>NW_022639489.1:776109-800293 GCF_010583005.1 Odontomachus brunneus | reverse complement strand
TCTCTCTTTCTCTCTCTCTCTCTCTTTCTCGCTCACTCTTTCTCACTTTCTCTCGATATTTTTCTGTTTGATCACTCTTCGTACGCACAGGAATGTATTATTAAGTCTTATAATTGAGCCACATTCGCTGCGAAAAATCACGGCGAGATTCGTGTCGAAAAACGTCGAAACGGGAAACATCGCGACCGCGAATGAATTTTGATTGAATTAAATTTGATTAGACATTTTTGTATTCGGTCGGACGTACGTATCGATCGCTCGATAGGGACGAGATTTCGCGCGATTCATGGAGAGATAAGAAAAGGAAAAAAAAACTTTTTGATTTTGACCGCGTCGATCAGTCCCTCCTACACTTGTGTGACTCGCAATTCCTGTTCAGAGCGCGTATCCGGCCGGCGATCGCGAGTGAAGTTTTCTCGTCGTTTCTCTTAGATCAGCGTAAATCATCGGTGAAGTGTACGCGCGAAACAGTGGCGACACATTCCTCCGCCGATTTTGACTGCGTCGGTCTGAAGAGTTCCAGAAATGCTCGACGCAGAAATCTCCAACAACAGATAGATCCTAACTTGTGTTTTCTGAGTTACAACGTTATAAAAAATCTATGAGTTCTAAGATAGATCGCATCTTAATACGTTAATTATTATGATATATTTCCCCGTTCTCTCTCGCATTACAATTGTATGTATATCGTAATAAACCTACTGTCTAGTGATTTATCGCTAGATCCTATATTACGTGCAATGTGGATTACTACGTGATCAGATCTAGGGTCTTGCTTTCTCTCTCGTATTTTCTCGCCTCGAGATAATGGGGGGCCGGAAGGATCACGGGAACAAAACCGATCGACGGTATTTCGGCGATCGAGATTTCATCGATCTCGCCAAGTGAGCGGAGAGACGAACGATCAGGCGTTTCTACCGTTCGCGAAAGTAATTCGACGAAAATACCAAATTTGAGATCGAGTCGACACACCGAAAGATCGCCCTATAATTTAACATTAATTGGCGAAACGAAACATCGACCTAAAGTTCCAAGTTTTAACGGTGAATTGCGACGGCTATGTACACACGGTTCACTTGCAAAACGCAGCGAGTGCTCTCGTCATTCTTTTCAAGAAGTTTTGTTATGCATATTTAAAATATCGCTGATGTCTTGTGGGAGAAATATAAATGAAATTTTAAAAACGTGTAAAAGATAAGACTTTCACGCTTCACAATATGAACGATTTGTGCAATTTACAGCACGGATTTAAGCACGAGGAACGATTAACCGACGTTTTGTGAAAGGAAATTTGAGAAACTCGTATAATGAAAAAAGGTGACTTTTTCCTCACCCATTAGTTTTGCAAAGGAACCTCTTGTAACTTTTTCATACGCTGAGAAAAGGATACTTGGAAATTTATTTGTGAGATATAAAGTTTATTTCTGTGAGAGAGTAAACTTTGTAACTTGTGAATAAATTTTCAAGTGTTTCCTTTCCTCAGTGTACTTGCTCGATCTTTCGAATCGTACTTTCCGCATGTCGACATTTAATATTACCTTAATGCATAACGAACGCTTGTTACTCATCTATCATTTAATTATACGTACGTATGTTTTTTTTCCATACTCACTTATCTATACACGAGTTCCATCTTTAGTACACTTTAATCTATAACGTCCGTTGTCCGTGATCGTTGATGTCCACTTGGATTACACTTTGTTTGATCAGAGTTTATTTTGACGCGTTTTGATTTTCGAAATGAAATTACTCGATGCAGAGCTCGAACGAATTTCTGGCAGTGAAACGATGTATTTGGAAGAGAAACATTTTATTCTGCATAAAAGCAGCGTTTTGATTATCGAACGACAAAGCAAGACACATCTCTGTCTTTCTCTCTCTTTCTCGCTCGCTCTAACGAGTCATTTGACAAGAAGAATCCCTGTTTGCAATAAACAAACAGAAACATATCGAGAATAGACCTATCTACGCTGAATAAAGTCTTGTAATAGTTAACAAATGCATTTGGTTGAACGTTTTAGTGCAATATTTGGTAATTAGTGTCGAATATAGTAATAGTTACCACACACAAACATCTGGTGATAATTAAAAAATAATTCGTAAAGTAAATTCTTCATCTAGTTAAATCAATCAACTAGATTTAACAAAAAAATCGTACCAAATAATTTGGTAATAACTAATGAATAGTTTGATCAGCACCCAAGTATTTGGTCACCCTTCGTATACTTACCACACAATGTGATGAGTATTACTGAACAATACGGTTTTATTCAAAACACATTATTTGGTGACACATATTATATAAATTGGTAGCAACCAATAAATTTGAGCAACAGAGAGATACTAAGTTTTGGTGATAAGAAAGATTACTTGAAAATTAACTAATGGGATATTGATTAAATTGATTGATTTATGAGTGATTAAAACTCGGTAAATTATTTAATTGTATTTATCTAGACGTTCAGTTGAAACTGTTTCACCGAGGCATCTGGTAACTATTACCCAGGCTTGATATCATCAAGCCTCTTTCCTTTTTCAGAGTTCTGTCGTTACTAAAATTATCAGTTGCCGCAGGCATCTCATTTCTTTCCGCAGGATAACGATTCCGTATACACTGTAAACGCTCCTGACGATGAGAACGTATTACACTTTCGCATAGAATTTCGCACGAGTCAAACCAACAACCGAACAATTCGGGCAAAACCACTAACACGCGTATAATTCAGGAGATGTACAGAACATATCTCGACGCGCGCTCAAGATCAAGACCATCGAGACGCCAGTGAGTCGTCTCGAATTCACGTCGTACACATATCAATAGTCAATGATACAAGCTATGTACAGTGTCGCCCAGACCAAGCAACGGAAAATGATTGGTTGGTCACGTGACAATTCTCTCGCACGTGCATTGTACTGTACAAAGTCACGACGAGTCCTCTACATGTTTATTCGCATCACTCTCGCTTTGTATGTACAGTAACCTCCGCTATTTGATAATCAGCACGCAACTAGTCTCGACGATCGTTACGTTATAAACTTTGATTTGACGTAATAATCATTTCCGTAACCATGGGAACGGCTCCAGCCAACGATACTTGATATTCGTAAACATCGGGAATCGCGATCTGTCGGAAGAAAACTCGGCGTCGCGCTGGTCATCGACGCAAGGTAACGCAAATCCTAGGGACGAGAATCGCGAGATGAGCGCTTCTCCTCGCCGTCGTAGGTAGGAAAGCCCCGAGGCTTTATTCGTTGAGCCGATTCGTTGGGGCGACTTTTAACACGCCGATTTCACGATACCGAAAGCACAAGTGCGGGAGAGCCCGCTTTGGGCGAACCTTCGAACGCGTCAGAAGCGTCGCGAATAATCCCCCCCGAGACGTTTCATTCCGAGACGCATTTCGCGCGACGACGGTTTCTTACAAAAGAAAGGGCAGTCTGTGAAGGATTTCTATTTCTGTGTGTGGTATGTTGATTGTTTTTTTTTCTTTCTTTTTTCGGTTAAAAACGTACGTACTAAGGATCGTCCGCCACGTCACTGCGTCCCTCACAGAGCTTGGTCCGCTGCACTTCGTTTGCACTGCGACTCCTCTCGTCGTCACTCCCGAGCACTCGACGAACGAATACGCGCAGCGTGTGACAACAGCACGCGAAGCGAAATCGATCTATCGCGGTCGGCCGAGCGACTTTCTTTTGTTTGTTCTGTTTTTACCAGAAGCGCGTGTCCCGTGCGACGATATTTGCGACAGTGGATCACCGCGTTCACTCTCTGGGCGTCCTCCCGACCGTGGTGTGTAATGTCTGACTTTCTTTGTTTTACTTATTCTCTCGTTAGAGGATGCTCGGCTCACAACACGGCTGCTCACCTTAGCAGATTCGCGACTACGAGGGTGATGCTAGCGAGTAGAATGGTCGGGGCCACTCCGCAGCTGCCGCCATGCTGCATCGCCGCCGGATGCTCGCCTGCAGCAGAAATGTGCAAACCGCATTTAGTCAGTCTTCCCTCGGCTATTTCGAGTCTCTCTTCTCTAGAGATTTGGAATCTTTAGTTACGCCGTACATAGTTACGTTTACATTCAGAGAAACAGACACGGTGATGGCGACTACATACAGGATGTCTTACTGCCGAATATCGAAGGGGCATATAGTAGACATTAAACCGAGACGAAAAGTCCTTCGTCACCTTTCCGTACGAGCGATAGTTAACGAGTTATTAATTAATTGAGTTTGACACTTAAGCGCGCCCTAATTGGCGGAGTACAGGTAGCGCCGCGCGTCGAAGAAATGCGAACTCCTGTTTCTTAGACTAGCTTCGAGGCATTCTGATCAGTGATAGCAGCAGCTCAATTAATTAATAAGTCGTTAATCATAACCTTTGATTAATTAATTCATTAATTAATCATTCGTTAACTATTTGTTAACTGTTTGTTGGACCTGCGCCTTTAACTTCATTGGAATGGTTATATCAAAGTTGAGGAAAAGTTAAAGAATATTTTATATAAGTAGAGAAAGTAACAAAATGTGTAATTTTTCTTAGTTAATTCACTAATGTATGTCATTAATCGGAATATTTATTTTTCCCTATTAATGACAACTTGAATAAATATGACAAAATGATAAAAAACGTTCACATTTCAAGGAAATGGAAAAAAATGGTTTGTAAATTTTACGTTTTCTCTAGTCAAAAGGTATTTAATTTATTCATTGTCACGTTAATTCAAAATTTTTTCTTGATGTTAATTTTTTCTCGTTAAGCATCTTGCCGTTTGATGACACATCGATGTCGTGAACGACGGGAGCAGCAGAGAAAATGATCGCGCGCGTTGAAACAAATCCCATTATATTTCAGCAGCTAATCCTAAATAAACCACGTCAGACTCGTCCCATTGAATATTATCTTAGAGTAGCTACATAACGCAGGAGTTTAATTGCGCGGCCCTAATTAGATTCACAATGTAGGTTAATCGCTCGTATAACGCGTTAAACGCTAAGCAGGAACTTTCTAGCCTACCGGCAATCTCGCAGGCAGCTCCTAAATGAAATAACCGGGAAAATAAAATGCAACGAAGCGAGCGTTTGCATTTTCCTCTAAAATGAACCTTCAAAGTATTCAGCTAGCAGCGAACAGCGTGTATTATGACGATGTTCAGTGTGTTTCAAATTTGTCGTCTGAATATTTCGCCGAACTCTCTTCCTTCACTATCCTTTATTATATCAGAAAAATCTTCCTTCCCAGTCTCGCGTGTTTCCACAACGGGGATCGTATATTCAATAACTAACGCTGCTTTCAAGCACGTCTTGCCTCAAGTTTCCCGGATAAAAGTCACGTGACCTCGGCAACAATAATACACGTAGATACGCAACGACCGTGCGATCATAACAATCCTTGATGCGAAAGTAAGTACCTCGGGAGACGTCGTACAGTGTTGTGTAGTGCCCGTTCTTATGAACAAAAATTGATATTTGAAATCTATTCGTCCATATCGATTTAAAATTTTACATATATACATACGTGAAAACAGTGTTTCCCTTATAATCACTAGCCAACTACGTAAAACAATTAAGATAGTTATTGAGAAGGGAATATGTCAATTGCGGAAAAAAAAATTAAATCCTCTGTCGTTCTGCGTATAAAAGTATTAGAATAAAAACATCGAAAAGTAAATATTTTTCGAGATGTATTACTATAATGTTCAGTTCCTTTTTTTTAAATATTTGACGTTCATAATTAGAATCGGGATACTCTGCTACTCTGTTTTTATGCCAACCGGAAAAATACACTGCTTGAAACGATTAGGGGATCGCTTCTTTAAATACCCGTGTTATTTAGCAAACACTTAATACTTGAGGCTTCCGCGACGTAAAATAATATTTGCTTGGGCTTCCGATTGGAGTCGCGTCTTTTGTCGAATTGCTTCTAGCCTTTCGTGAATAATTCAGTTTACTTCATTGGGAAGAGGAGCAACCTGATATTGAATACCTGTTTCTCAAACTATCGAATACTCCTTTCTCTTAATCTCTCAGTAAACGTCTTCATGTAAATATTTTGACACTTGTTAATTTGATCAGATACAGAATTATTCAACGGAACTATTTATTCCATGTAATGCCTTAATTGTTTCAAGTAGGATAAAATGCACGTCAGAAATGCACTATTGACGGGGAATTCGCGACTTCTTATTTCGTTTGCGACAAACTTTGCTATTGACGCGATCTTCGGTTTCCTGAATTATTTATACACGATGGTAGGCGAAATCACAATGTTATTTTGTTAGAAAGAAATTACTGAATTCGTTACTTCTAAATTGTTTTATTCAAAAGTTAAAATCTTTGCGAAATGTGAACTTCGTTTGTTGACAAAGTGTCCATGAAACGGTATATTGTCTTTGCCTTTCTAGGTCCTGTCGAGAAAAAACATCGTAGTATTCGATTTACGATTGTTTACACGCAACTCACGAGTATACCTGCTAAATATTAGGCTGCTATTGCGCGCTTTTCGTGACATCATCAAGTGCCGTTAAAATCATTGTGATCGCGAGTGCAGTGTAGCGAGTGAGTGCAATCGATGTGGGACGACGCTATGGAGGCTAGAAAACTGGACTAGCTACTAGGAATCTTGAATGGAACGAGCTGACTTCCCGGCAGCTCGGTGAGTGAGAAAAATGGGTATGAGTAGTGCAAGGTGGTGGGTTTCTTGGTGATGGGTATTTGTAAAATCTCATCAATATCAATCGCGCGCTCGTGATATCTCTTATCAAGTCCCATAACGTTTCTACAAATTAAAGAAAGGTGAAATGAGATTATGAGAAGGGTAAAATCTCGAAAATATTCTGAGTCAGAGGAAAGGATATTTTTCAAAGCGAAAAGCCGTCAATGTAGCATTACTCGCAGCGTCTATTTGACAAGCTCGCGATGAAATCGGTCGCGATAGATTCATAAAAGCGACTTTCACACGTAGTCGTAACGTTCGCGACGGGAGCGCGTTTAATGTACGCAAGGTGCGCCCAGTCGGATATAAAACGCGCCACGAGTCGAAACGAAATATCGCTCTGTTTGGCAATAACAGTGGCTCCGTCGGCCGTTATACCTGGCAAAACAACAATTTCGCGCTCAACAACGACGCCGTGCAGTATCGCCGTTGCGCGCGACATTCGGCGGCAATAAAGATAATCACGGATCCGGCGGCGGCATGACGATGGTCCCACGACGCGGTAAACGTCCTTTGGAAGGGCTGCGATTTATTAGCAAATTGAAAATCTCATTCAGCAAAGTTATACGTTTACCTGGACCGGAAAAATGACACTAGAGTTGCTTATGTAAGAGTTAGGATACTAACAAGTAAACCTACCCAAAAGGTATACTTCGATTTCTTTCTAATTAGCCACAAATGTAAAAGTACAAAAAATATTTAGGTCATATTTTTCATTAGCCCACTTTGAGTTTCATAGGCAGCTTATAGCTTTTTAATGTTCTCACTCCTATCATCAACTAGTACAACAAAAATGCATAAGAAATAAAATTGAATAATAAGAAATAAAATTGAATAATAAGAAATAAAATTGAATAATAAGAAATAAAATTGAATAATAAGAAATAAAATTGAATAATAAGAAATAAAATTGAATAATAAGAAATAAAATTGAATAATAAGAAATAAAATTGAATAATAAGAAATAAAATTGAATAATAAGAAATAAAATTGAATAATAAGAAATAAAATTGAATAAAATTAAAACAATATATGGTTAAATAATTTAAACAAAATCAACATAGCTGAGAACCATTCTAAATTTCTTTAGCCAAGATTCCAACCGAAATATTTCAAATCTGTGCTAAATTAGTCAAAAATGGTTCGAATCTCGGCCAAATTGAGAAATTATTGGTATAAATAATTTTTTTCAACTTTGTACATGTTTTGTTTAAATACTTATTATTTACAAGTAATTTTACACATTTTACTTCATATTCATAATCAGCAAGCCAAAAACGTTTATATCTTGTATTCAATTTTATTTCTTATGCATTTTTGTTGCACTGTTGATGATAGGAGTGAGAACATTAAAAAACTATAAACTGCTCGCGAAACTCAAAGTGGGCCAAAATAAAAAAATATAACCTAAATATTTTTTGTACTTCTACATTTGTATCAAATTAGAAGGAAATTGGGGTATAATTTTTGGGTAGGTTTACTTGTAAGTGATATGTAATTCCTGACCGGATCTTGTCCGCCATTGAAAGAGAAGAAGCGAATGAAAGTGCGAAAGATGTTCTATCACAAGTGAGAGAGAAGCTGTAATGATTGAAATGAAACGAAACAGCTTCTCTCTCACTCTCGTTCGCTTCTTCTTTATTGATGACTGACAGCATTAGGTGTTCTAAACCAACTAGAAATTTTGATAAGTTACACTTGATATTGTACAAGGACCTAATTAGGTAGAGTGAACTCCTTCTAAGTAGGACATAAGGATATGATGAGAAGTGAATAAGGGAGACTTTTATAAAGTTACGATAGTTAGAACTATCAGAGGTCCATATTAGGAGATTCTAATATGTTAACTTCCAAACTAGAAATTTTGATCAAGTATACCTGATATTGTACAATGACCTGGGTAAATGTAAGACAATCTTAAACAGGATATATATAAGTATAATGAAAACTAAATAAGAAAGATTTATAAAATTATAACTAGGCCCATCATAAGTTCACATCAGGATGCTAATGTATTAACTTCCTAAATGATCAGAAACATCTGATATTGTACAAGAACGAAGATCAGACGAAGAACAAGATGAAAATCTGACAAGAGTCTGACGATAAATCCTAAATAAAGTTCTGATTACCACGTTACATGACCTCTTAAGATTATTCTATAGAAACCTGATCAATGATTGAAATCAATCTTATCAACTCCAGCCCATAGGATAAGTTTCGACTACTCTGAAGGACATCGTCAACGGCTGCTGCGGGGCACGGTCGACACGCGTAATTGCGTTAATGCGCAGAGAGTACGTGCCGGAACGGATAACCCCGGGGTCGCGTACGGGTTTATCGGGAAATAATTGAAATTTGCGGTCAATTTTGCAGAGTAATCAGCTGTGTTTGAAATAACGTCGATGGCCAATGCGCCGACCGCCGGCCGGTGCGCCTTGTAAATTAATTATGCAGACGAACTGCGCCGCATTAATTTTCATCCGGCACCGGAAGCGGCCGCACCGCGAGCGAAGCGAGCGCGCGCTCACCGGGCGTTTCCGCACGAAAGTGGGCGCGATCGATGTCTCGATGGCTCGAGGGGGTGGCCAGCGTGTACGCGGGCGAGCCAGGGCGGCCGCGCGCGCGACGGCTGCGTGGAAAGCGGCGAACGTCGAAGAAAGCTTGTTAAGTTTTGCAATTCGATTGCCGTGCAAACGCTCCGCGCGGCGGCCACTCCGTTGCCCGGGACTCGCCGGAGGGGTTTGTTGATTTTCGCCGGCCGACGTGGGCTGCTTGAATCCGAAAACATTAATTTAATCAGGGCCGGCGGGAGAGAGGAGACCCCGTACTGGTGTTGTAAATTTATTGCGCCGGTCGGGATGCACACGGCGTCAGTGTCGGATGCAGCGAAACGAAAGTTACGGAATATCGACGACCGCGACGCGCTCTTTTTTCACTGAATAGGCTACCAAGATATACGCACGTTCGCGCACATGCAAGTGTACAGGGTGGGCCGATAATTCTGTGTCGTCATTTCGAACAGGGAAGTATCTACAATAGTATCTACAGTTTCACGAAGGAAACGTAACGTAGCGACAATGATCCTTTTGTGAATGAAGGTATAGGGAAGGCTACCGGAATAAGTTGGCGAAATCGATTATACTCTTCCTTAACAGATTTTAGAATCAAGCAAGCAGGGATTTCAGTCATTTTTGACATGTTTAGAATCTTGTTTGCTTAATTCTACGATTTATTAGAAAATAGCAGAAGTAATCGATTTTATCATTTTATCCCAGTAGCTAGCTTTGGTTTTCTCTGTGTAGGAGATTTCAATGTCGTCTTCAATTTTTTTCAGGTTTTTCTAACACATTCCTCTAATGATTCTGCGTATGAGAACACTAAGGTGGAATGATCGAGAAGTGAATATTTTCCGAGATATTTTTCATTTTATTCTGATACTTTTCAGTGCAAGATACGAAATATCTCGTAAAATATTCACTTTTCGACAACCTCACTTGGATACTTTTGTACGTAGAATAACGGGTTAAATCGATTGTAATAAAAGAAAAAAAAAAACACAAATTTTGAACAAGATTCCGTTGCATTTTACAGATTCATTAATGCACAAATATGCAAAAACTAATATCACCGATCGATTTTTCTCGTCATTCTACGTACAAAAGTATCTAGTTCGGAGAAAGTTGTCAGAAAATGAACAGTTTACGAGATATTTCATACATATTTTGCATTAAAAAATATCGAAATAAGATGAAAAATATCTCTGGAAGTGTACATATATTCTTCGGTAACTTTTCTCCAACACTTTCACGCGCATATTGCAGAAATTTATTTGCGTCAGAAAAACTATATGATTCCATTGAAAAAATTTAAAGTGACTCTGAGATCTCTCACAAGTCTCCACTCACAAAGGAGGAATCATTACATCGCGTCTCTTTCGAGACTTTTGTGGGAAAACTATTTTCCTGTATTGTTTGAAATAGCGGAGACACACATTTGGAGGCGGACAGAATTGTTGGATCACCCCGTATACATACATATAAAGTACACACCCGGGGTTATTTGCCCGACGATCGCGCGTATATTCTGTCGTCGTTGATAAAATGTCGACAATAGCGTCTGGTATCTTTGTTAAGAATCGATCTCTCGATTATAGCGCGCGCGCGAGGGAGACAGGGAGGAAAGGGGAGACGTGTGCAAACGGTTGACTTGGAACAGCTGCAGTTTCGGCACGAGTTCCATCAGACGCGTGCCGGGGCAGCAAGCCCGCGATGATTGACAGCTCGGATTGGTGAACTTGCCGAACAAGATATTACATGTGTTATCGTGAACGTTGCCGGCTGACAATAGATCAAAAGCGAGAGTATGCGTGCGGCGCCGAGTACTTGCCGCGACTCCAATATACGAGCCTGTCAAACTTTATGACGGCGGATTTCGATACTTGATGAATGAGAACGCGCGGGCGTCCCTTTCGAATGTCACACACTTCAGGAGCCTGACTTCCTGTCGCTAAACTTGTGTCGCGCGAGTGTGGGAGCGTTTATTGGCGCGAAATTTGTCGGCGGCGCGCGAGATCGCATGCCAGCGCAATCCAGAAGCCGTTGGAAGATTTTGCCAGCCCCCGAGGAGCCGCTATTGAACAGATTTCTTCGAAAGGATCGCCCGACAATGAGCGGGATGACGCGTGGGATATCTGAATTCCGTTCGCGCAGCTTTGCTAAATTCAACCGCCACGTCCCGGGCGATAATGACACGCGAGAAGTTCAAAAGGGGGTTTTGGAGTATTTACAAATGTATGATAATCGATCAAACGCGAAGAAAGGGCCTCGACTGACGCGAGTAGACCGCGCGATCGATAAGAGGAAGAATGTATTTTCAGCTACAGGGTGTTCCAGCTCGACTTCACAATCTCTCGTGAGGGCGTACGGTGGATTGTGAACGCAAAAGTCCTGTATCGCGTATGATCCTTCACCAATCTTCTTTAATTAATATTTCGAGATTTATCGCGAATATCGCTAAACAGTATGGAACTTTTATACTCTCCTCAATCCGTTCTACATTCCCACGAACGTTGCGGAGATATCGTATCGCGATATTCGGAATAACTATCTAGATATGCATTAAAGAAGATTTGTAAATGATGACGCTTGATATGGTAAATCCCTCTATATACAGGGTGTCCCAAATTCATCTCCGCAACATTCGTGGGAATGTAGAACGGATTGAGGAGAGTATAAAAGTTCCATACTGTTTTGCGATATTCGCGATAAATCTCGAAATATTAATTAAAGAAGAATTGGTGAAGGATCATACGCGATATGGTAGACGAGTTTTAGTGACGATGTGTATTGTTGTATATATTAGGTCCAACTGAAAAAATATCCTTTATTATTTTGTGAATAACTACGTTAAGGAAAATTGTTGTATGATTGCGCGCGACAATGCACAAATCTTCCTTAATTAATATATCGACATTTATTGCGTATATCGCAAAACGGCATGGGACTTTTGTGTTTACCTCAATCCGTTCTACGTTCCTACGAGAAAAGAATCTGAGACACTCTATATGTGTGTGTATATATCTATATTTTTTTTCTTTTTTTTAAATGATAGAGCGATATGCATTCATTTCGCAAACATAATACGGGGAGGTTATTATCCTCCGCATTAATATGGTATAACAAATGAATGAGAGAGCTGAGTTGGCATACGATAATAATACATCAACTAATTACTGTATAATTACGAGTAACGTATTCCAAATATGTACCTTTGCGAGTAAAGCAGATGGATCGGGACGTGAAAATATATCGCAAACAGTCGCAATACCCATCTATTTTCCTTAATTAAAAATACAGAAATGAGAAGGGGAAGTGAATAGTTTAAATCACTGTGACACGAAATCGCACTCGATTTATGGAAAAAGTTGGCACCGTCGCGAAGGCACGCGACGAGAATGAAGCCTCTGTTCAACTTCTGACAAACGAGTGTTGTTTTACGCGACAGCGCGCAGTATTTTAATATATATCGGTCGGGACATTCCTTCTTTTTCCCCCTCCGCGCGAGTGGAATACCCAAAGCGCGAATACCAGCCGGATCGTTCTCTAATCGAAAACAGGCGGTTAGCCGCGGATTCTAATCGAATCTGACGCGGCGAATGTGGAGGTGTAGGTATTACAAGCATGCCGGCGTGGAAATGTTTATACGCCGGCGATTTTTCCGCATACGATGGTGTCTCTCGAGTGTGCATGTGCGCGCGACGTTTATCGAAGAGCATGCACCTGACGCAGCGGCTCGAATCAACTCGCGTGTACTTCTTCGTCGCCGGAAAGGAGAAGGGAGGAAACGGAAAAGTGAGACCAACGCGCGAGAGGGAGAAAAATCTGTCAGCGCGAGCGGAGTCGTCGTAGGCGAGGACGAAGAAGATTTCGCGCGCGCGCAATTTATACGAATAAATCAATGGAATTGCAAACTCCGCCGCGTACGTGGAAGGTGCTTAACGGTAATCCGACGAGATGTAGAAGCAATTACATGGGTTACATTCGATAATGTTTGACTTTCTTTTCGACTTGATTCTCTGATATGCGTGATATGCTCTCGATCTTGCGTGAGATCAACTTTTAATCTCTAAAAGAGACGTTCTCTTTCTCACAAAATATTACAAAAATTCGCACGATTCGCGTTTTTCGAGGTCGTTTGAAGTTGGAATTGCAAAATCAAAAATGGCGTATCCAATATGAGAGATTTCCGGCATTCTTCAGACAATTTATATAAAAATGGAATAAAATAATAGTAATAAAAAGTAATAAAAAGTAATAAAGTTAATTGGTGGAATATGTTTGGTTAGATAAAATGTTACAGCTTGACTCGTCCCGCGTTATTCGGTTAGTTCGTTTACGTGGGTGAATCGCATTATAACGTGGAACGCGTAAACTGTCGGAAACTTGTCTCTGACTTTGCTTATCAAGCGGGAGTCTGCGTCTGCGTTTGCGAACGGCATGTCTCGTGTTTGCTGAATAGAAACTAATTGATCTTTAAAGCACGCCGAACTTCCGATTTAGGCGCTCGCAATTCCGCACAGCAGTGGCGTAATTTAATCCGCATCGTGTCACCTTGCAGGCGATAGAAGCCGAAAACGCGATATGGAAGAAGGAAGAAGAAAGTAATAAAACAAACGGATAAAATGTATTTAGGCTCTGTGGTAGCAATCGATTAAAATTTTCTTATCACCTAATTCCACCTAATCAACACTATTAATCGGTAAATAAATAATCGATAAATCAATAATCAAAATTATAATCAATCGTCATATATAAAGTAAAAACTAATTTCATCGACTGATGAAATCGATGATCGGGTCTGAGATATAGAAAGTAGGGAAAACAGACTCATCATTATTGGCGTGAAATTTGAATTTTATTTCGGGAAGATGCATTGGGAGAAAAAAAATTTAAAAAGTAAAAAAATATTTACGGATATTGATAACATATTTGCTTAAATCTAAATTCTTTTATTTAAATCAAACAAATAATTCCTTTTATGAGAAGCCACGATAGGACATTGCATATATTTTTTTATTTTAAACATATCTTATATTTGTATAAATACATCATTAATACTCACGGAGTAAACATTTTTTATTTTTTAGATATTTTTTCTCTCACAGTGTAATATAATCTCAATTAATTTAGTATCACCCGCTTGCTCCTAACTATCTCCCTTATTAATTAAATAATAATAAGCATTCCTCTATTTTTTCAAAATATTCGACAGTATTCGACGCAACATTGGTAGCCAACAATAATTATTTATGCATCGAATTATTATGAGAAATATCCGATTTATCTGACTAGAGAGGTGTGTGAGCGAGTAAATTGGGAGAAAAAGTAAAGGATTCCGGTCCTGCGCCGCGAGCATCCGCGTTCGTTGAAAATTTCGTAAATTATCGCAACGCGCGGGAAAGCGGCTCGGCAGATAATACTTGTGATATATGGAAGTTCTCGGGACGGCGGGGGTTATCTGAAAATTTTCACCGTGGATACTCGGACATTTCCATCGCGATATGTCATTAAAGCAGCCCCCGAGTATACGAATATCCGGACGCTTCTGCCGGCCACGTCGCGAGAGATGATGGGCCGCCGGATAAGTCCGAGCCACCGAAAAAAAAATCGCTTACCATTCAGCACGTGGACCATTACGCTCGCTGGGTTCGCGTTGCTAGGGATGCAGGTGTAATTTCCGCTGTCGGTCAATCTGGCCTGTGTCACCAGTAGTCTGCTCGTCGTGCCGCTTTCCGTTTTCTCGGTCTCCAGGGAAACCCCGCCCCTGCGGTGAACACTGAATTATCGCAGATACTTTGGCGCCGTTCTCGTCACACACGTTGCTACTTTATCATTAATCCTCTCTCTCTCTCTCTCTTTTTCTCTTTATCTCTCTTTCTATCTCTCTCGCCCCTCTCTGCGGAGAAGCTTAGGCGGAACAAAACGTCCGTAACAAGCGTAGCGCGCGTTACAATATTGCGATCGTCGCGTTTGTTGACGGATCCGACGCGTGAGCGCAGGGTAAATAAAAAAGAATTGATTCGCACCAGGTGCTTTTCTGCAAAATTGATGTATGGCGTGCGCCAAAGACGCGAAAAATTATGATCGCGTCGCCAAAACAAACTCATAGCGTGATGTTTTTATTTATGACGCTGACGCAACTAACTACGTGGATGACGTTGTATTAATCTTTGGCAATGCCAGCGTCGCGCTTTTTCGCTATCGGCGCAGAAAGAGAGAGAGAACGAGGAGGAGAGAGAGCGAGAGCGAGAGAGAGAGAGAGAGAGAGAGAGAGAGAGAAAGAAAAAGAAACAGGGATAAATATAATTATTTTTCTGTAGATAACCGTACGATCGAAACTGCATAGAAAAGAACGATGTTACAAAAAAGGCTAAACATTGTTTATTTCTTATAAGAAAAATGTATGAAATCAATCTGTTTTTGTTTTTGAGTCTGCTGAATTCAACTTACGTATTTGTTAAAAAAAACGAAGTTTTTCTGTAGAAAAACTGAATTTTTATAGACTTCCCTGCATTTTGGACAATTTTAAGTTTCACATTCGAGTTCAGCAGACCTAAAAACATAAAGATAGAATAGATTTCATACATATCCCTTATAGGCAAATTTTGGCTCTTTTTCGGTATTGTTCCTTCCTGAGATCCAGTTTGATTTCCTAAAATAATTATAGCTCGCGTAGGAAAATTTTCTGGGATCCAATTAGAGTCTATTCCGATCTGCTTAAAGCTGATGGTTTCTAATCGTGAAATCTACGAAGATTCAACTTGCAATGTCTCAAAAGTGCGAAGTGAGAAATCAAAGCAGATTCCATTTTCTTTAGCGAGCGTTAACGAATTTTGGAATAAATCAAGGAATTTGTTCCAAGATATACGAAACCCCGGAATAATTGGGATCTTTGCTGCGTACGGGAAGATACCGGCAAATTTCACTACGCGGGAAACATTCTGGTGATAAAGCAACGTGCATCTGTGCACACAGTTGCACAATAATGTTTACGAATGCAAACTCTACACTTGTAATTGGCTCTCAACGCTCTGCACTTTTACGATCGGAGAGTCTCGCGATCTTCCATCTGAAGCTACTTTCGTTCCGCACGAAGTTACACTCGAACTAATTCCGGGCAAAATTGCCGGATCAAAGGTCGCCCCGCTTTTTTGATTCCGGACGCTCTCTCCTCGAACTGACTAGCAGGCTACGGACGGATTAAAGGTGAGATACTTGGACGCTTTCCGCCCGATTGGCGATGCCGCAGAGTGGCGACCCGAAAAATCAACCGCGGCTTCCTCTTCGCCGGGGTTGGGAAGGGATGAACGCGCGAAACACACCGTCGAGATCCCCGAGCGGTTGTACGCGACGATAACGGCGGCGCATTCGCCGATCGAACGGAAATGTGTGTACATGTGAAAGAAGAGGATGGAGAAACGGTGGGAAGAAGGGGGAGGGAGAAAGAGAGCGAAACTGAGAACTCGATTCTCGCGGCTTGTACCTGGGACTGTCGAAATCCACCACGGCTGCTCCGTGATGCCACGAAACGCTGCTGGGCGGTGTACTTTGCACATTAACGGTGCACATGAGGCTTATCGTGCTACCCTTCTTCACATAGACGTCTTCCGGCCCCAGGATTTTCGCCTGAGCAGCTGCAACACACCGTGGAAACCGTACGCTTAAATATCCCGTACTCGTGTCCACCTGCGCTAATTAACGGGCCGCGATCGGAGCCCGCATCGGGCTATCGAGTCGCGCGTCGCTTATCGATGTGCCGTATGACAACGATTTGTTTACGAGGCATGAAATTTCGTGATATTTTTTCTGCTTGATCGTGCGGTTAATAGTTTCTCTCCTTCTTTTTTTGCCCAACTGACCAGTTTGCGTCAGCAACGTGGCGATCACGATAGGTCGGGTTGATTGAAAAATCGCCGCAGCGTTCTGCACATTAATAGGTATTTTTTTTTTATTCTCTTTGCTTCTTACTCTCTGAAATTCTCCTCGAGTGGAATCTCGCACGAAACGAACGAAAAGTCATTATATTTTTTTACTCGAAACGACGATACCGCCGCTCGAAATCGCAAGAATAAACGTTGGTTCAAAATGTACAAAAATTACTTTTCAATACAATGTGTGTGTATGCTCTCTTGTAATTATTCTCGTCTAATGTTCTTGCAATTGTCTTCTTCATTTAAAATTAATTTTTTTTTCAAATTTCACGAAGGTCATACTCTGTTACTGTCGGCTCCTGTCATGATCGATTACTGCACGCACACGTCTGCAGTGGCTTTCAATTCTGACAATTTGAAGCGTTGTAACTTTGATAATAAAACGTATGCAAATTGTTCAGCAATCAGGTGTACTCTAATGTAGACTTCACTGCCTAGGTATAGTGACGTGGAAAATTTCCAATCGGATACATGTCTGAATATTCGTGCATCATGACTGTTGACTATGTCAGTGCATCGCCAACGAAGTAGTTGTGATGCGCCTGGAGTTGAAAATTCTCGATGTCACTATGCTCAGAGAGCAGAAGTGTATTATTGGAGTAACTTATCAGATTCGCTTTTCAATTGGGAGAACTCATTGATGAGTGTGAGTATGAGTGAAAAATCATTCAAATTCGATGATCAATACTCGGTGATCATTCCACTTCTCGAATAAAATTTTACTTTAAGGAATTTAGAGGGCAGGCCGGAAATAGTAGGCAAAACTAGTTATTCTAGTATTTTTTAACAAGTTACAAAATTAAGCAAACAAGATTTTCAAACGTATCAAAGATGGCTTTGAAATTTCTGTTTGCTTGATTCTGAAATCTGTTAAAAAACAGTAGAAATAATCGATTTTGCCAACTTACTCCAGTAACCAAATAGCCCCGGTCTCTCCTACATTAAGATATCTTGGAATTTTCCTGAATCTCTCATCAATTTGTGAAGATGTTTTCGTGCGCAAGTTTATATTTGCAATGCGAAAGATATGTTATACACACGTGCCGGAGAAAATGTTCGTATTATCAATTCCGCATCACCGCGTGCGCTTGCAAGTTGGGCGATATTGACGCGTTTCTCTGTTAGTACGGTATATCTTATCTCGGGAAAAAGGGGCAACGCGAATCTTCGCGTTGGTATCGAGCCGACTAGATTATTACTTCGTGTCTCTCGATATAAAGTGTCCCGCCAGATATACCAATATCATCGATTCCACTCGAGGTATTACAAAGTTATCCATGTCGTAAGTTCGAGGATATCTCCGATTAAATGAGCCGATATAAATAACGCGTTTCCGCGACGCGTGTCGAACTTTCAACCAATTCTGGGAGTCGTTTTTCGTAAGGTGCAGTTGGCGATATTTCGATCGCAACTTAAGGAGCAATTTAGAAGTAAAAGTAAAATTTACGACTCTTACGCGCACCAATAAATGCTTCAGATAAAAAGTAGAACCCGGATGGATTGATTTATTGTAATAAAGATACGCGTGCAGAACGTGTTCGGTATATACGTGACCAATTAGTAGTTCCCTGAAACGTATGTAGAAGAGAGAATGCATGAAAGTTATTATACATAAAGCTGCCCCGCGACTTTCATTTATACCGACGTATTCCCCGAACAATTGAGAGCTAATTTCTCCCAGCGAAAACGTCAAGCCATTAGTAGTTACAGAAATAACAAACGATCGAAAAAGCGGGGCTTTTTGTAAACTGAACTTCGAATGAAATGGGTAACATTGTTATTTTCCTCGCTCAATTTCGCTTTGCTTTAACAGAATTTTATTCTGGGCTTAGAAAGATATATTGAAAATTTGAAAATCGCCATGAATATCTAAAAAAAATTATTGCATCTAATTATATGTGAATTTGTAGAATCATATGTAATCATACGAGATTATGCATGTCTACACGGAAAGAAAAGCTGTTGTACAAATATAATTGGCCGTAGTTATGCAAGAATGATCCAACCCATATATCTGAAGTACGTTTTTCTCTTTAAAAACATTTATTGACTAGCGCTTAATTCTTAAAAAAATAAAAAATAAGAAAGCCAAACTAGTAGAAAATAAAAATTGGTTTTTATTTAAGGCACCCATAAGGCTTGAATTTCTTTTGTTTTACAGAAAGTATACACTATCCGTTGGAAAAAAGCATAAACTCAGAAATCATAATTTTGTGGATTTGGATCATCCTTCCTCTCCGCAGCTCTGCCGGCCCTTAATTAGTGGCCAACTTTTCGACATTTTCGATGAGGGAAATTGAGCTCTGAATTACTCGGAGAATTACTCACGATATAAATTAATGGATCACTCTGCGTATATACACATACCGGTATCGATCGGCCGGCGATTTTTGCGCGCGTTCGCACCAACGGCAGACACTTACGTCAGCAGTTGGATACTTACTTGTTGCACGGACCTTTGCTGCAATCACTTTGGGAAACACAAGAGACATGTGACCATGCAAAGTCGCGTATAAACAAGGGATCGATCTGCGAACATATTCTTGAGAAATTCTCTACACAGGCTACGGGTCTCTACCGGCTACAGCGTGCTCCGCCATCGGCAAAGTAACTCGTAACCGTAAACAGCGAAAGGATCTACGAATCTTAATAAGTTGAGGCCGTCCAGCTGTCGCCCCCGTCGGAGATTTTCGAGTTTCCGCCGTTGCGCGAAAGCCATTCTCACGTGCCATTCGCCGAAACGCTTAACGCACGCGGGTTACATTTACGGCCGGCAATACTACGGCGGGAAATTAGCGCGCGTTAGCGTCAGCTGCATTTGCAAAGAAATATTTGCCGATAGTCCCGGGTATTTCATGTAACGATGCCCGAACGAACGAGCGAACGAAGAGCTGGTCCGTTTCACCTTCCTCAACGCTACGACCTCAACTCATTGGCGGACGAAAGGGCGCGGCCGTTAATTTGCGTTATACTATGTATATATATATATATATATATATATACATATATATATATATATATATATATATATATATATATATATATATATAGAAAGCGTCCATGCATTCTGTTATGGCACGTAACTACACAACGCAATAAAACTTCTAGCCGCTAGCAAATTCAACAGCTTGGAAAAGGAGTCTGCTCTTGCGTGAGTCTAACCTGAGTTGAACGTCCGTTGAATGGCGTTCGGTGTGGTGGTGGCAGGGACAGGGGCACTTTCTGGAATGGGAGGACAGAAAAGATATCGAGTTAATCGATTTCGTCGAGATCTATTGTTTCGGGGCTGGGAATTGAACTAACGTCGAAAGCACTACCGATACCGTGTATGGGCCATGTATACCTGCCGAATTTCGAGCAGGAAGGATGTTGTCAACGAAGTAGTTTATTGTTCTCTTATTCTTACTTATCGACCGTATCACATCGTGGAAGTAACGAGGCTTTCGAGTGCCTTAATTATTCGATATTCTGGAGCGTTTCGCAAGTACTTAGGTATGTGACGTGTTCGAGCGTCAATATCAGAGACTCGCGGAAATTAGTGCGAACAATGTTCGGAGGAGCGGATTGTCTGAAATATATAAGTCGTTGTCGGCAAGTTGGTCTATCCGGTTCGCCGACATTGCTATATATTTTTGCGCAGATTAATCACGCTAAAAAGAAAATCCTAGCGATAAATAAGGTAGCATTACATCCTAATGAAGCCTATCAAAAGTCGACATTGTAAGCATTTGTAGACTAGACTCGAGACATTGAAATTTTCATGAGGAAATATTTCTTCGTATTAATATATCTAAATACATAGTGAGTTAATGCCTATTACCGTCTAAAATATCTTCGAAACAAGACGCAAAGGTGACTGTGAGATCTTCGAAGTTATTCAAAAAAGGCATAACTACTGTAATAAAAGCAATACTCAAATTCATTTTTGCACGTATTTTCTTTGTGTGAAAACACTTATAATTCTGTTGCAACCAATATCGTAAATTTTGCAGAAACAAGTCAGTATCTGTGTGGTAAAGTTATCAAGTATAGTATCCCCTTGATCAAATGTGAATTTTTCACGGTTGAATCGGAGGGATTACATCGATACGAAGAAAATAATTTCCCGCGCGAGATAACAACACCAGATAATCCAGATTAGATTAATTGCGGGACAAATAATTGTGACTATCAACTCCTCTCCTCCACTAGTTAATTCGAACGAATAGTCGAACGAAAAATTACGATGGGACTACCCTACATTTAGTTGAATGTACAACTACTTCATAGATGCTAATATTTGTATATAACGGCAGACATGATTCCTCTGTGGAGCTTTAGTATCGGAAAACGCATCGAGCTAAGTCCACGAAGTCGAATGAAGAGATCCTTAATCCTACCGAAGGTGTCCTCATTTGCATTCACGAGCGTATGCGCGTTAAAGGACGAAATCGATACTTCGCGCTGGTAATCAAAGTAACTGTGATATTATGCAATCGAAAGATGCATCAAAGCTAATTGATATTTCAAGATGTTTCTCATGTGACAGGCATGCAAGCGAAAGCATTAATCACTTTGCTCATGCTGGTGCGTATTTAGGTGTCCAGCGGTGTCTTTCCTGATCAGTCAGGTGATAGACACTTGTATAAAAGCGTTCAGATGTATTCCTGTATCTATCATAAATTACGCAAAATATTTACAGCGGCATAAAGTCATTACACGAGATCTAGTTTAACCCTTTCACAGTTTTTGCTTGGTTTGATCACAGGAATTATTGAAAGTGGAAATCGAGACAATAATTAATATAATTGACTGAACGTAATAAGAGCGTCTATATTGATAATTACGCTAAAAGTGGCACTGGAATAAAGGTTGAATAGCAGACTCTTCTAGTGGAATATATTTTTTACACGGAAAAAAATTCCAGTTCGGGTAACTGAACGGGCAACAGACGAGAAACTCGCTGACGAGAAATAATACTCCATTACTCTGTGACTGAAAACATTCGTCTGAACATTCAGCTGCATTAACACGTTCGCTACCACGATTTATTTGGGGAATTCTGTATAGACCGCATTACATTTGTTCTCGCGTAATTGTATAAAATAGACTTGGTTTATTTATACATGCGAATATGCAAAGAAAAATGTTGTTGTCATATACACGCGACGTTGGTAGCAAACACATATTAAGTAAAATTGAAAATTTTGGGTAAGGATAAACTTGGGAAGCGAGAGAGATCGTCGGCACACATGAGTGATATCGGTAGGGTTAAAACTCGGTTCAGATAATTTCGAGAGCAATTGATCTGCTAGCAACATTCTGTTCCTACAACTGAGTTTTTCATCTGATCCCCAAGTAACAGAAAATTCAGTTACGCTAACGATTTTTTTTCCGTGTAAGCATGTCTAATCGGCGCGTGAGACAAGATTAACTCGACTTTTATACAGTTTTTCTTTTCGTTCATTTAAATAAGCGGTCCATGAAAGGGTTATATCTGGCAGATGTCTAAGTATCTTATAACCTTGATGTTACCTTCGACTTTTAACATGAAGGCTAAGTTCATTTTGGGCTCGGTGTTAACCTGGCATTCGTAAACCCCGGCGTCCCGCGCCTGGACGTACTCGATTTTCAACGTCCACTGATCGGTCGTCTCGGGGTGCAGAACGGAAAATCTTCCGTCTCCCGTGTAAACTTGAATCGCCGACGTCAAGATATGCAAATCCCTTTTACGTATCCAGGAGACCTGCAAGCAAAGCGAATGGCGGGTTAAATTCCGTCCGACCGAAATCCGGCCATCTATTCGCTGATCCGAATAATTAATACGGACGACTTATGCGTCCGTAATCGCAACTGATCATCCTCCCGTAAGAGTTAGTGGAGACCGGAGATGTCTCATATTTCAGAATTTCGAAGTTACAACTTCTCTCTTACAAGTCACAACTAATCGTTGTGATTGATTGTACAAACATGATAAAGGCAGCCTTTTCCTACATGTTAATGTCAGCCAACCCTTATATTTTATTTTGTAATAACCAAAATACGAACATATAATAATATAGCCATCTTCCCGGTATCGAGTTCAGTAGTGCAGGGTAGAGGAGGTCACATATAAAATATGTATTCTGATTAGTAGTTCTAAAGTCTCACCGCGAGAGGCTCCACAGGTCTCTTGCCGATCCTTAATGGACCAACTTTACCTCATCTATTTATATGCTCGATTTCAATCATTTTATGAATGAAAATTGCATTACCAAAAACAATAATATCATACACGTGCAAGAAATTTTATTCTAGCCAGTAACGCTTAAGGGAATGAATAATTTCCCGACATAACATTGACTTTTTTTTGCAAAGTTTACGTCTTGTTGCTTGCACAGAATTACAAACGCTTTTACACAACAAAAGTGCATGTAAAAATTAATTGGAACATTACTCAATATGTGGCGAAAACGAAAAAAATATATTTAAATTTAAATTTTGAGCTGTTAATGCAATATTTATTTAATACAAACATTCTGCAGGTTATACATACCGAAATTGTGAATGCTCCAATCAGGAAAATTTCAAAGATCACTACTACACTTTCAGAATTTAGTTTCGATGCCAAAAGAGATAGGAAAAGTTTTCAGAAAAGTTTATGATTGCATGCGGTTAGATTTTCCGACAACTATGACAAAGTAGAGCGAAAAATTAGTTCACGGATATCTTTCGAGATAGCACTGTACTTTTATCGCACTTTTTACAACATTTGAATATTCAGAGTATATATATATATATATATATATATATATATATATATATATATATATATATATATATATATATATATATCACACACATATATATGTATGTATGTATATGTGTACACACACGCGCACATACACACACACACACACATGCGCGCGCGCGTGTGTGTGTGTATATTCAAATACATTATTAATCGATCAGAATTTGCAAAGCTGGTGATCTATCTCTATTAGTATCTGAATCTAACGGAAAAT
>NW_022639489.1:774465-776099 GCF_010583005.1 Odontomachus brunneus | reverse complement strand
TACGCAACTGTTTATCGCAACGATGATTATAACTGAACAAAGACGAAAAAATTGCAAAGAAATCATCGTAACGACACGCCCGAGTTGCTTTCCTACGCGTAATAGCAATAATTAAATAATAATCGAATAAATTAAATAATAACCGAATAAAGAATTAATAATACTCGAATATTAAATGGTAGTGATAATAATATCTGCTCGACAATCACATGATAATATCCGCGAGTGGATAATAAAGAAATAATAATGATCGAATAATCGGTAATAACAATACTTCGGTAACGGCTCTAATAAAAATTCTAGGCTCAACAAAGGCTAGATACATGAACCGTCGTAACGGCTCGCTCGGGCGAGACTCAGCGGCGTGTCGAGGCGTGCGCAGCCGAGTCATGTAAACACACATGCGTGAGCACGTGCTCGAGCGTCACACCATAGCACTATCAACCGTCGAGGCGAACGCATTGGAAGTTGCCGCGTTATTTTCTAGATTATTCCGCGCCAATTTTTAATACCGCGTTTCGATTTCGCGACAATTGAGGCGATAATTAAGACGCGTACTCCTCACGAGAGCAGGTGTTGCGGCTTTACTGCGACAGGTAATTACCGCGTTTGAATTACTTTTTTAATTGTAAGATAGAGAAACGTCGCGATCGAGTTCCTCAATGCCGATCAAATATTATCATCATCCATTTAATATTCGAGTATTATTACTTCTTTATTCAATTATTATTTAATTTATTCGGTTATTATTTAATTATTACGCATAGGAAAGCTCGGGTGTGCCGTTATGACAATTTCTTTACCTCCTCTTTAATCAGTTATTATTGCCGTTGCCCAGTTATTGTTCATTGTTATTACCGATTATTCGTTCATCGTTATTCCGTTATTATCCACTTGCGGATATTATCACACAATTGTCAAGCAGATGTTATTATCACTACTATAGAATATTCGAATATTATTATTTCTTTATTCGATTATTATTTAATTTATTCGGTTATTATTTAATTACTACTATTATGCATAGGAAAGCAACTCGGGCGTGCCGTTACGACAATTTCTTTACCTCGTCTTTAATCAGTTATTATTGCTGTTGCCCAGTTATTATTATTCATTGTTATTACCGATTATTCGATCATCGTTATTCAGTTATCCGCTCGCGGCTATTATCATATGATTATTGATCAGGTATTATTATCAATACCATTAATTATATGAATATAATTACTTTTTCATAATAATTTTAATAATATCTGCTTAACAATTGTGTGATAATATCCGCGAGTGGATAATAACGGAATAACGATGAACAAATAATCGGTAATAACAATGAATAACAATAACTGGGTAACAATAATAATAACTGAACAAAGACGAGGTAAAGAAATTGTAACGGCACGCCCGAGTTTTCTATTTAATTTATATTAAATGGTAGTGATAATAATTTATTCGACAATTGTGTGATAATATCCGCGAGTGGATAATAACGAAATAATGATGATCGAATAATCGGAAATAACAATACCTGGGCTCTAACAAAAACTCTAGGCTCCACAAGGGCTAAGTAAACGGATCCTCGTAACGACCCGCTCGTGCCGTTGACTGAGCGGCACTTGGGGGGGGGGGGGGGGGGG
>NW_022639489.1:770973-774193 GCF_010583005.1 Odontomachus brunneus | reverse complement strand
GGGGGGGGGGGGGAGGGGGCGCGGCCGGTTCATGTAGACACGCGTGCGCGAGCACGTGCTCGAGCATCATGCCACAACACTCTCAACCGTCGAGATGAGCACATCGGAAGCTGCCGCGTTATACATGTACATGTCGCTTGTTACTCCGTCTCGAAATCAACTGTTTACTCATCGTTGCTAAGAGGTAAGCCATTTCTTTTACACACAGAGCCTGTCCTATTGCTTCTCGTGAGCTCATTCATTTATACATTTTAATTAATTACGGAATAAATATTGAGAAAATTTTAAAATGGTATATAACTTTTATGATTATTTTGACCCGTTCTACCCGTACAGGCGGTTGCTCGATCAGTTACCGGATACCCTGTATTTGATACTATTATTTGTACTATTTGTATTATTTGTACTACTTGTACTATTTGTACTACTTGTACTATTTGTACTATTTGTACTATTTGTACTATTTGTACTACTTGTACTATTTGATTAATACACTTCATAACTTGTTATGTCGTATTATATACAACATACTATCTCTTCGAAGATATTTTTTTATGAATACGCGCTTGTTGTCGACAAAACGACAAATTAAATTTCGACAAATTAAAGACAACAAATTAAATTATTAAACCGAGACTCGAATCGAAATGTTTCAAATTTCCGCTAAATTATTAAGGCGAGATTCGGACCCGAATGTTTTGAGATTCCGTAAAACCATTAAGCCGAGATTCGAACCGATGTGTTTTCAGGATCCACAAAATTATTCAGCCGAGATTTAACCGAAGTGTTTCGTGTTTCCGCAAAATTATTAAGCCGAATTAGTTAAGCCTGAGATAATTTTTTAAAGTTTCTTAAAGAAATTTTCGCGTTTGTAAAGGTATTTTCGAAAATGATGTGAAGGGTGCGTATTTCACTTTGCATCGTCTCTTGGATGACAGTGTGCATTAATGTTACTCTACTCCCTCAGTAACACGCCCAGAATCTTGAAAATAATTTCCCAATATCCCAAAGTCGCGCCAATAACGCTAGATCCATCGTAGCGATGAATTCGACTTCTCACGCATGCGCAGTGGTCCTATCCTGCGCATGGATCGAAAGTCGGTCATGTTACTGCAAGTTAGGTCATGTAGCGTGTAGTGTGTTAACGTGTAGTGCATATTCTGAGGTAGTTTTTTTTTTAGTATTTTAAAGTAACATTCGCGCTTGAAAAGGTTTATTTTCGAAAATTACGTCAGGTGTGCTTATTTCGTTCTGCATCGTCTCCTGACAATGTGACAATGTGTGTTTGTGTCACTCCACTCTCTCAGCAGCACATGCAGAATCTGGAATATAATTTCCTAATATTCCAAAGTCACTTTGGGATGCTAATACTATATGAATTAAATAATCTGCAGTAACATGACCAACTTTCGGCCAATGCGAGAATCTGACATTCCTACAACGCTAAACTTGGGGAAAAATTCTAAAAGGACTATGTGTCACGATTTTCAATATATCCACTGTTGCTCTCAAGCTAAATACTAAAAAAAAAGCACACGAGCAACACGCCTCATCTAGTCTCGGTCTCCCCTGCTTGGCACTTTACGACAGATCGTGTGTCACACCGGCGTATCGTTTAAAACGCCGACTCCACGGATATTTTCGGGACGTATGTTTTGGAAATAGAGACACGGAGTGACCGCACGAACGATCGGATCCGGTCGACCCCAATTCATCAAATGATGGCAATTAGTCAGTAGCGCGATTAATCGACTCTCGGTTAATCGGTAGCCAACTATCCATTTATATGATCAATCATGTCGTCCGTCATTAACCCTTGTACTGCCGGGCGATTCGGCTTTAAAAAGCGATGTTCGCTTCCGGTCGCCGTTTCAGCTGTCAGCCCATTGTTGCCGGAAATATTTCGAACGCAACAATGACTCCGGTGGATGCGCCTGCGTGTGATGCATCGGCTCGATCGCCCATTGTTGCGGCGCATGCCGCACAAGCACGCGTAATGTGTAACATTTCGTCCATATAAACGTTAAATATTGTCACTTTGCGCTCGCACATAAATATTCCGGTCGATCGATCGGCGGCCGCCGTCGCCGCCGCCATCGCCGATTGTTGGTCGATCGAGCATTGCCGCGCCGCGCTGATAAGTGAATTACCGCATCGTTATATCAAAATTTCAGCGTAATCTGAAATTAGTTACAGCCCGGTACATAAATATATACATGTCGCGGACGTGTATGGCATTACAAACAAGGCATTAAATTCCCGCGGCTTACAATACCTCCTATTAATCGCTCCAATAAACGGATTTGCCGGTTTAACTCTTCAGATCTCGCGGATTTACGATCATAATTGCGGCTACGTCGGAAGATGCACACATGAGATACACCGTGTGTGGCGACTCGCGGATCGCTTCATTGTGGAATAACGTGTTATTGGGACAACGTATCGCACGCTTTAGCGCTCAAACTTCGCTCCATCCCCAAGTTGGGACCAAAATTAGAGCCGTTCCGAAGTGTTCGAGAGTTGTTTTATGTATTAAGCTTGACCAGTAGCCATGAACTTCACAAGTCCGACGCCTAACTTCTTTTTTTTTTTTCTTTCTTGTCCCTCCCTCATGTCTATCTCAATCTCCCTTATTCTCGATGTCTCTCCGCGATGTCTTTTCTCACCCCCTGTCTTTTCTTTCGTGCCTTTCACGTCGAATGGATGTTTTTTATCACGCATTGCGGGATAATCTTCATCTCTATTCCGTTCAGTCGTGAATTGCGAGACGGCTTAGTTGACGCGTTACTCTACGCGAGCTCAATGCGAGGCAGAAGCGTCCTCGAGACTCCGACTCCACTCGCCGACAAAACCTTACCGTCGAAGATGATCGTGACAAACTTTGAATCGCGCGAATCCCTCAGATACTGGGAGCTTCATCGGTATCGTTTAATCGACGGCGGCGGCGCACGTATAACGATCGCTTTGGAAAAACGCATTAAACCTCCTGCGCGCCCAGGGGGTGGCGTTCGAGATGGCCGTTAAAGGTTGTCTCCGAACCACCCCAACAATTATAGAAGTACGTGCTTCCGACCAGCACACCTACAAGGCATCCTTGGGTCGCTTCCGACCTGCTATCGGAGCTGGCACTACCAACCCCAGCAATGGGGATCGTTAAACGTATGTTCTCCTCGGGAAGACTCTCTCTCTCTCTCTCTCTCTCTCTCTCTCTCTCTCTCTC
>NW_022639489.1:759171-770730 GCF_010583005.1 Odontomachus brunneus | reverse complement strand
CTCTCTCTCTCTCTCTCTCTCTCTCTCTCTCTCTCTCTCTCTCTCTCTCTCTCTCTCTCTCTCTCCCTCTCCCTCTCTCAACCCCTCTCATTAATTATTCTCCGTCGCATCCTTCTGGGAACTACCTAGGATCTGAAGTGACATGAATCCTTCCGTGTGAAAGGGAGACGTTGGATAGACGAACTTCTGGATATTAAGCGTTTGATAAGGGTCGATCTTCCGATCCGGCATACATGTTAACTGAACTTATCCCGAAAGTTCAATCTCCCCGCTGTGTTAGTACAGTCGCCTCCGAAATACTTTCTTGGGAAAACTTCCGGCTAGAAAACGTCACGAAATTCCATATTCCTCCAATGGTCAAACACCGCGATCGCGTTCACTCGTCTGATATAAGGTGTACGTGCGCAACGTATCCAAGTTAGGATCCAAGTTGCGGCGATACGACACCGAAAGACGACGAAATTATTTAATGAAGAAATCATACGGATATAGTTGACCTAAGGATTGGGTATGTTGGCCATGTGCTTTGACTACGTGTTTATTGTAAGAGAAAACGATAAATTCATGATGTGTTATCGTAGTTGACTTTTTCATCACAACCGGGGGAAGTTAGCCACATTGTTCGTGTTTCGGTTATTACAGAAGAAAATATATGGTTTATAGGATTGTTGCATATACATGTAAACATATGAGGGAAAATGATCATGTTTACATCATGTTTGTAAATCACGACAATTGGTTGTCTCGGAAATCGCACAACTTTAAAATTCTGAAAGATGTGGCATTTCAACTCGATCTTGTTCTTATGCGAGTAGATTTCGCGCGATAATTTCCAGAAGTGGTCTCCAATTAGGAATTGATAAAACAACGTTTGTCCGCATAATAGCATTCCAAATATCAGCGATATTACGTCCTGATCTTTCCGGACTTCAAAGCGCCCAGAAACCAGCGAAATTTCGCGCCATCTAAAATTGATAACAATCGCGAAAGCCGCTCGTAATTTTCCAAGGAGGTTTAAGAGTCCGGAAAGGGAGGAATAGAGGGCTTTTAAGTATAAATTAGGAATACGCGTATCCCTTTACGTCTCTCTTTTATCGTTCATATCTTTCCCTTTGCCCTGCTCGTCTTCCTTCCCCGTCCTGAAGCTGCGGTTATCGTTTCGCGCCTTTTATATCTATAGCGCACCTCAGTCGAGGAAAATTAAATATCCTCCAGCTCCTACATTTTGCCTCCGAGAGGTCAGAGTCCTTCCTAAGTTAACCATGAGAAACTTATAGTTCCGAACTCTCCATTTTCAGCTGAGATTACGAGGGCTAGGAGTGTTACGTGCTCGACGCGTTATCGTGTCATTTTAATACGTTAGCAGGACAAATAAATGGATCACGTTCGGCGCGTTATTCGCGGCGATGGTGACGATACTCGATTAGATACGAAGTGAAGGCACACGTGTTTCACAATTCTCCAAGAATATTCCTCGCTCCTTTATTTTTCATGTTTATTTCTGATAAAAAAAGAAAGAGAGAGAAGAATTCCGCGTTTTCTCAGGAAAACAAGGATAAATGAATTTATATTCAGTGAAGTTCGAAGCTGGATGTAACTCCGAGGCGAAGATGCCCCAGAAATACACAGCTTCTAAGCGTTCCGCCATTGAAGTCAAACTATCTGAAATCGGATTAAAATCTTCGCGCGACACGTTCCTAAGAACAATCGGCGCAATCTACGGGGAGATAACCGAATTCGTCCCACAATTTCCGAGCGCAAGAACACCTCGCTCTTTCCGTGGCGGCCACGCAAGAGAAATTACGGGGCAACAAAAGACGTTATTCGTGATGTGGCTCTGCTCTTAGAAATCAACGCGTTTCTGGTGCACGAATAGTAAAAGAGACGAAAACGCGGAGCGGCATCCTCCCTGCGCGTGTATTCTTTCTCTCTCTTCCAACTTTTTGCTCATCTCCCCTGCATCCCACAGGAATATCTGACGAAAGAGAGGGAGAGTAAAAGAGAGGAAGAGAGAGAGAGAGAGAGAGAGAGGGTGGAGGCTTACGACGAGCCGGGTGGTACATAAAACATCTCCAAGCGCAATTTGCCGGGCGGTAACCAGCGTAAGCGAGCTTTCAGTGCCTTTGGCCTTTCGCCGCTGCTACGAAGATTTGCCATTTTCTGCTTAGGTCAACCCGAAAAGCGCTCTGGAAACGCGTCTCTTTGTGCGGTTATATGACCGCGCTCGCGCCACGTTCAGCAATCTCTATATATTTTCTTTTAATTCGTGACCGGCGGACGGATATCGAAGAGGTTGCGTAACTACGCGAGGTAGCGAAGGCGAGTGAAATTGGGTAAAAGTTACGTTGCAATTTAGCGCAAGGCAGAGCGTGCATAAAGCGCGAAGAATGATCGCCAATTTGGCTCTTTTCTCGCGGAGAATATTCCAGCATTCTCGTTTGGAGTAGCGTTTTCTCGTTGGCATCTATGATGCCGTTTTGTCGATCGCGAAGTAATCGGTAACATGCCGAGAGCGACGTTGAAAATGCAAAGCACACGAGTTACCTCGCAAACGATATTCGCTATTCGCGCTTTCTCACAAAAAGAAACCGCGGTTCTCTTCTCCGTTACTTCCTTATTATCTGTCTCAATGCTGACGATCTTCTCTCGACGTGTGTGTGGAAGAAGCGAAGATCACTCGTTGGCATAAGCAGAAATTGCCTCTGTAATTTGAAGACGTGAAAAGTTCTCTCTGCTCCTCTCCCTTTCTCTGTGTGACTATACGCACGATGATTTTGATGAGATGCGTTCGTACGAGCTGAAGATAAATTGTATTTGCGGGAGCCTCGATGTACGAGTAGTCGCATTTTTGCACGACTTGGTTGGTCGACATGCTGTGTCACGGCACGAGTTCGCGTTTCCTTTTTCTTGCTTTTTTTCGAGTTTTCGTGGGATTCTCGGGACGCAGTCGGGCATGTCGATCAATTTGGACGAGACAGCTTGTATCCGGTCGGTTTTGTCTCGAGCGCGAACTAACAGACGCGCGACAATATCGACTGACATGGGCGAAATAAAAGAGGGGAAAACAAAAATTTAGGAGAAGCTGCCTCAAGGCTCTGACACGATCCATTTGCGCGTCAATTTTTAATGGCGGTATTGGCACCTTCGCGTTACGTCAGACGCATTTGCAAATGCCGCCCAACAAATACAACGTCGAGAAAAATTGCGCAGCCTGCTATCTCAGTTCGTGATGTTAAATTTAATTAAAACGTGTAAAACGTAATAGCATACAGCAATGTATGTGCAAACTGATTTCAGTGTAACTCATCATTATTGTCGTATCATTCTTACAATTAATATCATCTCCCAAATGTCAATAGAAAATCATTCAAGAATAAGAACATTTATATAAATGTATATTTCATTTTTAATTGAAGTTGTAAATTAAAGGTAAAATTAAAGTTGCTAATTATAGCTAAAAATAAAGTTTATATCTCGCACATATATTATTGATGTGGGTGCGATATTAATTCATTAATAATTTAATCAGTATTATCATATATTAGAGATAATTCTCTCTTCCATTCCCCACTCTCTTTCTCTCGAGTTTAATTAGATTAAGTTAACGATTTCTAGTTATTGCTATCTCTATTTTTCTCTTAGCTTCTTATGTAATTTTCTTTTTCTGTTGATTCTTCCATTTTCTGTGCACATAAGTATAATTTGCATTCTTTATCCCAAGTCTGCACCATTATAATTGCTTTACCATCGCTATTTAATTACTCTCTTGTGCGTAGTAACTCCGGCAGACACAAGCACGTCATTTACAATTCCGTAAGCTCTAAAGGGTCAAAGCACCCGAGGGTGTAAATAAACTCTACTCTACTCTTCGTTCTCTCTCTCTCTCTCTCTCTCTCTCTCTCTCTCTCTCTCTCTCTCTCTCGTCTCTCCTCGACTCTTAAATAGGAACTGCAAGCGCGTGACAGTTTTGCGCGCTAGAAATGCAACGCGAGCTACTCGTCACGCTAAAGCATTAGTCGAAATCCATCCGACCAGAACTGTGCACCGTCGCTGCCGCATTGATCATCGATATGACACAGTCGCGAAATTGTCAGACAGTCCACCGCGAATCGTTTGGCGCGCGCAGCACACGGCCGCGCGATTATTTTATCGCGCGGGTAGTCGGTACACCGAGCGATAGAAATTGGAGGTACCAATTAGCAGGTGGTATCAATTTAATGGCCGCACGGCGCCGTTCGTCATCGCCGTTACTGCGGCGAAACGCGGCCGACACGGCCGTCGGGCGTTGATTATCGTCGCCGTCGTTATCGTCATCATTACTTGAATACCCCATCGGTTGCTTCAACCACCGTCCGCGTTTCCCTACTCGTTCCACTCGGCATGTTCTCTTTCTCCCATATACTTGTTCGATTTTGCCGCGACAGCTGGCTCTGTCTTTCTCTCTCTTTTTTTTCTCTCCTTCCTCTTCTCTCTTTCCCTCTTTCCTGCTCTTCCTGTTCTTTCAACGAAGAAAAATATACATATATCCGCAGCAGAAAATTCTCAAGACTTTCCCGCAGATTCCCATATGTAACACAGATTCCAATCATAATGCCTAAATTTGGTTATTCCACTGTAATACCAACTGGGAACCCCATTCTGTTCCTAAACCCAATTTTTCTGGAATCGAAACACTATGGAAATTCGTACTTTTTTCAATCAGTATACTTTTATAGTCAGTCAAACAAGGAATCCTGTTTTGTTATCAATTGTTGTATTCAATAGAATTCGAAAAAAATTCAAAACAAAATATTTGTAAAACACTTTGATTTTACTAAATAATGAAAATATTAGGAAAGAAAACACATGTTTAGTTCAGTTCTAGCGTAAAATGAAGATCAGAATATTAGAAGAATATTGGAAAAACTTTCCCATTCAGAGTTTCCCGCAAGTTTGAAACCGCGTAGAAAATGTTCTAGAATCTAATTGGAATTCATTCCGATTCCCCTAAAAAATTATGGATTCTGATCGGGAAATCTACGAAGATTCGGATTAGAAGTATTTCAAGAACACGATTCTAAATGGAAAGCTCGAGCAAATTTTCTCCACTGAACGGAACTCGCTATTAGTATCGCAATACAATACACGTATTTGGATGATCTGACAGGGATCTGTGCTGTACTTGAGAATGTTTGGGGAATGTTTCCAGGCTCAACTAGATCCCATAATTATTTTTGGAAACCGGGCTGCATCCGATTAGAGCAAGACATTTTCTGTGCGGATAACATTCAAACGAAACGACAGGTTTAAGCGCGTAAACATGTTGACGCTTTATCGAGACAAGTCGCACGTTTTGCAACTAATTGTATCGGTACTTTCGATGTTGGATTTTCAGCGAGACGCGGTATGTTTTTGAGGGTCGATGAACAGGCGTCATTGACGGAGTGTTGATTTTGGAAAATAGGGATTGTAATTGACACTTCGTAAACGCTTGATCAACGAGCTGATAGATAATTTCAGCGTCGTGTCATTATATATTGATGTTAAAACATCGAGATTGAATATAATATAACAGAAATATCGCGCGAGAAAAGAGAGGAGGCGCCGTCCGAAATTTTCAGCGCGCACGCAGAGCGAGCGCGCCAGAATATTCCGAAATTAATTCTCGGCAAGGGAGCGCAAGCAAAAAAATTCAAACATCCCTCCGCAAAATGATCGATGAATAATCCCACAGTCGCTGGTGAACGCGGGAACTTTGCGAGAGGCGGATATCCTGAACTAAAAGGTGTCATCCGAGCGAGCTGTCGAGGCGAGGCGAGACTAATGCCGGGCGATCAGACGGATTTCCCAGGGAGCCGTTGCTTCGACGGAGGACACTTAGGCGTGGCAAGAATCCAAATTCTCGCGAAATCTCTCTAAAAGGGGAGGGGGGAGGTGGTCGAGACAAACGGCGCTTCTCTTTTAACGAAGTGGCTCCGGCCAAGTTGCTCGCTGCCATCTATCGCGCCGTTCGATTACCAACACCGAAATAAGAAGCTCAGGAGGCGCGAATAAGAGGGCGAGCGAGAGGGCGAAATAGAGAGAGGTTACGTTCGGACTCGACGCGGAAGCGAAGCGGACCTAAAAGAAGATGTACTGACGGGGATGGGGCGAGGGTGTCCGCGGTCAAGCGCGAAGAAAAATTTCACTAGCACTGTGAGAAAACAAATGCTTGGTTTTTGTCGCTATAAAATCATATAGAGAGAATTTCTATTAAATTATGGTCAAGAAAACCCACCAAGGATAATAATCTTACATACATGTACGTCCTAAAGTCGGTTTCGGAAACTTTAGTTTTAGTTATAAGGTCGGTAGACCTTAAACTAACTTAGATACGATTACGATAAATAATTAGCTGATTCACAAACAATCAGTTATTCACAATTGAATAGTTTTACCAAACTATTTCTGTTTATGAAATTGTTTTCTACTGATTGTAATAGCTGTCGAGTTTTCTCGAATTCCTCGATCGTAAAGTCGATCGCATGAATCAGCTGATTGATTACGGAACGTATCCAAGTTAATTTGAAGACTTCGAACCTTATAACTCAAACCACAGTTTCCAAAATCAACTTCGGAACGTATCGCATGTTATTCTATTACTGTTTTACTATAAAATACATGGTCGAGACAAAAAATAACTATAGCATCAGTTAGATCAGCTATTTTTTCTCACAGCGAAGCTGTTTGAAGAAGCCTGCCTGTCTGGTAGCTTCAATTAGACACTCGTGGTTACGGCTCGAGCAACAGAACACGGTAGGAGCAAATTGAATTAACGAAGGGCGCGTAGAGGGGTTAAGATGGCTTTTGTAGGAAACCAAATTATGCTTAGAAGTACAGAAATAAAGCGAGGATATTGCGGCGGGTAGAAAAAGATGGTTCGAGGAAAAGGATGAAATGCGTGGGTCGAGTTATAAGGAAACAGAGCAATCTCCGAGTTGGAAAAAGTGGGAAGAGTGTCAGATTCGTGGAATTATTTGCGCGATGTAATGTCGAGAAAAAGAGAGAGAGAGAGAGAGGCAGTGCCGCCAGATAATTCTCGAGATGCGTCATGTGAATATATTCGCGAGATGAACCGTAATTACGCGCGAGCAGCGTTTACGCAAGAAAGGAAGACAAAGAAGATGAGAAAAAAGCGGCAAAGAAATCGCGGAGTGCCCGGGAAAGAGAAGCTGAGTTGGATCTCCCGGTAGTTGGTGGAGAAGAAAAAAAAGCGAAAGAGTAGACGGAGATATTGGAGGGTGAGAGCAGGGGTGAAATAGGGTGGTGACGCGGGTGAACAGTCGAGTCGAAGAGACGGCAGCTAATTAGTATTGGAGCTCTGTACGCCTCTTTGCCAGGTCTGCCCACCCCCCGCTGCTGGCACGACGGGCCCGAAGGTGTTGCTAGGGGTGTCTTGGGGGTAGTTCTCGTTAATGAGCCTCCAGTAACGACGCCTTTTTCCTTCGTGGCCATATATCCTGTCAAGAGGCGCGGCTCTTACCGACCGACCTGGCGCATTCTCTCTCACCATTGCACTTCCACTCTATCCCCTCGCCGCACTGGATCATCCCTCGTACTTTATGGCGCGATCTTCTTCCTGAGAACCGGACGAATATTCGCGCTACCATAAGCTCGATGCGTCTTGGCCGTAAGAGCGGTGGCCAATGCCGAGTAGCGTGACCGTTTTATGGCAATGACGAAGGAGCTGGCGAAATAAATGGGACGAGGATAATTGAGGATGTACCAGGAGATTAAGGGTGTTCTCCATATAGCTGGGGAGTGTATAAGATTGCTTTTAATCCTCCAATAGGCGCACCTTCTTGATAGCGCAAATGATCGCGACGTATCTCAGAGATATAAGTCAATTTATCTGTTAAGCACGCCAGAGGTGCTAAATTGCGAAGAGAATCGAAATAAGATATATTGGAGGGGCTTGGTCTCACTGTAAATATCGCGAAAATATTTGAAATTTGAAATACGAAACTATATACGGAAAAAGAGCCTGGCTGAATTAACGTGAAATATTTGGTTAAACAAGTTTTAATGAAGCTAAATACCGAATTTTTGGTTAATATAATTAGATATTCTAGCATACGATTAAAACATTTAGGTGTAGAATTTGGTTATTGCGTACGTAGTAGTAATATCCAAGTGTGTCATTATTATGACTATATTTGAAAAAACATAGTTAGATTAACACGACATGTTTGGTTAAAACGACTGTTGGTATAATTAAGCGGAATTTCTGGTTGGTACTGTCTGGATTACGATAGTAGTATGAAAAAGGCGATTGGTGCAACGTTAAGCGTCGCATTGTCGTTATTGAGAAACGCGTCAAGAGGAATTTCAGAATCCATCAAAAACTCGAGACTTCAGCGAGCATGTCGACCTCCCGCGTGCGATTTCTCGCGAAGCAATCAACGCGCGCAGCCTGCGGGAAACTTTCGGGGAGTTCCTGAAAAACATGCACTGCGCCATACGGAATACGCTCGAAGGCGCCCGCGGCGAAACTTGCCCGACCCTCGCGTTGATATTCGCGAGCGAAATTCCGCAAAATCGCGCACGCGCGCGGTGCGCGGCTCATAAATCCGATGTAGAACTGCGTGCATGCGGCCAATAAACGATACATACACAAGTTGCACTGAAGTATTAGCATTCGGCTACAAGATAGGTGAGAAGTAAGGAATGTAGGAAAATAAAAATTCAGCGAAAAAGAAGACATCTTTTGAGAAAAACGTTTTCTCGGAACGTGATATGATGTATGAACAGAGAATGTTGTAATAAAAATTATTATAGAATTTTGTAAACAAGGAACGGCATAGTAGTTAACTACTTTTTCATTTTATGTGTGCTATTTCCAGGAGCAAATGTGTTTTAAAAATAAATTTGTTATTTCTAGTTAAATTTGCTGTTTTTAGTGACATTTACTGAAGGGAAAAATATCTAAAAAATAAAAGATATTTATTTCTCTTCGGTGGGAATTAATAACATATTTACTTAAATCTGTATTCTTTTGTTTAAACAGAATAAACAATTGCTTTTGTGAAAGGTTTGAAAAATGCAAATTTCCCATTAAAAAAAAAGCTTTCTCCTAGTGTAAAAATAAGTATGTTAGTGTAAATAAATATGTTATTATTATCTATTGAAAAATATTTTTTTCCCTTAGTGTATGTATCTTAGCAGGATAGACTTTATTGACAGTCCACTCTTGTGCTACTAAAAAAATATATGTGCAGGAAAATTAAAAAAAATATTTATATTATGTTATAATATTCTTCTCCATGTTGATTGTAATATCCGAGAAATGTACGGATACATTACAAATAACATCACAAATTATGATGTAAAAGTGTAAAAGAGAAGTTGAAAGAAAATTTTAGAAAAAGACCCAAAAAGAACATCTCTAAAGAAAAATTTAAAATACTTTTCTTTCTTAGAGACTTGCATACTGCGGCTGAAGAAACGCGTGTAACAATATTTTTTAAAATAAATGATTTACACCGTTTAAAAAGTAAGCTAACACGGGATACGTGTTTAAAAAATAGCCAACAGCGAAAGCACACGGAATCCGGCTCGCGTGCGCAGGAGTTGGTCAATTTCGAAGTCGAAGATTGAGTGGACTCGTTCGCTTCATCGATAGTCAAGGACAAGTCCGGCGACCGGTCTTTCCGCGGGCCGGTGTTGCCGCGCGGACAATTTGAAGGGTCGAAAACCGTTTAGTGATTTACCGATAAAAATCGAATTAACCGTCGTGCATTTAATGTATGTACCGCTCTCTTTCCTCCCTCGTTAGCCGGCTAACCCAATTTTTCAATTTGGCGTTGCGTTAGTGGCTGCGGCGGCAGGCTCTTCGATAGATTGCGCCCGACGGTGCGCGAGGTTGTTCACGTAAACACACATACAGACGCGCACACACGTTACTCTATAAATCGTGCATTTCCCGCGAATTTTCCCGCGATCGTCCCGATCGTCACGACAGGCCTGCACGCTTGGTACGTGAGCGCGCGCGCACACACACAAGTCTCTGAATATATCGCCGCGCGGTGACATAGTAATGGTGGCTGCGGAGAGACGGCAAAGTAAACACGTGATCGATATTGTTTGATTTATGTGCAGCAAGAGCGCCGACGGTCATTGCACGATCACGAAGTGTTTTCGGAGCCCGCGGGCAATAGTCGGGGCTGAAGGGGGTTCACGTCAATGTGTTCGGCACACCGACGCGACGGGAGCGGACCGGAACTCGCTGCCTGCTCCGAATTTCTAATTTTCGATATTGACAACCGAACGAGCCGAGCGACGTCGCGTGCTCTTTTTTGCTTTTCCTTCCTTTTGATGTATATTCCCCCTCTCTCTCTCTCTCTCTCTCTCTCTCTCTCTCTCTCTCTCTCCCCTCTCTCGCTCTCTCGCTCTCTCCTGATTCTCGGTGTCGACGATATTTGTTGCTTGCGGTATGACGCAGTCGGCTACGGAAATATTTGTGTTATATAATTCGCGCGATTTGTTTTACTTCGCGTGAAGTGCACTCGCTGTGTCGTGTTGACAGAGTGTGTCGGATTGTCTACTTGATCGGTGTATTGTATCGGATATCCGTTGCGATCGTTTGTCGTGTAAACTGACCCATTAGTATTTTTCCGTATTTCCTCTTCGGCCAGCTACCACGAAATTTACGTCGATTTGTATTTTCTATCGGGCATCGATAGGACCCCGTGGCAGAAATTTACTGCAGCTTTCGAGCAGTTGTACTAGACCGTTATGTTAATTTTGTCTAGTTAACTGAAGAGTAAAATTGCTCGGGGTTTCAAGCTGCTCATAAAATGGACAAGTTTGGCACAGTAGCGTTTTATTTCTTGATTGAGAAATAATGCCAGTGAGATTTGTAGCGCAGGAAATCTTTGGTGCGTGAAATATATTTTCATGCTTTTCACCTTTTATGTGACATTATTCACAATCACAGACATATACGCATCTCTTCGCTCATTCTTATAGTTGTACTGTTTCAAGTTTTGAGTCTGAGCTATCATGACAGTTTTCATTCGTACTATAAGCATCAGAACAGTCTGATGTGTTCTCATCGCGCAATGAAATTCTATATTATTAATATATATCCCACCAGAGTTTCCAAACTACCCGACGTTGCCCGAATTATTACAAACTGTCAAGGGAAAGGGGTATCCAGGCTCATGATAGCTTATGTTTCCCGCAGGGTTCCAGAAAGTAACCATGCAAAATTTAATCCAGATCGGGACATTATACATCATTTCTGATTGAGAAATTTTAATGCCAGTGAGATTTATAGCGCAGGAAATCTTTGTTGCGTAAAATATACTTTCATATTTTTCATCTTTTATACATGACATCGTTCACAACTACCGAACAATATATGTCCCTTCATCCATCCTTTCATCCTTCTTGTAGTTGTGCTGTTTCAAGTTCTGTATCGGAGACTGTGTGTCCACGAGCGCTATAAACTCTGCACACACTCACCCTGAAGAAACGTTCCAGGCAGAGAGAGAAAGAGAGAGAGAGAGAGAGAGAGAGAGAGAGAGAGAGAGAGAGAGA
>NW_022639489.1:755589-757804 GCF_010583005.1 Odontomachus brunneus | reverse complement strand
AGAGAGAGAGAGAGAGAGAGAGAGAGAGAGAGAGAGAGAGAGAGAGAGAGAGAGAGAGAGACGGAGAAACTCTTGGAACTGTATAAGTAACGCGCGCGTTCTTATATTTTCTAAACGCTCGCCACGCGGAAACAGAATATTGGCGACCAGCAGCAGCGTTGAAATTGCAACATTTGCATCGGCTTCGCATTTCACGAACGCCCCGCGGAAAATGTAAAAAAAAAAAAACATTCTCTCGACACCGCGTGTGTGTCCGGAGGAATGAACTTCACGAACCGATGAAGCGTCCGCGCACGTCTCCTGCTTTTCGAACTTTCTAAACTTGGCGATTTAATTTTTCACATCGACCTCTCGTCGCGTAATATTCAGCTAGCTGGAGTATAAATAGGTGAGTATCTATAATACGGTTATTCAAAAGCCCCCTGAGCGCCTGCCTCGAGCCCAGCTGAGCCAAGCGAGGCGAGGCGAGGCGAGGTGAGGCGAGGCGTGACGAGGCGAGGCAGTCGACCGCGATCTCACGTAAATCGCTCTTTCTTCCGCGCATCTTGCAGCGGAAGTCGAGACCGGGCGATTTCTCATCCGGGATGAAGAGTAACGCGCGTCGGGCTTGCCGTCGCTCGAGCGCACCGGTAAACACGGATCGCGCGGAACTTGCGCGCCTTCCCCGAGCGCGCGCCCCGCAGGACAAATTAATCGAAATTAATACATCACACGGCAGATACGTATCGAGCCCGTGACGTAATTGCCAAGCGGAATATGCCAGGACGTTCCCAGGACGTCGCGATGCGACCAGATTTCGCCTGCCCGTGCGGTCCCATCACATTGAATTTCACGTCTGCCTTGTGCGTGGCATCTACATCCTCCGATGATTTATGTAACGCCACGCGATGCATTATTTATCGGACCCTTAACCGACGAAGACGCGGTCAACCATGTGCAGAATTATTCGGCCGCGCCCATAGCTTCCTTCGAATCGAATGATTCGCGTCTGCTCATAACGCGTGCTCAGTACTCGACATTTTTTCCCCCTTCCTGATCAGAAAAGAGCGTGGAATATACATTGCATCCCAAATTATCGATGCTGTAAATATTAAGCGAATTCATATTTATGGTTTGCGCTGTTTAAAATTCAATTTCATTGTTGCACACGTCGTAAAATATACTGAAAGTTCAAAACTATTTTTTTAATATCCTCTCGATATTAATCACTTTTAAATTGAAATGAGGCCAGAACGTATATTTTTGTAAATTTTTTAATAATTTGAAAAGTTTCATGATTTATTATGAAAAATATTTTTTATGATGCGACTTTTAAATCTGGATTGGATAAGTTTCTAAAATTTTAATTTACGTGCTACATGTTATTCATTGTAAAATTATATATTAGACATTTGAGACTTGAGACTTTAAAATAATTTTAACACATAATATAACTTTTAAATTAAACATTTTTGAGTTTAAAATGCAACCTTGTCTAATTTGTAAAAAAATATTAATAAATTGTAGCATTACTCAATGTGTAACGAAAACGATAAAGAATTTCAAAATCGCATCTCGAAGCTGTCAGTTAAATATATTTGTCTGGTAGAAAAGTTTTGCAGCTTGTGCATACCAAACGTGTGTTTGCTCCGCTCAGGAAAATCTCAAAGTGTATTGCTGCACTTTTGTAAATGAATTTGAAAGCTTAGAAATATACAAAAAGTTTGCAGAAATATTTCTATGTATACATGGTTATGTTTCCTGTTAGATATGATGAAATAAAGTGACACACATTTATATCAGATGTACAAAAAAATACGAAAGGGTGTCAATGCTTATCTAACATGATGTTTTACAATCACCTCTGTTATCGACATTTTCGTCATCCACTTTGGCATCCCCTTGAAAATATACTCTCTCTGTATATAACAGTAATTTGTATAAGTAGTCATTCGTCTATTCAAACGTATCTAAATTTCGTAAACGTCGCCTCGAAATCCCCAGAATTATCGTGAACACAGATAACGGGAATAAATCGCGAAAATAGAGGAGAATTCAATCCCCCGCGAATTATTTTAATACGCGCGAAGCTACATCATCGTGATAAACGCTTTTCCGAGCGTAACCCGAAGAATCCTTCGGGCTAAAAGGGATATATCGCCAGATTTGTCCAGAAGGAATCTCTCTTTGGTGAAGCCTGCCAGGCCGTTCTCTCCGTTCTCAGCCGGGGAGGGGG
>NW_022639489.1:752857-755469 GCF_010583005.1 Odontomachus brunneus | reverse complement strand
GGGGGGGGGGGGGGGGGGCTGGATTTATTATTCCATTCTCAATCTTGACGTTATAAATTTATATCGCGTATGCATCGCGGCTAAATCGAAATCCGAAGACGATACGTCCTCGCTCGGCGACATCGCTCGAAGCCTCTTCACCAAAGGATGATCGAAACGACGGTACGGTCGGGAATAGAAGGGACATGAAGATGTCCGCGCGCGCGCGATAGAAAAAGGATACCACTACGTTCATATAGCTCGAATATATTATATAATAATATAATTCCGATTTTTCGGGGTACTTACGTAAAAAGGGACGATAAAGGGAATGAGCAAAATTATAGAACGTACATTATCGATTAGAACGGCCCTCCTGACACCCTCCTGACACCCTTCTGACGCCTTCCTGACGGCCCTCCTGACGTATATTATGTATTCAGCGAGAAGATATGATGAGAACGTGAATATTGTTAACGTTTCGTAACTCAATGACGAACGATTCAGAGAAATTTTACATACATATATGAAAAGTGATATTGAAGAGATCTCCTTTATAAAATATAATATATGAGAAACAGCAACTTCTCAAGTATCTGGAAATAATTATATAATGTTGATTGGCGGCCCAATTCCGAAGGATTTTTATTACATTAATAATAATAATCTTCATTGACAGGAAAGTACGCTTTAGTATACATTAATAAAATAAAAATAAAATAGTCGAGCAAGCGATAATCAATTCAAGCAAAATTGAAATCGACCTCGTCGCCGTGAATTTCTAACTATTTCCTTTACGCTCTTCCTGAAATCACCCGGAAAATTTTTCAATATCATGTGATATTTTTTATATTTCGCGTGTTTAGACATAGCTTGATCAAACGGCTGACTTCGTTGCGACACCGAAATGAAAATACGGCGCAGATAGAAAAGTTACACGTCCGACATAGGAGTGCATTTTGTCGAAAGGAATACGCGTGGATTTATGGATGGTTAATAATTGATTTACGATCCCTTGTTCGTCCATGTAAATTTCTCTTGTCTACGTATTTCACAGGAGTCAATAAGGAGTAATGTTGGCAAGAGATTGCAATTAGTCGGGGCTCGCGCAGGACTAAGCACGAAAATTGCTCGCCACACCCGCCATAGTCGCGTTGACAGATTGCCCCAAACGTATCTGCATGCGCGAATTAAAGGGGCGGCTGTACATACGGTGTCAGAGCTCTCCGCACGGTTATTGAACGCGAAACAAAACACCGCGATGTAAAATGAAACTAATCGCGTGCGTGCGATGGAGGTAAACACGCATTTGTTTAACGTAATTAATGAACGTATTGTCCGGATCGAATAAACCATATGGGTATGAAAACACACACCGGACGTGCGCATTCAAAGATATCAGGTTATTTCATTGTATGCGAATTTTACGCCACGCCAAATAAGGGTTGAACGCATTAATATATATGCATGCAACAAAACGAACAAACAAATCGAACCGTATCCTTTGTCGAAACGCAATAAACTCGTCTGTACGTTTTTTTTTTTAATTGTTGACTTCCCATTACGTTAAGAGGATATTTGAAATCCTTACCGGTAAAATATTTATTTTTTTCTGCAAAATTTACGCGTATTGGTTGCGTAGAATTACAAATGCTTTCACATAAAGTACAGCGGGGTAAATTGAATAGCGGGGGAATTTGGATAATATTAAGCGTTTGCGACAATTTCAGAAAAATATGAGACGCCTTGTTATGTTTGAGGTTAGCGTGCTATATATTCATATTTTTCTGAAATTATCCCAAATGCTTAATATTACCCAAGTTCCCCGGCTATTCAATTTACCCCGCTGTATCCTAGTGAAAATATGAATTGAAGCATTATATATAATAGTGACAAAAACGATAAAAAATTTCAACATTCATATCTCAAGCAGCGACGTTTTGACGATTGCCTCTACGTTATCGACATTTGCCGTCATTATTTTTTAGTGTTTCCTCAAATATACATATGTATCTAGTTATGGTTCCAGTCTCTCATTAAGCACATATCGGACATGTTGACAAGTTGGGTAAATACGGGAAGGGATGAGAAATGCTACGGTTTACCTTACGATGGTATACAAGCGCTTGCAGGATTAAGGGTAGTAGTATATTGCGTAGTATCATCGAATACGATACACGAGTAGACGCGTTCAATAACACGGCGCGGAGTTAATTAATGTTCGGACTGCCCGGATTAAGCGAATTCGATCGATTTCACTTTCCGCGAATCCCAGCAGTTGATCTCGATCGTAACTTCATGTCCCCGGTTTCTTCAATTATCCGGCCGGCAAGTATCGAGGGTATCAATTGATTTACGAGAGGGGCAAGACGCATTATGGTAGTACAGTGGTCAGCCGTGTGAGCGCTTAGATAGGGTTAGTGCGATCTCGGGGCGGATCGTGAGCCTGGAAAGAAGCGGCATGAAGGCGCAGCGACGCTCCTTTAGGATTAAAATAAATCCTAATCTGGCGCGGGTCGTAAAGCCAAGAGGGTGAGTCCACTCCACAGGCCGACGACGAGAAGAGAAGAACGGAAGAGAGACGAGAGACGAGAGAGAGAGAGAGAGAGAGAGAGAGAGAGAGAGAGAGAGAG
>NW_022639489.1:704127-752410 GCF_010583005.1 Odontomachus brunneus | reverse complement strand
GAGAGAGAGAGAGAGAGAGAGAGAGAGAGAGAGAGAGAGAGAGAGAGAAGCGGGTGGTACGCTCGAGAGCGAAAGAAGAAAGACAGACAGGAGAAATAAAGGGAATCTGGAACGCGGGACGAGAAAATGTTACCCGGGACACACTAACTTCCTGCTTCAGTTCCGCCATCCCCAAGATCTCCGTCTGGCTGTTGTATAGATATTAGTCCCTCGTGAGGTGAACGGTTGTAAATTCTCGAGGACACTCGGTGTATATTCGAGCGTCATACGGAGGCCGCGGAGATTGTGTCCTGCCGGGTATGCGCGAGACTCAGAGGCGTATAGTAAATGCACTGGGTGGATTTGATGGTCCAGAAGATAGGACGTTACAACACGGTACTTCAGGACCCGGCACGGTCGTGTTAATGGATCATATCGACGATAAAAACGAATAGTTCTGGCGTGATAAAATTCTACGTGGTTATCGTGAAAGTATATACGCGAATAAGTCGTATTACTGCTTAACCTTTCCTGACTCACGTGTCGATCTCACGAGCCTGCATTAACAGTCATTTCTTGAAACTCATCTCGAAGTGAGATACTCAGATTTGAATTCACAGTTAGATGAAAGTTTTCCAGTTGAGGCGCGTTTACAAGTACAAATGTTATCGTCGACGTAAGAACATCGGGGTGGAGCATGTACTGTTGATTTAGGAGAGAGTATGGACTAATTTGAGGTAAGAGAGGAAGTTAAGGCACTTCGGGCCATTGGGCTCATAGGTGTACTTGTATGTGTACAGCTTACAACACATTGGTAAGTTAAAATACATCGATGTATATTACCGGCCAAAAGTTTGGAGTTACTATGCAAATGAATCATTATGTGAATTAAGCATTACGTAAATTAAGTAATAGAGGAACTTTGTGAAAGAAACAATTCTAAGGCAGTTTTGCGATATTCTCTTTCTAATACTCTTTTATTCTTCTTAAAAGTTACAGTTCATAGTTTAAATATCAACGCCACGTTGCGACAGAACATATCAGAAGAGACTGACTTTTATGACAAATCAATAAATTCCACACTTTTTGCCGGCAGTGTGGCAAATCCTTTCAAAGATGCTATCTCAGTTGCAAACGTTACGATTCCAACGCGAACTGATATAAAGCCCATAGACTTGTAGAATAGACAGCACTCTTACGGAACGGCTGATAACAAGATTGAAGGACAAAGATATGCTAAGTCAAATGCTTTCTCTGTCACACGGCATTCTAAGAGGGAGCAGAAATAAAAGAGAGAAAGAGAGAATGAAATATAGCGATGAAAGAAAGAGAAGTCGCATTTTGGTCATGTGATCGCTTCTGCTATTGCTAAAATATAAATAGTTAATATAAAATGAAACATAATCAATTACTACAGAGCGATTTTTATTCCTCGATTACAAAATAAATTCTATAATAATATATTGTAAAACTCTCTCTCCGTGTATTAATACAGAGTTCAAACCGACGGGATGCAAAATCAATGTTTTCTTGAAATCATAAACCGTGCGTAAACGCTCTAATTAGAAACTAAAAGCCCATGCCAACAATTTTTATGTGCCATTTGCGTTAATTAAAAATCGGCTTCACAGGTGGATCACGAGACTTTGTATATTAGAAAATTACGTGTGTCAAGGAAGGTTAATTAACATTTCCCAGCCGTCTAGCGTCGTATTTTTATTTGACTGGCTAAATCTCGCGTGTTTGTTGCGCAATGCGGAGAAAATTCTACGAGACGTTGTCAACACAAGGCCGTTGGATTTCCTCTGCTAAGCGGACACGAAAGGCTACGCTCACGTATGCATGGCCCCATTTCGGAAGAGAGAAAATATTAATAATTAATTAGTCATATACTAATTTCCTTTTCCATCTCTCCCTCTCCCCCCGTCGCGCACCCAAGGCCTCCGTGCGCGGCGCATTAATATTTGCCGTGGCAGAGGATTGTAAATTTCTGGCGGCAGAGGCTGAACTACGTATGAAACATATGTACCTGATGCAGTGACTAGATATGTTATCGTCGGAGCTTCTCTTTCGTAACGGATAGAGAAAGCAGGTCACGTATTCACCGAGCTTTCGAAAAAGAGAAAATATCCATATGCGTAATCCATATTTAAATATCCATGAATATTTAAATGGGCGCGGTAGAAGAGCATCTGTTTGGAATTATGGCGATTGATGAAAAAAGCCGCCTTGTCGTAAACGTGTCCAAACGAAATTGTTTCCGGCTGAAACTGAGGAGCAATCTCGAATCTGAAGATCCACTGACAATTTCATTCGCGTGTTTTTCAGAGACGAGTCTCATTCCCGATTCCTCGCCTCCGAATAGTAAACTGACGTCGAAGGGATGACAGTTCGTTAGAGTTAACCTTCGTTAGCAGTCACCTCCGAGTCGAAATTTTCACCCCGCTTTTGATCTCGATATTCGATCTAACGCCCACTTCGACACTCTGAAGCTTCTGTCATTCTCCTTTGATTCCTTTTAATCTACTAGTTTTACTGACAGGTCTTCTTTAGAAACCGCAAGTGCCATTTTGTGCGTTTTCTGTAATTTAAAGGCGCCAAATGAGACTTCCACGTGTATATTGAACAACCACTGATCCTTCAAAATATACACTAAGGGAAAAAAGTACTATAGCTTGGTATAAGTAATATAGCTTAGTATTTGTAATTGTAAAATATGTAATTGTAAACTATGTGGATACAACAACCATAGTAATTTTCTCCGTGCATATTATTACTACCATTTATATGTTACAGCAATCAAGAAATATGGCCGAGATGAAAAATAATTGAGTCGACCATTTTCTTCTTTCAGACGTGAGAAAGTTCAAGTTGAGAATAAGACTAAGATTTCTCGGGCGTTACTCGAGGGTATCGCATATTTTTCGGGCGTTCCGTTCGGAAGCATCAAATAATCATGCCGTTGTTGCGCGCGGATACACGCCGGAAGCGGTGCCACCGGAAGCGGCCGGAACGCGCGGCAAGCAAATACACAATCTCGCACACGCCCGCGACGCTGGTGGAAGTAGCTTGTAGCTCATTCGTGTGCCGCTGTACATTACATGGGTTCTCGGTTGTAGCGGGGTTAGTAATGGTCGAGCACAAGGCAAACAAAGTATACTTGTTTGGCGGGGGAGGGAGATTGTGTTGGCGGTTCCGGGGATAGTTCGGGGATGTTGAGTCGGGTTAGCGCGGTGGAGCCAGCGGGGTCGAGTGTCGTATGATATGATGATACTCGGCCGCTACGGGCGAGTGAGTGTCTAGGAAAGTACGTCGCGAAAGTATCCTCTAAAAATAAACATCCCTCTGCAAACATGCCAACGGTGACCGGTCTCCCGCTCGGCCTCCTCGCGAGCGGCTTGACAATTTCGTCGCCGTTGTTGCAGCGAGATGGACTTCCACGATTTCGCAACGTGAGACAATCGGTGCTGGAAATTATGCAACTGTTTTCATTACATCTATACCAAATATACTGTGTTAAGTCGTTTATTAAATTTACAATATCGTGCAATAATATACGATCCTTTTATGTATTTTTAATGTATTTTTTTATATATTTATGCAACTATACATTTATTGAAAAAGTTATACTCGATTTTCATATTATATTTTACATGACACAATTGGTAATGGAAATTTTGCAACTTTTTTAATTGCATTTGTAAAGCAGACTGAATTAATCCTTAAATCGATATTATACAATAATATAAACTTTTTGTCATATTTATGCAGTAACTAAAGGTTACAGTTATATTTATACAGTTACTAAAAGTTACATTCCGATTTTTATGTTATATCTTACGCGACATATTGTTTTGATAATTTTTTCCTTCTTAATTTTTTGTTTTGGTAAATTCTGACAATATCTTTCTCGTGTATCCATCTCGTTATTCTGCATGCTGAATATAAGTGCCGTACGAATCACTCATAAGGGGTGAATTATTTACAAACTGAGCAATTGCTGCAAAATTCACATACATCTGTCTATCAGGCTTTACTGCGTGTCGGAATATAAAAGAAGTAATTCCAAATCGGAAGGGCGATGGATGGTGGTTCTTTCGTTGGTGCGCGCGGAAATTATTCTCCAGACTGCCGCCAGACCGGATCGAACGGGCTGGAAGCAATTCTACCACGGCGGCTGTCTTACGTTAGACGAGTGATCGTCAATTTAAGAGTAATGACTCGAGCTCGCATTTTCTTCTAATTTATATCTGGAGCGACATTGCGAACGCTCTCTCTCGTCGATATTCCATCAGTGCGAACAACTTTAATTTACATATTTATTTGATTAATGTCGATTCTTAGTTTTTCCCAAGTGAATCTCTCGCCTTTCCCACTGATTCATTGTTATTTTTGTAAAATCAGCGGCGTGGGAGAGATTTGTAGAACTTACGCACACATATACACACATGTATACATTTTAATTATTGCTTATATTTTCAAACAAGGGAATTCGTTGCGATGAACTCTTTTCCGATATAATGAGGAAACTTATCCGCGATTACTCAACAATAATTGGATCTCCTTTTAGTCGGCGATAGACCCCGGATGATTATGGGAAAGGAACGCTTCGACCAACAAACAATCGCCTGTTATGAACGGTGGCTTTATAATCGCCCCATGGACCAAACAAATCAATCGCCGGTAAAATCCCTTTACCTCTCGGCCTCTGTGTTGCTCTGCCGAGCAACCGCTGATTATATTTTTCTGCCCCGAATAGCACCGCCAACTACGCTCTCGTGGTTGGCATTTTATGCGAATTATTTTAGCGGTGAATTTCGCCGCGCCGTCCGGAACGATCTGACCTACGTGCACGAAAGTTACGACAAAATTACACTACGTTCCAGCTTCACTGCTTGCGCTTCTCACATTATCTAAACAAGCTAGTTGAGTAGTAACGAAGTGTTAAGCAATCTTCCTTACGCACAAAATAATTTGGAGCTTGCACGCTATGTATCACAAAATATCTTTTACTGAGAGAAAAAATATGTAAAAAATGCAAAAAATATATTTATTCTGTGCTTACTAATAACATTTGCTTATACTGATATTTTTCAAATGAGGAAGTATATACATATAATGATCGACGGTCGTTTCTACGATTTCACTTTCTAACAACAACGTCAACAGCACGATGATCTTGAAAAGTCAGAGGAAGCATCGAAGACAATATATTACAGGGAAAGTGAACCATCCACAATATTGACGAAATAAATACGGATCCCACAGAGACCGCTTCTCTTTATACTCTCTGTTCACCCTCAGAATTATTTCTGCTCGTGTCTCAACAACTCCGGTCGTCAACCTCACCAACTACTTTCGGAAAGAATACTCGTGGTCTTAGACGATTTCTTTGAATGGTAACCTTAGATTGCCTATAGCAATAATTATTGCGACGGCTTTTTCTGGGGATCGTCGACCTGTGAGTAACAAATGAGAAATCCGGAGGGCCTATGGGAGAATGAGGTCACGAAGAACAGCAGCGCCTGATGTACCTTCTAAAGTAAACATCGATCCGTGGCTCAGACAACGCAAAAATACATTTTGAAATTAGTGTCTTCGTGATAAATAACACGCCGACTGACGAAATCTTAATCGGAAAACACGAAGTGTTATTAGGAAACGAAAGGGCGAAAAGAGGGACCGATGCGTAGCCACGATTACGGCTCTCACGAAACCTTAATTAAAACTTGATGCAGAAGTCGAATCGAGCAATTCGAGCTGCAACAAGCTGTTGTTCTCACGACGACATAACGAATGATAGAGCTGCGCCGCCAAACATGATTATAATAGCGGGACGTGTATAATTATCCGGTCAGATAATAATAGTTCCAGGTCAGCGCGTTTACTCGAGCTTCGCTTTGAAAAGCTTTGTGCCCGGCAGTGCCATGCCCGAGCGGTCAGACGACAGGGATCCACTAATAGGCCTTCAAGAGCAGGAACGCGATCCCAGAAAGCCCTAACAACGAGCCCGGTTTATCCTTCATCCTCTGTACGCCCCTCACCTTTATTCCGGATTTCTAGGATCTCCGGATACGTCTTCCGTGAGCTGCGCGGCGATCAATCGACAAAATGAGGATTTTAGCGCCCCAAATGCCGTTCGCCTAATCAAGCGGAAGGTTACCTCGCGCGGCCGTCGACCTTCGGCTGGTAGGATTAATGACGGCATTAGTTGCGCCGTGTGTATATTGACAGAATCGTGCAAAGCTAACGAGCTATTACTATTTGAAGGAAGTATACATATAATAACGTATATGCGTGTATGTGTGCCTGGTATATATTGACTTTGATACATATTTACGAATACAAACATATTCGTATGTACAAAACGGGCCACATAAAGTGTTGCAGACTAATATATTTCGGAAGGAATGCATCATTCAATTATCATAATAGTGAAATGTTTCTTTCGAGATTATTTCAAGTTTTAATTTTTGAATTAACGTTATACAGTTTTCTTTTTAATACAAGTCGATTCCTCTGGTCATTCTGCGTATAAAAGTACTGGAGTAAAATTATCAAGAAGTAAATATCTTTGGAGATATTTTTTATTTTATTTTGATATTTTTCAGTACAAGATATGAAATATCTTGTAAAGTATTTCGGCAACCTCATTTTAACCTTTTACCATCTGTCGTTGCCTTAAGGCAGCAGATGGGACACCGTTTTGTATATAACGTCGTCTTAGATATCGAAGTCTATGTTGAAGGGACAAAGGAGAGTTTAAGAACACAGCTTTGCGTTTGAAAATAGCATCGTTACCGTAACGATCGAATCTTAAATATTTATTGGTACGACTATAAGAACAGAGTTTACCCCGGCTTGTTACTGCAAAATCCGCCGAGAAAAATAAGCCTGGCGTAGTCTGTTTGCGAGATCGTCAAAAGTGTCGGGAGGAGAGAACAATGGACGAAACGACGCTCGCGCAAAAGGATTTAATTGGCTCTTGATGGCGTCAGCATTGATCTGGGTTAAGAGAATCGCTGTAGAACACGAATAATTCCCGCGCCGATCGCATCGGGAAGCAGCAGCGAACGCGCCTGTAGAAAATGCCGACGAAAGAAATTAATTTAACCTCTCGAGGGCGGACGTGCGCGCACGCGACTGTAAAAAAATGTCCGCGAAATTGAAATTAATCCGACCTCTCGTTACTACAAAGGCCTCCCTTTGAGCTCGAGGCGGGATTATTCGTAAGAACCGGCTTTTTGCGAGCCGAGCGCAGTTGTATCAAATGTCCCCAATTTCTGTTTCCCGCACAGATTATTATTTCCTTTTTTCACCCGCTTCTCGTGACACTCCGTGCTCGCCGACCTGTCTTCCTTCCCGTTACCCACGACACTCTCCCGCTCGCTCGTCCACAATAGCGTGAGAGCCAAAGTCAAGGTAGTTTGCAGGCTCGTCTTCCCGATAATCCGTCCGCGTGACTCGGAGCAGACGTCTCCCGGAGCGTGTAATTTCCGCGCGTAATCGCACGGGATACGCACACGGTATGACGCGCATTATTGTGCGAATGCGTCCTTTATGTAACGGGCAACCCCTGGCGCAGCTTTCAACCCCTTTCAGTCAGCCGAGACAGCGAGACGGCGAGTACTACGGCGACGACGCCGGCGACGACGGCGACGGCGACGACGACATCACCATCACTGCTACTACCACCACCAACACCACTACCCCACTGATGAGATATACGTCCGCCGAAGTCGCAGTCGACGTCTCGCATTCCGCAAAGCTCGTGGAAAGGCAGGCAGGGTTCGTTGCGGTTCCTTCTTTTGTCTGCCTGCAATTACGGCCGCTCCTATTGAAAACAACTGCCGTCGCAGTGCTCGCCATGATTGTTATGCACGAGGGTTCCTCCGTGTCGAAAGGTACGACGTAGCCGGAATGATTTTCGGTGAAGTTTCGCATACTCTCTCTCTCTCTCTCTCTCTCTCTCTCTCTCTCTCTCTCTCTCTCTCTCCATTCATCCATCAATTGATTGGACATCGTTCAATGCACTTTTCGCAGACGCGGCTACTCGCCGTCGCCCGCTTAGACACTTATCCCATGCTACTTACCAGGTTCATTCCAATCAATTATCTGATCCATAATCCTAAATGTCGCAGTTAAATTTATCGCTGCTTCTTTGTATCCGCTGGAGAATTTCTAGTCGGGTGTTTGAACACTTCAAAGATGACGTATTGCACGATAATGTACTTTTTTACACAGAGGAACCTATGTGGACGAACAATAGCCAAACAGCGCATGTACACGCGACATAGCGTTTGTTCAATAGCAGCCCATAATACCCACGAACCTATTCCGCCGTGACTTTTATAGTGCGCCTTGCATTTTCTCTCCGAGCGATTGAACCCGGGAGTTCGGTTGCGCGACGGTTTCCGCAGATCAAAGCGAGGGGACATATTGGAAAATGTTAGATGTCACGCTCGATACAATCTGCGTGTCGTGTCTTGCGTCTCCTATTCCCCGAGAATTTGCAGTCAGAAAATCGCCGATTAAAGGGAAAATATTGGGTCGCGCGAGCCGACGAATTAATGCGAAGTTAGGCTTCACTCTCAACATCGTCCGCCGAATATTCAGCGCTGAACGTATCTTGCGATATCGTTTCTCGTAAAGCCGTTTGGCTTAAAAGCCGTCCGAAATGGACAACAACTCTATCTATGCAGAGAAATTTTTTCATTCACTGTTGCCAAATGAGATTTTTTTCCTGAATCTGCTTTTTGGCATATCATATTGTCTAGGATCTTAATAATTTTAATAAGCGTGTTAAATCATACAATTATACATAATAGCAAAGAAAAAATATTTTCTAATCGAGATATTCTCTTTCTCTCTTTCTTCTCCTCTCTCATTCTCTCTCGTATTATTTTATATTTTATATTTTATACGATATTTTTAGTATTACTAAAAGATCCTACACTTTAGAAGCCGTTCTTCTCGATGAGACACCCGAGTCTTTGTGTGCAATCGAGATTTTCCCAAGTACCCGACCAAGTTCTTCTACACTCGGTGCACGATGAAAGAACCGTTCGTTCTAGAAGTCTCCCTGCGTTATCGTGACAGCTAGATCCACAGAGGATTACAAAGCAATGCTGGGGAATCTGATCACTTGTGCATGTCGCGAATGTGTAATCTCCTTTCTTTTCGGGAGATAAACTTGTTTTACGTTCGCCACGTTGCAACGTAGAGTACATGACCGAACTCTGTGCAAACCTGGATTTGATCGATTAACGAAGCGACGACTTACGACGGAATGGAGCAGAGATGTAATCCTCTATTTGCACAACGAGAGAAAATTGCTCATCATAGAGATCCTTTCTTTGTAACATGTGTTGCTAATTTTTCAGCCATTGCGCTTATAATACTGTTTTTTTGTAGGATTAGGTTATATGTATATAATAATCTCTAAATTTCTTGAAATGTGTGAAATTTTTCTCGAAAAGTAGAGCGACCATCAAAAGTCATTCAAACGATTGCTCACTTATACAGAGTGAATTCTTATTGAAGAGTGAATCTGATATGCTCCATCATTATATAGAGTGTTGAAAACAACATGGCACAAATTTATCTACGTGTTCCTCAGACAATTCTAAGAACAAAAATTCATATAAATACGTGTCCGAAACAGCTTAGTTTTTGAAATAAAGGGCTTTGAAAATTGCAATTTTTTTTTGTAACGATTATAACTTGGAAACTAATGACAATAATTAAATGAAATTTGACACATGTCTGTGCTTAAGTAAATCCTTTCTGAAAATGCCAAAAAAGTTTTTGAATGAAAACTAGAAATAAGAGTAATAAAAAAAGTGTGAGGTAATTTTAACCCTATCTTTGTGAAAAGAAAAAAAAATCTGAATACCAGATTTAAAAAATTTAATGTTTTTAAGATAATTTATTATTATTATTATTTATTATCATTATATTATTACAAAAAAAATTGCAATTTTCAAAGTCCTCTACCTCAAAAACTAAGCCGTTTCGGATACATGTTTATAGAAACTTTTGTTCTTAGAATTGTCTGAGGAACACGGAGATAAATTTGTGCCATGTAGTTTTTCAACATCCTGTATAAGAACATGTTCACTCTAATGGACTAAAACATTCGCTCACATGGAGTCAGAATCCTCTGTAAATTTGAGTGAAATCTTTGTTATTGAGATTTCGAGTGGCAGTACTTTAAAATACTCGTTTTAAATAAGATTCCGCCCTAAGACATTTACAGAATAACATGTAATATATTAATTATTATTGTGTGATATGATTTTCGAATGTCATAGCGCTTATTTAGCTCAGAAATTATGAGAAAGATATGATGTACTTACGCATAAAAATAATAAATCTTGCAATAAGAGTAACTAGTAATAACGGGAAAAGCAATACAGCACAGTGGAGGATAAAAGGGAGGGAGTGCATTCCATATTTTCGCAATCGCCGCTGTATGTACCTTCGCTGGAAATCATTTCCACGTGGCAGATTGCGCCGCCTAACCATCATCTCCCTTAATGACTGTCGCGTCTGCAAAAATGAATGTGCCAGGAGGACATGTGTACACGCGAAAAAAAAGATCCCCTCTTTCGGGTCTTCAATCGGTTTCGCATACCCTCCCGTACATTTATTGTCACGTCACCCTCGTCAACTGATCCCCAACTCTTTATGGATCTCTCCTTTCACGGCTACCCCGGCCATTGTTTCGGATTAAACGGAAGGGCGAGGTTCTGAAATGATCCGCTGGGATTTGTCGAACCGCGACAGACTCTTCTCGCTGAAAGCACTTCGTTATATTTCTCTTGCTCGCTCGTATCCGCTTCTTCTTTGCCGCTGGAGACGAAACCCTTTTAATCACGACTTTTTCTTTCGCAGTCCAATAAAAATTGTTATCGAGTCCAATGTTCACTTGTGCGACTGCCAACAGCAGCGAGCCATTGTTGCAAGCAGATCGAAAGTCAATATAATAATCTCTTCAAATTACAATCGGTGTATTTTTTGTTGAAATACTATACTTATATAACTGATGGTTCAATTATGAGTATTCGTAGCGGGAATGAATTATTAATTAAAAAAAGCCATTTCAAAATGAGATATATGCTCTGAAAAGTACATATCAGTGTATTTTTCACTGAAACGCCACACTAACTAGTGATTCAGCTATAAGTGTAGCATTATAATCAGCTAAGCCTCGTTGAAAGAAGTTCACGGTGTAGTAGTAATGACTGTGTTGCTGTCCAAATTCATTGCGCTAATCCAACTTTTTGTATTTGCGAAAAATCGACGTACCTTCCGTGTACCTTATGTGCAGTAGCACTGCTTGTGATCGCAAAGTGCATCGATAATGGAGCCAGTCGCCAATATTAACTGACGCTGACAGCGGGATTTCACTGATCGCAGTGATAAACCATCAGCTCTACGAATACAGTACATTTCACTGAAGAATACACTGACCGTACTTCAGAGCGCAAGAGATGCGGCAGCAAAAACAGCAATTTTAACATTGGAACGTTTAGCGTATTCACACATCCGGGCTTTCGATAATCATCTGCGCTCTCTGCCGATACATTCGTTATTATTTTCCGTCCCAATCGGAGATACCTCGAGGACTGCCGGTTTCTCAAACCGAAGAAGCCGATTCCACATGGCGTAACTTCGCAAGATTTAGGGGAGGTCGGGCTCTCATTTGGCAGCCAATTACAATGCCACCGGCAATAGCGACGAATCTAGTGGCGGAACTGCGCTCCGGGTACGGTGGTCGAATTGGTACCAATAGCGGTGGAGGCGTGCGGTTTGGGACAACCCTGTACCTCATCCGAATGCATCCCCTCGATCCTCGGTTCCTCTCTCTCGTGCCATCCCTCATTGCCGCTTTCTCCTCCCTCCCCCCCGTCTCTTCCTCACTATCACTACACTGTCTCTCTCTGTCTCTCTCACTCCTTGCTGGAAACTGCGGCTCCTCGAGAGGTCGCGCTCGGAGGATCTAGCGGATGGGCATTAGAATGACTGTAATATCAGCATGATTGCATGCGTAATTGAAACACCATAAACCACTAGCCGAATCCCCGGTAAGCTTCATACCGCCGGAACTATTGCTTATATATATATATGACCGGCTCTTAGTGTCACATATCGCCATTTACGACTCCCGAGGACGCGGGATCTTGCCTGCTGCTCGGCGACGGGAGTCGCGCGATCACGTCGCGTTCGTAATAGCGTTGTAAAATAAATTTCAGCTGTCGCGTAAAGTCAGCGGCGCGTAACGCCACGTGGCGGGGTCGAAGGGCGACGAGTGTGAACGCACTTTCATTGCTTCGCGTGCGACTAACTAATCGTAACGAGCGACATCGAGATGTTTTACGGTGAATAAGATTACGAGCGCAGAGCGGGAACCACGCATTCGCACTCACGTATGTCGAGTCATTCTTTTTCTTTCCTTTTCAGGTAATCCGTGGGACCGATCGATCTTTAATCGTATCGCCCATATAGTTAACGGTGTTAACGGCGCAAACTCGTTCAAAGCGAGTCCCGCTACGTTTTCCCGTGGGAGGATCGCACTAGTTTTCCGTATCTCGTCTCGCAGCGAGGGCATTACAACGAGTATTATAACAAACGTTTCCGCGACGTCGTTTCCGCCAGCTAACGAGTAACTTTCAGAATCAAAGTTGAAGCGTTCCAATCTACGATGCTCTCCAGATTCGCCCGACATCCACCTCCGTCCGTCCATCTCCAAGTCGACGAGTCGTCGGCCCCGCGCCGTTTCACGAGATACCAAGAAAATTGTCTTTTCCCTGGAAGTCCTTCTATTAAATTCTCGTGGTTCGACGGCGGGCGCCTCTCGTCGGCGGATAAACGAGGTCGAGCGCGCGTTGCCGTTCCCCGACTTCCTGTCGAGCGATTCTCGAGAGTTTCTCCTTTCTCGGCTGAACGGTTCCCTTTCCGTTTACGACACCGAAGATTTTGACCGATCGCTATTGGCCCGAATGGCAGTGAATACTACGTGGAAGTTATGGTGCAACTGTAGCGTTTGTTTGCTATTATTCCCCGGCGCTCGCCTGGCACGGCCGTTTAGAGTATAGGACCCGCAGCAGTGTTCCGGCTCTGAATGTCGATTCTGTATACGCGAGGCTCTACAGCCAATTCAATTTCTACAAGAGTAAATGGCTCGCGACAGCTCGGACCGCGATCTGTTAACAATCATTTCTTCGAACGACAGAGAGTTTGCGCGAAGTTTCTTGACAAAACTGGCGTGATCTCCAGGTGTGTCGGACGAAATCCGTGCTGCTAAAAAACGTTAACATGTAACTACCAACGTGGAAAGTTTCCCAAACACAACATAGCTTCCGATTAGAATGCTCAATTTTGTCACAAGGAATTGGTTATCCCACTACGGTATGTATTTAACAACTGGGAATCCCTAGGTTAAGTAATCCCAAAGTATACATTGGAGAAGCCGGGAGGACGTAGTTAGTACACGCCTAAAAGAATCGACAATTACAGTTAACATATAACACAAACTGCATGATCAGAATATCAGATAGAAACAGGACATTAAAGGATTCTGTTTGACCAAACAGCAGTTTCAGCCAAAACTAACGTTCCTACTTCCCAAGGCAACATCACTAGAAATTTATAAGTCCCCAAATAATTTTAACAGGGACTCAGATCCAGTTATATTTAGCAAACCATTCTTCCAGTCTCCTAGAATGGCTTATTCCGAATAATTGGAAAGAAGATCAATGACAACACCGTCTCCTCTATCATTGTCGCGTGTGATTTAGAACTAGTAGCCACTGCGGCACGTACGGACGACAATAATAACTCAAACTTTACGTCGTTTATATTTTCCGTCGTCGCGTATTAAATAATGTTGAGTAAGCGCGCAATACACACAAGTTAGCGAGACCGCGGCCGGTAATTAGGAGGTTTTACAGCCTCAGGACGCTAGATACATACGTCGAGCAGGGGCGCCCGCTAATGGTCGCGTTCTAATGCTGTTCTAAGTTATTACTCTATAGGAAACTCAGTTCGACCATAAAATTTTCCGTTATGCCGCGGCACATTGCATTACAGCCACGCGCAGAGTGTAATGTTGCGTTATATCATACTTATCTAACTCCACGATTGGGATATATCGCGATAGCGCTACGCGTTTTTTACATAAATATGTCATCCGACAAAGATAGAATATTGCCGATTTACTCTTACTGCGTTGCGCGCGCGTATCTAAAGAAAAACAAGAAAGAAATATATACAGAGTGTCTAACGCAACTCGCACCTCCGCTCGTGTCCAGAACCAATTTGTCAAATTGAGCAAAAAAGTCCTCTACCATTTTGCAAATAACCACGTAAATTTTTAAGTTATTAATTAAGGAAGATTAGTATATAATCGTGGGCAATTTTTCGCCAATCTTCTTTAATTAATAATTCAAAATTCTACGTAGTTGTTTGCAAAATGGACTTTTTTGTCCAGTTTGACCTGACCTACAAGCGTAGATGACATCAGACGTCACAGAATTCATCTGCCGTATCGCGCAAGATTATTCTCACCAATCTTCATTAATTATTAACTCAAAATTTTCTGTGTTCGTTTGCAAAATAAGCTTCTACATCCAGTTCGATGAGTTTTACCTACATACGAGCGGACGTGCGAGTTGCATCAAAAACACATTCTGCATATTTAAATCTTATGCTCATATAGAAGTGACTCGCGCACACAGTCGCTTTATATCCCAGAATCATATTTCTATTCCGCGATGCTACGGATCGATCTGCGAAAGCTCGTGACGCAAAATCGAAATACAACGGAGGGAAGGGCGGCATTTCATTGAAATTTTTTCTCGCTATATTGCGTTCCCCTTCCCAGAATAAATCAATATTTAATCCTCCGACCACGGGCTACGTGCTTTACGCGTTCGAATTATTTTGTTGACTTTAACGCGCCGCATGAAAATTGCGCGCGTGTAAAGCTTGTTATGCGGATGCTGCTATTTCCACATCGTCATTCGACATTTGCCGCGCTGCGCGGTGCTATTTCGATTTCCGGCGTAAAATTGTAACGCTTTGTCACGGCCAGCGAATTAAACAAATATTAGAGCACGCAGATATGAAAATATTGAAAAAGCAATGGTGTTACACGCGAGAACGACGCGGCGATCCTAGGGACGCGCGAGTCCTATGTTAAATATGCGGATTCGCAGGAAGGACGAACGCGCGCAAGTTTTCACCGGCGCAAATTGTTCATGGCGGACGCGAAATTGAAATATTTTTCACGGTTGAGCAAATAATCTCGCACGCCATACGGCAGCGTGCGTCAGCAATGTCGATTCTCTTCGAGGGCGATCGCACAGGTCGAGCATATTTCACTCCGCTCCGTGGCTGCCGGAACAAGCGGTATTTTTCTCGACCCCCAAAGACAACTCGGCGCGGATCACGCACCGATACGGAAGAGCGCAATTATTTCAAATCGCATCCCAGGAAGCGCGCATTATCAGCGCGGAAGTGCGACACAAAGACCAGCTGAGACAAGGATCGTCGTAAATCACCGGCGTGGTTCGAACAAAACCAGCAATGCGTGTTTCGCAAGACGAGTAGAGAGAGAGAAAGAGAGAGAGAGAGAAAGAGGGGGGAGGGACAGATAAGACATGAGAAACGCCACAGAGTCTGCGGGAAAAAGAGAGAGCGAGAGTGAGAGAGATACCACGGTGACAAAAGAGAGAGAAATGTGTTCGCGTCTTTCAGCGCGATGACGCCGAGAGTCGCAGATACGCAAGGAAGAAAATGGATAGGAGGGAGGAGGGCAGAGGGCCGCGGATGAAAAGGAGGTGCGAATCATAACCGATTGTCTTTTGTTTTCAAGGCTTTGTTTTTACACGTTCCTCTCGCACTCGATGGCCATTTGTTCATGCCGCCCTCGTTTAGGGTCGGAATTGGCTTGCCTTCTCGTCCTCCAACCCCCATGTCTTTCGTCTTTCGAAGAGCGCTGACGAACTGAATGTCAAGGAGACGCTGTCGCCGGTGTCACCGTAAGACAGCAACGCAGAAATAACGAATGCGTGTGCCCGCGATGGATGCTTTTCCCGCTGATGAAAAGAAACGCCAGTCTCCAGCGGTGGGGCGTGAAGATTTGTGACAATGATGTCAGTTCGCGTCACTTTGCTCGTGAGAATCTGCTTCGACGACGGGAGAAGGCGCCTGCTGGGAATATTAAGGGGTAGCATTTACGCGCGCGCGCACGCACACACACACACACACACACACACAACCCAAGTCCCCGTAATACATCTGAAGGAATTTACGAGTGGAACGAGGTTCATTCTCCGAGCTCTCCCGCGCGATATTTTATTCGGGGAGATGTGTACAAATAATGAGAGCCTGTTAAAAATAGACAAGAAAAAGCGAGGCGCCATGGAGAATGGCTAGCAATATCAATCAAGTCGAAAATTATTTCCATATCAGTGCCCATTAATTTTCACTGCCTGTTTGCAGTCCCGATTCGTTTTATAATAATACGTTTGTGTACGAGCGCATTAAAGGACGCCGCTGAAATTATTATCGGAAAATTATGTTATTAGTAAATTTATAAAATGACTAAAATATATGAATTGAACGACACCAAACGCGATCTGCATACGCGCCGGAAAATATAAATCGGCCCGCATTTAAATTCGCGTGATTTTATTTCGTCGGTTGGGCATAGTTGGACATAGCAACTGTTTAATCGTAACACCATTTATTATTAATGACATCTTTAATGCCAAAAGGCGACGCGATCGCGGCTGGCTTGTCGCGATTTTCGCAACGAGGACGTCGCGCTCGGGAAACGATTCGTACACGAAAAAAACACTAAGGATATCACTTACCTAAATATGGTTACCATAACAAAATGTTAATGTTAGTTTCCGCCCATGTAGATAGTTGTAATAATCATAATACTCTGGAAGTGATATATTAACTTTCTTTACTGCTTGTATGTGTTTGATTTTATGGTATCACTTTGCCGCGTTTCACTCACAAGTAAACCTATCCAAAAATTACACTCCGATTTCCTTCTAATTTGATACAAATGTAGAAGTACAAAAAATATTTAGGTTATATTTTTTTATTTTGGCTCACTTTGAGTTTCGCGGGCAGTTTATAGTTTTTTAATGTTCTCACTCCTATCATCAACAAGTGCAATAAAAATGCATAAGAAATAAAGTTGAATACAATATACAAATAATTTTAACAAAATCGACATAGCTGAGACACGAACCATTGTAAATTTCTTTAGCCGAGATCCAACCGAAATATTTCAAATCTGTGCTAAATTAGTAAAAAATTGTTGGAATCTCGGCCAAACCGAGAAATTATTCGTATAAATAATTTTTTTCGACTTTTTATATAAGGTAGGTTTACTCGTCAGTGTAATACTACTCATAGCATAACAATTTTCTGAGCCACCATCGCATAAAGTGTAGTGAATACCGTCTTTTCTTCTGCGCCGCGTTTTTTTGACATGTAACATTCACATCGGTAAATTTTTTATTTGGGTAATATCACTTTTCACAAAGTTACGCTAGAATAATAATCATCTATGTCGCCTATAAAATTTTTCAGAACAACGGTGTGCAGACAAATTGCACTTTAACTACGATTGTGTTTTATCACAAGTGTGATAAAAAATTTATACAATTTTGAGCATTTTGGCTTAAGCGAATAAAGGCCTTCGGGGAAATTAGTCCAGAAAGCAGGAATGAGAATGGAGTAGCGTAGCGTGTCGTGAATTGAAAACGCAAACTTCCGTTCGCGATAACTTGACCGTCATAACTTGGCTTACATTACGCCATCGCTGACGACTTCATGCATAACCGTATTGTGCGCCGCATTCCATCGAAACTGCATGTACATACAAAAGGGGCTATGAAGTCAGCGTTATTCTTGGTGGAATCTTTATACCATCGTAGAAATATTTCCAATATATCGTTCCCCGGGTTCCTCCCTCGCTTTTGAGCGGCATCCAATAGCGAAGGGAAGCCAAACTCTGGCTTTTCGATCGCTTCTCCTTAAATTTCAGAGAAGGAAGAGAGAAATAAGCGCCGTCCGCTCTGCCGCGAATAGCTGAGATGAAAAACAAAACGTGGGAGCTCGCTCTATGTACTATTGACAATTGCCGGGATCTGATCCGGACGGCGTGACAAAAGTGAATCTTGGCCATCTCGAAGCAGCAGATGAGATTTATCGATCGGCCACGATATTGCCGAAGCGATATCGTATACTGCGCTACATAACGCACATCTGCAAGTAGAATTTTCCCGCAGCGATCTCGATACATCTCAATACGTGAAAAGATCGTACAGTAACAGGGTGTGATAAAATAACACGTTATATATAATATTTTCTTATAAGAACATAGAAAGAATTATATAGATATTAACAGTAACGATAAAGATGTCAACTATAAAGATATTCTCCAAGCAATAATATTCTTTCTTCTGTATAATAACTGAAAATTTCACGTTGTTTGCAAAATGATAGAGGAATTTTGCGCTAAGTTCAACCTAATTTGCATACACACAAGGCATGGGACACTTTGATATCCTGTATATATACGTTTTAATGATAGCCTCTATGTTATCGATATTTTTCAAGTTTGTCATTCACTTTGCTATCTCTTAACTATAGAGTACTGATGTTAATTTCCAACAATTATTCATCGTTGAAGACTGATGTAGTTTTGACGTTCTAAAGTCCAGGAGGTTATAAATATATTATAACATATTGTCCAACATTTTATTATATATGAAAAGCATCCAACTAATATCACAGAAAAGGGAGAGTCACTAAATCCACAGGTACGCTTCGGAAACATAAAACTAACACTTTACGGTTAACAGATACTTTTCAAAGTGGTGTACAAATTTTCCAAACTTCAGCCTCAAAATAGCACGCACTCCAGCTTGACGTGAGATTCTGGAAAATAAGAGAAATGTCGAGTAAAAAAATATCAAGCATAAAGGCTTCGTTTTATTTTCGAGAGAACGCAAATATTCATGTGCTCGTCGACAAAGATGGCACATGACAGGCAGAGAAGTGGCAGAACATTTTTTTGAACAACATACAGCGCAAACGGCCGGACTCGCGGGGGCTACTTTAGCTGCACGCATACAACAGGCTTGCACGCGATTGTTCGTTTTGCCGACAATTTCGGCCGTCATTTCAATCGTTGCCGTTTTTCCTTTCCGGTCCGATACGCCGGGCCGAAATTTTAATTTAGCTTTTCCGCTACCGCCGCGAGTCTCGTGGCCGCCGGTCGTTATAGTAAATTGTCGTAAATTTATAGACATGCCGTAGTCGCTCGGCCGGCCGCGGCGCTATATACGTTTCATTATTAGTTGTCCGGATTTGCTCCCGTAACACGATCTGGCGGACGGCCAATTCTTTTTACTCTTAATTTCCGGACAACCAAAGTAACCGAGCCGCGCTTCTGTCTCTCCCTTCCGCTCCCTTCGCGATCTTTCCCATCCGCGTAATTTTTCCTAGTAAGCGTCGCGATGTTTCGCGATGGGGATAAATTTCAGGCTCGGGCGACTCGTATTCAGGAGATTTGTACGAATTAAAATCGAGCTCGGATATTTCGTGATATTTGCGGCAACCGCGGACAATTTTTCTGTTCTTTTCTTTTTTCCTCTTTTTCAATACGAAGAAGACGCTTTTCTCGCTTCTGCGAGATTTTTTAATCTCCAGTTACGCAAAAGCAGAAGGGGGCATTATTTTCCGCACAATCCAATATATTCGGCGGAGATGTGGGTCACGAATTTCGCGGATTACGTGGGCCGCGATTACAACCGCGAACCCACCAGAGTTGCCGATTACCTCCGGGGCACATTAAAATCTCGGAAGTTCGTGTACGCGAGATTACGCGAGTTCGATCGATCCCCTTGCTCCGTGCTTTAAACTCGCGCGATCGGCACCAGTATTACACCCGCAGCTTTCCGTTGCAGCGCGAAACCGCGTCTGCCCTTCTTCCGTACCTCTGTTATTAGCCTCGTTAAGCATAATTAATTGCGTGAAGCATGAAATCATTATACGTTCTGTGGGAAACATTTGGTTAATGGCTCGGCCACGGTGCACCGAACGGAAATACATACGCATCGCGGTTAGTAATCACTGATCGCCATTTTGCAAACGTCGATCTTGCAATCCTTTGCCGGTGGAATTTCGAAAAAAATGTTTCACTGAAAACTACGCTAAAATCATATTTCTTTTTACAATACTTTCTAAAAACTGAGCTGTACTGAAATTGTAGTAATATAAATTATTATAGAAATAATAAATTTCACAATTCACTTGTATGTACAGGGTGGCCCACATAAAATGTGACAACCTAAAAGAATATTTATCGTATTAAAAAATCATTCATGAGAAAGTTTCATCTATTTGAGGAATCTTTTTAACTACGTAATTTCCATCAAAAAAGTAACATTTTATTCCATTTAGAATTACAAAATTATAGTTTGAATTTAGTTATAGTTATAGTAATTTCCAAGACATTACCATTGAAAGGAATCGTTCTTTGACGGGAGAAATAGGTATAGATGTTTCCACGGTGTTCAGGTCGGTATTCCAGGTCAGCACGTAAACCGTCTGATTGTCTCGGAGAATTAAGTTACAGGCATCCCTCAGATAACACGGCACTTGAATTGCATCAAGTCCCGGCTAACGCGATCAAAAATTATGACAATCCTCAAATAACACAGCACTTGCGTTGCATGGAATCCCAATAACACAGTCGCTCAGTAAAGAGTGTGAGAAAAGGTAGAAAATTGTATTAATTTTAAAACTCGGATAACATGAAACCAATTAAGCGTGTTATTCATGTTATTCATATATCCTTTGACTAGAAAGAAAACATATTTCAAATTAGATAGATATGCCATTAAAAGTTAGTGTTATTATATGCCCTTCTATACAGTTCTCATAGTTCCTACGATATATAATATTCAGTTAGTACATCTTCATATACATATAATTGCCTCAACCAAAGGAATATTGCTGTCTCTCTGTATTGCGGTCGACGGAACAAATACTATGGTTGAGAGATCCGTAGAGTTTGGACAGCAACACTAAGATTACTGCTCAAACACATATGGATAGGCAGTGAAAAACGTTAACGTACCAGAGAGTTATGTACCATAACTTCCAGAGTACTATAGGTACTATAGATACCACAACCATCTTATATATATGGGCGAAAACTAACTTGATATTTCGTTATGGCAATCATATTTCGGCAAGTGATATCCTTAGTGTTTTTCGCGTGTACATATTTTTGGAGAATTGGAAATAATCATTCATTTAAATCATCATTATCCAAGAGAAATTCATATGAAATTCTCGAGATCGCCGCGAGATGCTGCGACGATAATTGGGATAAGCAAGATGACGAAAATAACTGTCTTCTCCGTGTGGCTTAAGGTAATTGTTTCCCAACTGTGGTAGTCAAAATTAGATTTTAAATAAAAGGTTCAACAATCGATGAATTCTTTTAAGTGAAAATGAAAAACAGATTTTTAAACAATATTGGTTCTCTCAGAATAGTAAAAATCGATAAAATAAATGAAATGATAGAAAAAAAACATGCTGAACTTGTAGTCACGAAACTATAGATCGTGGCAACGTCGCATCTCTGTTAGTGCTATGCGACGCCAAACTATACAACGTTGCCACATCCGCAAAGCATGGTCGCGAACGAAAAAGTAAAAGCCACACTTATTTTTGCTGATTAATCATACTCTAATAATGTACGGTCAATTTTGCTGAGACTGAAATATGTACTTCTGTAAGTATTCAATTAATTTTGCCCAAATTTTCGTATTAATCCTTATCGTAGGTCATTTGCAGCTGACAAATGCGCGTTTATGTGTTACTTTTTATACGTCAACGCCATGTAAGATATTGAGAAAAAGAGTAAATTATAAGCAGTAATTTCTCGGAAACTGTTAATCGAACCCATATTTAACAAACATACGTATTAATACCTAAATTAATTTTGCTACAAGTTTCAAGAAGACTTCACTGTTTTTGACCAAACTATCTTAAAAATATTTCCATCTCGCCGGTATTCTCTGCGCGGAGTATCGGAGAATATTTTACCGACGCTCAAGATGTATACGCGCTGTTGTATGTTGAGAGTGTCCTTAAGGTATCTCCGATATATATTCAAAACATTCTGCGTATGTATGTGTGCGCGCGCGCGCAGGACTGTACGCGGCAGGTAAAGCAGTAGCTATCGATAATTCCCAGCCGTGCGTTAGGGGGTCACGCAAATGTGAAACAATGTTTGTAAACAACTCGAGGGCAAACAGTTGAGAGCCGCGCTTATGTGGCAAACCGGAAGCAAAGTGGTCGGGCCCGGCAACCGGTATATATCCGGTCTGTGCCGTCGCGCGAGCGCCGATTCGAATTAATATTCCCTTTGAATGCGACACTGTTTATTCCGCGCGATCGGGAGGGATGTCGCGATGCGTTAACGATTCGACCCAAAATTCGATTACACCTTTCGCATTCGATAAATGACGATGACCGAGATAACGCGATATCTGTGTTTGGCGATTGAAAAGAACCGGATTAAAAGCCGTTCCAATCGGCGGTATCGCGACATCTCGCCGTGATGCCGACGTGAACGCGAGATCTCGTGCGATTTATCGGTCCAGATGCAAAGCGAAACAATACGCTTCGTCATCGTGCGCGAATGTACTTATTTCTCGTACTTGAGGTTGTTGAACACACGGAAATAATGCAGCTTCGTATCTCGCACTGTTTTTCTATTTCCTTGCACAGAATTGCATGGAGTATCTCACGTGTAACATGTTCTAAGTGACGATTATTAATACAGGCCGCAGAGACGCAAAGAGGCAACGCTCGTCGATCGGCGCGCGCTCCATTCATCTTCCACTTTCCTATCTTGTAATTTCGGAACGAAGCCCTCGTTCGCGCAAATGCACCACGCGGTTTGAGCCCTTTCGCGTCCTACATCGTGTCGCAGTGCAGACTACGCTTTTAGGCGTGGGCCTAGCAGCGAGGCGAGGATAGAGGGAAGAGCGAAAGGATACGATGTTAAAGTCAGACATTGGAACTAATTCGGGACTGACGGTATCGTTCCACTTCACGTCACGGCATCGTATGTACTGACTACTTTCCACGGCGAGCGGCCGCGCGCACGTCGCAACCACCACTCGGCTCGACCACTCGCGCGTAGCAGTGAATATTATCGAATAATACCGACAACTTTTTAACCAGCAGCAGCTCCGCTCGGTTAAACCGCACATTGCGGAGCAAGCCTGGAGCAAGTTCGCCGATCGAGACTGCCTCGGTTAAAGCCCGAACGGCGCGCCGGCCACTTAAGATTTATTAGTCCATCGAGAGAGGCACGATGACTATCTTCCTCGAATATAGTGCACCGTTCCCGCGCAGTTTGGTTCTTGCAACTAATCACAATTATAAGCGGGGAACTTTATATAAAAATTAATATCCTGTGTAAAATATGATACGAGAAAGAGAAAGGGGATCACAATTTTATACTGTTAAAAAAATTTCATAATTTAATTGTGAAGCTTTCTTACATAAGTTATAAAAATTAATAACTAAATTAATATTTAATAATGTATGGTTATGAAAAAATATATTGTAAATCTACTTTTTATAGTGGCGTAATAATTAATTTAGAAACACAGTATAATGTATGAAATAATCTAATAATTTCTGAAATAATTCATTTCTTTTTTCGCGCAGTTTGCAATCTTTGGTCTCACCCACTAAGTTACCACTTTTAGTCGACATAGATTAATTCAAAGATCGATTACGGTGATGTTAACAAGTTCTCTCTCCGTCGATATCTTATAGTACTTATAGTTCTACTTAAATCTCATATTAACCAACAGTATATATAGTTTAAGTTGTTTATATAAATAATGAATTTTATAAAAATTATAAAAAATTATAAAAAATTTGTTAAATTTTAATTATATATTTATTAAAAAATTTAAATTTTTATATAAGAGAGAAATTCCGCATCATATGTATTTTCAAAATCATGTTGCGCATTATTAAATGTTTTAACAACTGTAATATATCGTAACGTATTATAATATTTCATAAATAAATATGAAAGTTGCATTATTGAATGTTACGCAACTCTAATATTTTATAACGTGTTATATAATATGTCATAATTGAATATGAAAACTAAGCAGAAAATTATATAATATAAATCGGAAAACATTAAATCTTATATTTCTTCTATAATTTTATATTGAATAATAAAATGTCATGACCATTTTTTAACTAATAATATTAATGGCATGAAAAACATTGTTCGCACTGTTATAAATTCTAAAAAATTTTTAAGTGTACCAGTAAAAACGTTATTACATTGAAGAACTTTTTAACGGTGTAGCTTTAACACATTTTTAACACTTTTTTTAACCGGACATGCATCACAACTCGGGTTTAGCTGTCACAGTTTTAATGTTGATACAAGGTGGATGAAAAATAACCGATAAAAAATAACCGATGAAAAATAACAGGCGTTTGGTTTATACTTAAAATAGTCTATCAATAATGTATAAATGTGTACAAGATCACAAAAACACACAGTACATCACATACAGAGAAAGCCTATAAAGGTTCTTTCCTCTTTTTTAATCGACACACTACAATCGACTACAAAGAAGTTAAGAGAAGCGTTTAAACTAACGCCGCTACATCATCGGATACCCGGCGATTATCATTGTGCAAATTACGAATGATTTATATCTCATCGGCGAAACAGATCTGTAAGACCACTAACATATGTTGCTCGAGGGAGGTGCAAATTATGGCGCGAGGCGACGGAGCGCGGGCTGCGTGAATTCTCCAACTATATTCGGTAATCGCTATTCACACTCGCAGCAACCACAATTACTCCCGGAGTTGTATAACGCAATGCACGGTCACGTACGCGCACGCATGGATGAGTTTTCCGCAAAATTCGTAAGCTCCCGCATTGTATGCGTCGTAGGACGCGGTATACCTACCGACTCGGTGAGGTTTCCCGTGGCTTTCTGCCCGTATTATGGAACTCGCCGCAAACATTCTACCCCTTGCTGCTTGTTTGCGCGACCGCATTGCTGAAACATGCAGTCGCCGTGATATCAGCGGGAGAAAAGTCGCTTTCGTTCGACCGCAATGTAGAGTATGCCCGTACCGCGACGTGACCGCTTCATTACAACGTCCTGCCGAAAATGCAAGCTTCAATAAGCGACACCACCAAGGCGTCCCGCGGGACGCGTCTGGAAAAAATTCCGATCTCTTTTCCGTACCTTTCGCGCTCGAACTTTTCGTGAAGAACTTTACGCAATTTCGAACGCTTCTGCTCCGCACACGATCGCCATATTGGTTTCTTCAGTGGAGAAAGCACGTATTTGAGACGAGGGATGTAACTCTATTTAGAATGGATCGATAGTGTTATATTGAAAAATCATCACTTTGCTAATATAAAAGATTCGGCTCAAAGTGAATGCACATGATTATCTAGAGGAGATCTAGAGGAGATCTAGAAGAGATGTAGAAGAGGGCTAAATGACTTATATTTCAGAATATCGAAGTTACATATAGCCTCGATCTCCTCTATTGACTCACAATGAAGAATATTAATACAAAATTTCAAGAGATTTAAAAATGTTCTTTGCTACTTGCAATAAATTTCTTTCTATTTTTAATTGTAATATCATTCCGATAAAATTCAGGGAAAAGGTTCTGAAAGGACTATCCCGCGATTTCGTATCCAATGCTCCTCTCAAGATAAGTACTAAAAAAAGCAGATGAGCAATATAGACCACTTAAACACGCTCTCCCCTACACTTGACGGGTTAAGAGAGCACTTTCCGACATTGGCAGAAACGCGCATCTCCGTTACGCGCTACAAAGTCGATCAATTCAAGCCTCATTCATATGCATTCGGCCCTTTATACTCCCGCTTAATGCAACAATATCGACGCACTTGGCACGATATTACCGCGCGTAAAGTTGTAGCTCGCGGGCATACACAGCGCCGTAAGAGACGTAGCCGACCGACCGACCGACCCATTACCACTTTGCGGCAGAAATTTCGAATTAACGAACTTTGAAATAAATGTCCGTAGCGCATATTCATAAGATGACAGGGGCAATCACGAACCCAGGAACTAATTAAATCGTTGTGCGCCACTACGGCGCTGAGAGCCGCGGTGCTTGCGTGGGATCCGCCGCCGCGACGGGACGAATTTCCACGTTGTTAGTATTCATATTAATCACGCTCGGGCTAGTCGGCCGCGATTCATCCACCACGAAAAAAGCAATCTCGCAGCGGCGGCGGTGTTATTAATACATCTGCTTTTGGACCTTCGCGAAATCCTTTCGCCGGACATTTCTCCCGTCGGTATATTGTTCCGACATGATATCGCGTCGAAACTCCAGAAACAAAACGGATCTTCCGCCGAAGCAAGTGCTGATGTTGGGAACGTTATTGCTGATCTTCCGAGTGGTTAACGACTTCGTCGGGTAACCGCGTGTGTGTGCTTCATAACGGTTGTAGACAAAGCGTGCGTCGATGTAGTGTATATCACAGTCGAAAAGGCAAAAATGCACGCTATTTATTCCTTTCATTAACTTTGGACAGAATCGTGCGGCCCGATGAGTTTGCCTCATTGAAATTGGAAAAAGGAGAATTTCAAAGAAGGGAATTTGACGAAAGGGATATTTGGAATACGTACAGAGAGAACGATTTGATTGAATCAAATAAACACTTCTTTGGAATAGTCCAAACGAATTTTTTGATTAATCGAAAAAAATTTTGTTTGACGCAACAAAAATATTTATTTGCGACTTAGTTCCAAAGAAATATTTTTGTTGTGTCAATTAAATAATTTGTTTGGACTATTCCAAGGAAACATTTATTTGATTTAATAAATCGTTATCTTTATGTGGAAACAAAGTTGCTTGGGGTGATCTCTTCCAGCGAGTTAAATCGTTAATATATCCGTGTATTAATATATAAAGTTTAATATAAAGTTTAATATAAAGTTTAATATATTGTTATGTTGTTATGATTGTTCTGCATCCCCTATTTACCATTTCTACGCGTTAAAATAATATTATTTACACGTAACATGTATATTCTTGGTGATAGTATATTTTATATTTAAAGTGTGCAGAGATAAGTTGTGTTACTTGTTGACATATTTGCTTTGCCCGTTGAAATGACACAGAAATTAATGTGGATAAATTACGGGGGTGTTGAATTTAACACATTTTTTTGCAATGTTATTATCATCCCATAATTTAAAATTCTTCGTATTAATATTCAGCGGTCTACCGAACGTTGCTTGGTTTTATATTTCGGAGAGTTCGTTTGTGTATAGCTTGTATATAGTAAATAAAAATCTATGTTAAAAGTCGTAAGATAGACAACAAAGGACAACAAAATATTAATCATCTAAAGACACGCTTGTCGCCGCTAATGCGAAAATTATCGTAGCTCTTTGCTGAGGTGACTGTTTGCAGCGTCGTTTTTATTATTCGTCTTTGTATTTCTAGCTCGCCATTGTTCTACAATTGAGCGCGGAAGTCAACATCAGCCCGCAGGTCGCCTAAGTGTGCGCGTCTAGACGGGCGTTAACGCCGATCTCTGTTGCGGGCTTCGTCGTGTGTGTTCTCGCGTTTCAACGTGAATACACACGAATGTGGTGTTTACTGACGCAATATGCCGAATCCCGTATTTGCGTTACCATGGAATATGTTGCTCCCAGGCGATACGAATCACTGATTTTACACGCGCGTTTCCGGACGTCGAATTGCTTTCGGCCAGCACGCTCCAACTACCGCGGAAAGTAGGATACAGTATGTTTTGTTCCGCGGAAACATTTTCATTTGATTTAATTTAATTTTTCCTCTTACATATCGAGAGATCTCGCGGCACGTAAGCCGTAGGAAAATATTGTGCGAAACGATCTAGATAAATGCAATGCATACTTCAAAGACATAATAAATGCAAGTTTGTACGCATGCGTATTTATCTCCAGTGCATATATTAATTAATCTACGATTAATACCAACAGAAATTTGCATTTTTTCCGATTTGTGACGTTTCTCCTCTGTACACTGAGAAATATCATTCTGCTGCTAAGAAAAGCGATTGTTCAGTTTATTTCCTTTTTCTTAAGTAATGTCTGTTTTCAAGAATATGTTCTCTCTCTTTTTCTCTCTCTTGATAACAGTCCCGAGATATATAAATTTTAGAGAAGGTCATTAATATGTACTTAAAAGAAGAATTTATTCTTTTTAAAAAATACAATATTGTAAAACTTTATCGAAGAAAAAGTTGGCTCGACTCTATGTAGTAGCAAACAATTTTGTTTTAATTTTAATTTAATATTCTTGACTGAAATGCTATTTAACTAAACCTGCTTGGATACAGAATGTACTTTGATGCTTGTAATGAACTTATAATAAGTTTGCGGATATACAAACTTATGAAACACTAGAAACAAGTAACTTTTGCTGGAATGCAGTACGTATTTTTCGGTGTGTACGTGTTTGTGTGTGTGTTGGAAGGATATTTTTCGAATGATTTCGCAACGACTGCTGGTCTGTTTCGGAAATAAATTCCCAAGCTCGCGCGAAACATTGTTACCGGCCGAATCCGGTTTAATCGGACAAAATCACTTCTGGATCCGTCGTAAACACATTACAGGGGAAGCTCTTCGCGGATCGAAGAGTCAAAGTTCCGAGTGTACTCCTCTAGCCGTGGCATCCGCATGCTGGCGCGGCGAGTTGTCGGGATTTTCTCGCATTTTTCGCAAGTTAGAGGTAAAAGCCACCAATTGCCGCGCTTTCCACTCCGCCATCCTCGGCGAACTTGATGGAGTGACTGTAACTCAACGTGTCGAACCAACAGCTGCGGCGAAACTTCCAAGTCCAGTTACAATAGGACCGTCGCGCGCGAGCGCGAGAGGCCGGGGGTGGGCGCCGCAAGAAAAGGGGTGAGAAAAGTGGAGAGAGAGAGAGAGAGAGAGCACGGCAGTGAGTTGCCTGTGTTTTCCACTCCATTTGGTATTTCTTTCATAATGCGTACGCAGTCGACTTTTTCGTAGCCGTCGTCACTTGTACTTGCCACCGGGGACCATTCAGTGCCCCGTGGACGTTCAATCCCCATCGGACGTTCGTCCTTTAAGAGCCGCGCGTCTATCTATCGAGTTTTTTCGAGCGTGAAAATCTTCCATCGCACTTTCCTCGTGACGACAGGAAGCTGTTCTTCGACAGACATTCTAGGAGCAACATCGTAGATATAACGATCGACAGAAGATTTCGGTATTGCGTTAAAGAGGTCTCCTACTTCTCTTAACCCTGGTGGCGACACCACACATTCTACTGCTCTAAGAAAAAGCTACTCATCCTCTTTTTTTAGGTAATAGTTATGTTCAACAAAGAGTATTTTCTTGATAATAATCTTAAGATAGAAACAAAAACAACGACTACAATTTATAATAAAATATTAAGTAAATCAGCTTTTGTGTGTTATTGACAGAATTAAGAAAAAAGACTGTAGAGTCAGCGCTAAATGTCATCGTAATTTTACGATGCAAATTATGTAATATTGCGTCCGAAAATGATCACATCCACGATAACAAATAACATAATTTATTACTTGTCACGAAATACCGATTATTCGAATTTCGTCGAATTTTCCCATTCGAGTTCATCCACATTGAGTGTTATATTTTGATACCGCGTCGGAAAACGTCCAAATATACATGTAAATTTAGTAACAATATTACGTACAACCAATTTGTAAAATAAAATATTGTAAAATAAAATAGAGAGATGTGCGTATACCTCACTATATCTTCATAAACCACAATGGCTTAATTAACGTTGGCTGATGGCAGAGTTTATGTCAGCCTTCTTCTTTTTTTCAGCATGATTTATTTTAAGAAATCGATTCTTCTATTTTCTAAGTTCCAATATACTTTCTATTAATAAAAATAATAATAATATAATGTAAATATAATATAAAAAATTATAGAGTTTCCATTATTGATTGCCCTATTTGAAATATTTAATAGATTTATACATTTAAATATTTAATACGTTTAAATATTTAATAGATTTATACATTTAAATATTTAATACGTTTAAATATTTAATAGATTTATACAGATTTATACAAGAAAAATCCATAGCGTGATTTGGTAAAAAATGACAAAATTATAAAGATACGTGATTAGAAAGACACGTGATAAACATTCAGATAAACATTTAATTGTTAAAAGTAAATTACACGTTAGATATCGCGGTAATTTTTTTATATAAGCAAAAATCTGAAAAGTTGAAATTTCCAACAAAAATGATGAGTTCAGATAAAGTCATATGGAATATTTCAACGAAACTATCCAAAAAGTTTGTAGAAAAATTTCTACATATATGTGATTAGGTTTTCCGCTGAATATGATAAAACAAAGCAACACATATTTACATAAATTCTATATGTACAAGAAATACAAAAAAGAACGGGTGATGGTATTAATGACGTTTGCCTCCGCATTATCAACATGTTTGGAGTTCGTTATCGACTACAGCGTCCCCTTAAACGGGGTGTCTCACGTCGTATAATAATCATGAAGGTCTATCTGGACGGTGGTGTGTCGAGAGAGCCAATTGAATTCTTAAGCGCGACTAATGCGACTTCACGAGACGTCGAGCGTTCACCAGAGAGCGTTGCGGGTCTTGCGCCTATGCGCGCACTTCCGACACCGATCCGCACGACACGCAGTTTCTCCGTTATAACAGCTCGTATTAACATAACCTAAGCGAGATAACGACGACCCCATGCTGAATGAAGAACGGTCAAACGAGGGTATTAGCGTGCCGCGCCGGCTGGAAAATGCGAGGAAAGAATTAAACGGGTCACGGAAAGCTGTCCTAGGAGAATTATTTCCATTTAACGGTCCGTGCCCGCCCCTCACGCCCTTCCCCTTCCCCTAGCCGCCCTTCGTCGAGCAGTCACGCGGGCACGATAACGAGACGTTCGCAATTATTCAGGTGGCGATAATTATGGCGAGTTATTTCGTCGGCGATGACGCAATTTGCCACGTCACGTCGGACGATTTTTCAATCCCGCGGCCTTTCTTTTCGGCGCGATCCTCCTTCTCGACGCGAGAAGGATTGCCCACGAGACTTAATGAGGCCGGCCGAGCTGCGCCGAGATGTCGGAGAAAAGTGTGTGTCTCATGCACATTATATAATTGGAAAATCTCCGGCCGTCTCCACTCGACTGCCAAAAAAGAAGTCTAGAATGGTTCGTCTTTCTCGCGCTTGGTAGCTCTTCCTTTCTTTCGCTAGCGCTTCGCCGGTATCGGCAAAAACATCGAAAACATTAAAAGGTATTAAAAGCCAAATAGCGAGAGCGGCACTCGAATAAACGCACTACATTGAATAAACAAATGCTGAAAATCGTCGATTTGAAAAAAAAAAAGAAAAAAAAGAATGCTATTCAGAACTCTGACGAATTAAATTTGGTACGTTTCCGGACGCCTGGAATGAAAATACCTGCGTGCACGTGTGTACACTCTGACGTGTGTGTTTTGTCATACAAAGCTCGAACTGTTTGATGCTCGTGTGCTTCCCGAGCTGAAGCTGTGACAAGATCTTTCTTTGTTTACGCACAACCGGGACCACGCACAAACATCCCCGGCAATACAGCAGTATAGGCAAACAGCTCAAGAAAAATATAAAATACAGCATGTCGAAAAAGAGAGAAAAAATCAGGGGCATACATGAAATGCGCGAATATTTCTCGCGGAATTGCAGATGCGCACCGGCCGTTATCGATATTATGACGGGCGTATTTGTCATAGAACGACCCGCCGTCACAAACTTCCTTCCAAGCGGTAGCAGCCTCTCATCAGAACCTTTTTATGTTGAGATATTAAGTCGGAAAATGTATATCTCTGCTTATCACAGTTTCCGCCGTCTCCTCTCCACCGTCGTAAAATTCGCGAATATTCTTCTTAAAAAGCTCCGCTCCGCTTAATTATTAATTAACACGAGAGCTTCTGGCAAAAAAAATCGAGCGCGAACTATCGGACAACCCTTCGCGCTGATTCTTCCTCGTGGCATATCCATCCGTCGAGGTAATTAAAATCAAATAAAGAGACAGAGAGAGGCGGTATAGAACACGACACAAAACAATGGGGCGGCTCTGTGACGGCCGACGATAAAAAGGGCGGATTGGCGCAGCGGGGATTTAAAATAACCCCGTGTTGCTTCGAAAATATTGGCCGAGGGAAATTGATATCAAACATAAATGCCTGAAATTGGTTAGTATCGATTGTTAGATATTCATCCGGCCGTCCGCAAATGTTATCGGATTTCAATAATTTATTACAATTCCAATTTCGCTCGCCCTTTCGCTCCGCGGAATATTCCATTCAGGATGGGGCGAATTTCTTATCTCGTAATCGATTCATACTGGATCCCTGGATGTTTCATTATTATCCAAGTGAAAGTTTAGTTTTAGTGTCGAGTTTTGTCCCCGTCAGGTAAAATCGTCCCTAATCGTTGAGAGAGAAACGTTCTCTTCGATAGAAATTCCTACCAATGCTCCCATGTTCTTTGCTTTCTGTTTCTTTCTCTTTATCTTTTTTCTCAAACCTTAAGTCTCAAACCTGACCTATAATGTACTCTTCCTGTTTCTTATTCTTTATCTTTTTCTAACTGAATGCTCAAGGTTTAAATCGGAAAGAGATAAATAAATAAAAACAAGAAGCAAAAAGTACATAGTTGTAGATTAAATTTTAGGAAAAAAAGAGAAAACAAGAAACAGAAAATGCGGAAAGACGGATTCCTCCGGATTTAAAAGGATCAATAATTTTTCCAAATAAAATGAGCGACATCGACTCGATATTATTCTTTGACATCTAACGAAAGTTTTCTTTTTGGTAACTAAATTCTTTATACAAGAATTTAGCAACATTAGCAATAGAATCACAAAAATAAACCGTCTTCGAAAATCTTAAAAGCCTTGAGAAGTATAAAACGATCCGCCTAATACTTCAGTGCAGAAAACTCGAAGATCGCGTTTCTCGCAACATGCTATTATCCTTCTCATTGTTCGTGCGACTAGAAATGCACGGAAAGGGCAGCAAACGTTAGTGCAATCTCTTTCTTACGAAGAAGAGTGTTTATTTCTTACCCACCTCACTGGAACAGAGCCGCAAGATGCGCATGGAGTCGCGGCGTCGGCGGCGTTAATTCTCACATCCTTAAACTCTGAAGACGGTTCTGCAAACGGGCGTAACTTCAGTGAAGTGACTTCGAGCATGCAACGAGAAAGTGGACTAATGCCGGTGCCTTCTAATTGATGTTCCTTAATTGAAATAATGTCCCGCCATCTCTCCCTCGGCCGAGCTCCCGCCGTAATATTCTACGGAACTCGCGCGAGCGCAATTTATTTCTTGCATTCATTTGGAATCTTAATTTTCATTTCCCGGCTTCGAGTCGTTGTAATTACACATTGATCCGTCGGGTCGCGCGGAATTAAGGAATCGCGGCCGGCAGGAGTGGCTTCTCTACTCCTGCCTCGTGCAAAGTGCCCGGCGTCCTTTCGCTTTTGATTCTCTCGCGGCCGGACTGATGATTATGCCGCGCTACAGCGAATAATAAGCGACAGAAGTTTCCGCTTCTTCCGCCATCGCGAAAGCTATTCATTGCGGCCGGTCGGCATAAATTATTTATTCCGTCGGGAACTTTAAGCGAACGTAGTGGAAAGAATTTTCGCGTGCCTCTCGGCACTCCCGCAATTTATTTCGACTCACGGCGCGGCAGATAAATTCGTCGGTTGAAATTCGCGTGATAAGCCTGAAAAATGCAGCGAGCAAACTTCGTGCGGATTGAGCAAGGTGGCTATGGACGAGATACACTTGCGCTTGTATCTATGCGATTGTATCGATTTCATTTAATAACTCTGAAGAATGTCCGATAACAGCGAACAACAATAATGTAATTAGCGTAAAGCATATATTACTTCTTCCAAAACGATGCGCCATCCCGCAATCTCTGACTAGCCGCATAGGATCCTGCGATGCGTCACAAGTCATTATTAGGTGCCGGATTTTCGATATCAGGTCGGCACTGGCAGTCAGTATTGACTCAGCACTGGATTACAGTCGGGTGATAACTCGGACCCAACATCAGCAATCAATTCTTGGCCGACCATTTGTAACTATACATCAAGCCAAGAGTGAATTTCTCGCGCAGTACCGATCATTTGCTTACGCAATATTGACTCAAGTATTGAAATCACCCGCATACACAGAAAAACAGATTATTCTTGTGTGAAGAATATCATTATTGTTGATATTTTCAAAATAAAATTAATGTTAAAATGAGATTATATGGCATTGAAGGAAGATAAATTTAATCAAGACGAATAGTCAAATTAACATAATCATTTTCTCATATGTAATTAACAATATTGATGTTTTTACTTATATATGAGGAAATGATTGTGTGTTAATCTGACCATATTCGTCTTGATTGAAGACAAATAATATACAAGCAAGAATATTAATATTGTAATCTATGAAAACATTAATGTGTTATTTTGACTATACTCGTCTTGATTGAAGACTAATTTATCGTCGTTCACCGCTATGTGATCTCATTTTAATCACATTAACCTTATTTTTAAAGTGTCAACAATAAAGATATTCTCCAAGCAAAAATCTTCTTTTTTCTATGTACTATTCAAGAAAAATAGCATCACGTAGAAATCTCCGAGCGAATTGTTCCGAGCAAAATATGAAAGAAGTATGTGGTACTTTATAAAAAAAAAAAAAATGCCGACACTCTCTGTTGCCGTATCTAAACATATATCTTGGTATCTCTGTGCAACAGTATATCGCGCAACGTGAACAGGTGTCATGACGAGAGCACACGCGACTAACGTAGGCGCGTGCTGCACGGAATGCCGAGAAGAATAGTGTTTGTCTCACGTTCGTACATCGATTTCTCACCGAGATATGAAGGCTTGAAACTTTCGTGAATGTGATATGGTCAGACTTCATACAGACTTTAAGGTTTATTTATCATTATTATTATTAAGGTACATATTATTTAATAGCCTGATCCTCTCAAGCATAGACTAACGTAAGTACAATTTACTAAGGTTTCCTACGATATTTCCCACCTTATGCATTATATCTGGGGTTGAAAATTGTACAAGTGGCCCCAGTTGTAATATTAAGACATAATGAAGTCGGATGTACGGCGAGCGCTGTTTGTCCTTTCCTGGCACAGACTTATCATCGAACAAATCGGTAATCCACACAAAGACGCACACTTAAGGCCGCGTATGAGGACACGGGCTCCTTGACAAAAATTAATCTCCTTGATGGGACATGCCATCCCCTGAAGTTTATCCCGCGAATCCTGAAATATTCTATACGATAAACTAGAATGAACATTAGCAGTTTCAGCCTGGTAGAAACCGAAACAGCCTTCTGCATAAGAAGACCATCTCTCTAAAAAGAGAATTACCCGCTTTGCTTCACTAACATATTATAATCTTATGTACAGGATGTCTGACACAAAATGTTCCATATCTCTTGTACATGTAGATTAAACTGAACACAAAATTCTCCTCTACCAACTTGCAAACAACTAAATTTTTTGTTATTAATTGTTATTAATTATATTATATTATAATTAATAACAATTAATTATATTATATTATAATTAATAACAATTAATTATATTATATTATAATTTTGTTATTAATTAAAGAAAATTGATCAAACGTGATGCGGCAGATGAGCTGTAGTAGCAACGTCTGCACTTGTCTATATGTACTTGTAGATTACGGGTCAAACTTAACATAAAAAGTCTTCTACCATTTTACAAATAACCACGCAAAATTTTGCGTTGCCACTTAAAGAGGATTAACTGATTATCTAAAGTGATCATTCGCCGATTTTCTTTAATTAACTCAAAATTTTACGCGGTTGTTTGCAAAATAATAGAGGAATTTTGTGTTGAATTTGATTTATATGTACACAAGGTATATACAGGAGGATACTTGGCGTCAGACACCTGACGTACTGTCCCACTTTTTGCTGAGGTTGTGTATGTCAAAGACAAACACAGATATCCTTTTTAGACTATCTCTTTTAGTTGAAGGTCATTCGGGTAGAAACAAAGGCAGTGCTTGTTCTAGTTTATTACATAGTTGATTGAGACTTATAGAATAGACTGCGCACTCTTGCGGAATGGCAGATAACAAAATTGAAGAACAGAAACATGTTCAGTCAAATGCTTTTTCTGTCATACAGTATTTTAAGAGGCTATGTAGAAACATCAAAAGAAAAAGTGAAACAGTGAAATAAAAAGAGAGACGTATCATGTGATCGTTTTTTCTTTTGTTTTTTTTGCACCAAACTAGACGATTAGACAAGGAAAGCATTTTACTCTTTACTGCTCTCTCTCTTATTAATACTGGCTGCGTTCCTCATATAGTAATACGAAGTTTATTGTATATGTCTATGTTAGCGCTGCGTTCGTGGCACATGCTGACTGTGAACTTGACACCTCGTTTCGAGGTGGCGCGTTTGTGGCAAAAAGGGAGCACGCAACTTTGTAATCGGGATTGGTCCCCATCAAAGAATTTGCCGCCCGAGGATATCTTCACATAGAAAAGTATCGACGTGAAACAAATTGTATCTGACAACGGCTTCCAATGCGAAGACAGTTATTTCTCTTTACACCATCGATTAAAGTTTAGTTGTAAATTCACAATGAAAAGTGCGAATTCGATTTTGGTTCGTGTGAATCGATAAATAATGAAACGAATCATGTCGCCGAGAATATAATCTTCCATTTATTTTATATATATATATATATATATATATATATATATATATATATATATATATATAATCTAAAAGTGAATTATAATTTAATTTAATAAATTTCTGGCTAATAACGGTCAAATTTTATGTAATAAAAATTATTTATGCGTTGCGTTAAAGTGCTAAAACGAAAAATTCAGGTGTGGGAGCAATTTAAGCAAAATTCCCAGTTCTGAATTCGAGCATTCTTCGAAAGCACTTACGGCGCTACTTCGTCATTCTAAACGAATCCTCCAAATAGCTCAAAATGAAGTTCTCGAATGGCAGAATCTCCTCCCCGCGCATTCCAGTTCCTGTAATTTAGTTCGTAGAACGTGCGTACAAGAGATGACTTTATTAGTTACAAATTGCACGAAAAATTCTTACGTAAGTGTAGGTAAGAAAACAGTTTGGTTATTCATAAAATGATGCATGTATGTCATCTTATTCAATATACATATTGGTGTCGCACAGAGACGATGTGTTTTTAAAGATTTATAAAAAATATTCGCATAATCAAGCCAAACATACATCTTAACGTTCGTTATAAAGCGACTTGACATTTTGCGTAACTTGACGGATTCGATCTGTGCCCACTCTTTCCCCGCTTTTTATCAATCTTCTTTTACGAAGGATTAAAAACTTGAAATATCAAAATATAGAATTTACGTATCCAATGTACAATTACGTGTGCGTATTAAAAAAGCCTTAGAAATCGTATTCTTTTATATCTGAGGAGGACGACGAAAGAATTGATTAGGTCAAAGTTGAAGCGCAAAAAATTAGGCGTCAGTCTGAAAAAGAAAAACAACAAGGAGGAAGGGGTCCTCATTGTTTCTCTGTGCATTCACCTTTCAATATTTTTTTCACCTTTCAATATTTATTTGACAGATTCGATCAGTGCCCACGATTTTCTCTGCACTCATTCTTTTTCTGCCAATCTTTTTCCACGGGAATTGAAAGCTTGAAACATGAAAAGATACAATTTACGTGTCTGGTGTATATGTATAGCCATATGTACGTGCCCGCAGCGATAGAGTTAGAGAACGTACACTTAACGCAAGCCCCACAGGCTTCAACTTTCATCCAAGTCGCAGGAAGATGAATCCGAAATACAGTTGCGTAATTCACGCGCGCACAGTAAGTCTAAAATATGTTCACACCGTGGCAAGCCGGCAGACAAATTCCACTATGCGCAAGCAAAAGAAAATTGGACATCTTGGAACGAAAAGCACGCAGAGACGCGCAATCTACGCTATAATTCAACCCAATCTCTACAAACAACGGTTTGGCTTGTTGAGATCCGGCGCCGATGTGCACGGCAGTTACAGCCATATTTTACGGCCGCCTTCGCGCTGCATCGGAAGGAGAGGAGAGCGGAAGAAAAGCCGAGATTAGACATCGCGCGCGCGCGAGCATCGAAGACAATCCGCGATCGCGACGCAGTCCGCGCCGCCTCACGCCGGTCGGACAATTCGCAAATACTCGGCGTTTGGTGAAAATTTACGACACACCGGAGATATTTCATTATAGGTTTTCATGGACGTCGCGTGTTGCAGCGCACACATGTATCCGGGGTAATATATGTCCTCACGTACCACATAACACATCTCGCGTATGTGCAACGCGTGTCCGCGCGAGTTCGCGCGACTTGAACTCGGGTCACGTACTGGTGATAAATGCAATAACATATAAACTGTGGCGAGAATTAGAGCCCCATGGCGATTTATATCGAGGGTTTTCGCTTTCTCCGTTCCTCTCCTCTCTCTCTCTCTCTCTCTCTCTCTCTCTCTCTCGGGAAACTACGAAGCAGTGGCCAGTAGCAGGTTAGTAAAACCCGTCTACAGCCGTATTCGTGAAAGTTTCGCGAATCACCGGTAATCCACGTCGATTTATGCGAGTCGTAAATAAAAAAAAGAAGACAGAGAGAGAGAGAGAGAGAGAGCAACCGGAGAGAGGAGCGAAAAGTAGGAGAAGGTGGAAAACCGCCTTGAGCTCTGACAAATTGGTTTCCTGGAAATTTCAAGCCCCCTCTCTCTAGACTTTAGCCACTCGAAGCGTTGCGGCTACTAGGTGCGGGAAATTGAGTCATGCCACCAATCGGAAGTCGAGGCTTTTCCTAGAGACGAAGGAAGAATGTGCATTCGACATGTGCGCGCGTTGAATAATCTCGCGAGTGTCGGATTCCTCGTCGTCTCTCATCGAAAGCCGCGGAGGAATTGGCGTTTTCTTTGATAAAACGTCACTCGTCCGCGGAATAATCGCGTCAGAATTTCGCAGACGTCGCATTAATGTCGCATCTCCGCGTTGACGAGATATCTCTGTGCTTATTAACGCGCGTCTCGCCACATACGCGCGGGTAATTTGGAAATTGCAACGATGTTGAGAATGGCTCTTAACGGAATGATCTTTCCTCATCACGCGCGCCAACTCCCGCGCGTCGAGATTCAAGACGGAGGATTGAAATGCGCGACAGCTTTTTAATGTCGAGATCTACGTCACGGCCGGTCACATTGTACTTTTGGAGAAATGGAGGAAGCTTTGGAAATCTTCTACATTCTTCTACATCTAAGGCGGACAGTGGAGGAATCGGTTAGATCAGGGTTGAAGTGCGGAAAATTAGGTGTCAGTCCGGAAAGAGAAAAACAACGGGAGGCACTCATTGTTCCTATGCATTCATCTTTCGCTATCTGAATATTTTTTCGCGACTTGACAGATTCGATCAGTGCCCACGATTTTCCTGTGCTCACCCTTTTTCCGCCTTCTGTCAATCTTCCCTCGCGGACCCATTTGTTCGCCTTCACACACGTGTAAATAATCAATGCCATTTATTCATTCCGCGCCGGCGTGCCTTATTGTCTCGAATCGGATCTCCCCTCATAATCCGAATAGTAAGAGATTAATGCGCCTCGAGATCTCGCATCTCTCATTGCCAAGTAAAATCGTCCGATTTTCCGGCCAACGGAGATACCTTCCAGCGGTTTTCGTTCCTATCCGGTGGACAAAAGCCAGTCGGGCGTTTTAGCGTGTAGGCGAGTGATTAACGTTGTCCCGGCCTGGGGGAAGCCTCCAGCGAAATCCTGACAGAGTTCCTTCGATACGCCGAGATTGCGGAGCGTAATCTCGAGAGGTGTCGATGTAATCGAAAGCTGCAATTTAACGTGCCCGGGTTATGGCACCTAGGTGGGGTTTACGTGGATGCGTATACACAAGCGCTCGATGCAGCTTCGATTACACGGCCATAGGCGCTACAAGCGCCATACTTTGATCCTTTGTGTACGTTGGATATCTGGAGAAACCCTCGTTGTAAATTACGCCCGGCTACGGAGGATCGTCCAGCATTCTTACGGAGGATGAAAACATTCTGAGCTCTCATTTTCGGATTCTACGCACAAAAATGTCTGAGAAATATATCAGAGACATTTTCCATGTGATAAATTATCTACCGACTAGTGTAATTACGACAACTGTTATCGTAATTGATCTCAAAGAGATCTGGTAAAAAATATCCGTTTCCACGGCGCTCGAATGTTGATCTCTTAATAATATCACGACTGTTTGCACCACACGAGGTAAACAGGCCGTTCAAATTGTTTGTACGAGACGTTGCTCAAAATGACTACCAGCAAATATCGGACTCGAGACACCAGCTAAGAGCGGCTTTACTCACAATCTGTATAGTGGATCTACCGGTGGTTAAAGATGAATAACATCGCCCGCGTAGCGCCGTTCGGAGGGTTGTGCAAACATTATGGACTGTTCACTTTAAGCGCAAGGGCGTCAATATGTGCACTCCGTCCTGAAGATACGAGCTCATTCGCGTGTAGACGTACCTATGTAATTCACGTTACATTACGCGTATAATGTAACTCGTGCCATATACACGTTCCAGCGCGCAACGCCGTTCCCGTGTTAAACCGCAGCTGTCGATGACAACTCTCTCGTTGTTAGTCATGAAATTACACTCCAGCGTCGCGTTCGAGATATTCCGGAAGGCGCAAGAACGTCAAGGGAGACGCGCGTATCGAGTAAATTATACGGGTCGCCATGCTCCTGCTTTATTGACTACTATTGTTACATCGTGACCGCATCGGAATTTTCGGGGCGCCACTCCCCCGAAGTCACCCCGCAACATTTCCGCTCAGCTTTTCGTTCGACTGCCGTCATTAAGGTCGATGGCTGCTGACACGTGCGCGGAGAAGACGCTCGGGATATCACTTGGCTAGATGTGGTTGCTGTGATACAATATTGATGTGACTTTTGAAGGCTGGAAGTAGGACACTGGCCTTCTTCGCTGTCTGTTCATATGTGTGTGAGACACACTACACGGAAAAAACAATATGATCGGCTCGCATATAAATCTGGCTGTGTCAGTCAGATTCAGTGGCAAAATAGAGAACAACTAATTATGCGGTTGCTGCAATCATAGAACAATTGTTGAATTACAGTGTTGCAGCAGTAGCGATATCTGGTTGCTCCCATCAGAGTGCATCCACGGTGAATGTCATCCAAACCGATTTCTGGTTGTTACAATCAGACCACGCGCAATTACATTGCGATGCAGTTAATATACCAAATTAACTCATATCAACATAAGCTTATGTCAATTATACACATTACAATCACACAATATAATCTAAAATATAACATAAAATATTTACGGATTATTTGTGAATCTTTTCACTGATTCAATCAGAAACATTTGCCCCGATTCATTTCAAGAAAGTATATTATCCGATAAACCCAGTACTGCAATCGGAGAAAGAGCACTGCAAGAGAAAACTGATGAAATACAGATATAAGTGCGGTGTATCGAATCACACGATAATCGATTTCTGGCGCGACGAGACTTTGAGAGAGTTACTCGAGGCTTCGAGTGAAAGGTATACTTAGGATCTCATAATTCCCATTACCTTAACGAAGGGCTGAGAAGACCCGTTTCCAATTCGTCTCCAAAGCCGACTGAAACGGACTCGTTGGAATTGCCGGGGCTGGCGATGAATGAGATTATCGAGTGAGGCTTATGTGCAACCTCGGCGCCGCATTGTCACTTATCTCGCGAAGGAGTTAGCTACATTGGTAGCACGTAATCGAATCACATCGCACGCCGCATTGTGCATGCACGCTCCGACGCGTTACGCCGCTCCTCATTACAACGCTCGTGCGAGCGCGCATTCGAGAGACGCCGTTCCTTACCTGAGCAACGTTACCGACGCACGTACACACAGGACGAATTAAAATATAAACTTCCGAATAAATTGTAATTCGCCACTTCTCTCCTCTTTCCTTCCCGCGCGTCCTCCCTCTCTCACATTAAATTACTCGTATAAATTTACGACGGGAAAGTTTGAAGAAGCGCCGTAGCGCGTGTAACAGTGCGCGGGAGTTTCCATTTAATTAACGACATCGAACTACAAACTTAACGATTCGCCTTGCTCGTCGTAGAAATTGCAAAACTACGATTTTAGAGCGGCGCGAATAAAATCGCCCGGGTGCTTTTGCGCCCAAAGGAAGGAGGGGTTTATATCGACTCTCTCTCTCTCTCTCTCTCTCTCTCTCTCTCTCTCTCTCTCCGCGACATCCGCAGGTAACTCCCGACGTAAACTCGTTATAAAGTCACATTTTTTTCCCACGAACAATAACGCGTTCGTCCGAATTTCCGCTTTTCGTTCCGCGCTCGCCTAAAATAGGAATGTAATTCAAACCTCGGGGCGACTTCAATTACACCGGCAGCGTTACTGCTAATGCGTCTGGGTCCTTCATAAGGTAAGCGACAATGCATGACTGGGGCACGTAGACGTGTACACGCGCATGCACAAACCGAGAGAAGAGCGGGCAGGAGGAGAGGAGGGATGAGGATGAGGTGGAGAAGGAAAGGGCACGAGCCCTGGAGAAGGAAACCGTTCCCCGGATCTCCAAGGCCCGGTGGCACCAAGCCCTCGTCGCAGGCAAACGTGTCAAGTTGCCTTAGGCAAAGCTAACATCGGGGGTACCTCGAGATAGGTATATACGCGCCGTGCCGAGACACGTCAGGACACTAGAGAGACAATTCTAGTTAGTGCCCGGTTTCAACTCGACCCGCCCCGCAGTCACCCCTTTCTACTTCTCTTTCCTCGTTCTGCCATCCTCGCAGTCGCCGCGCAGTTGCCTAGAGAAAGCGGCGATCGCTTTTGTGTTCTCGCCGTCGCTGGAAATCATCATATTGTTCGTGATCAAAAATTTAACATAACTCCCTGGGGCTCGTTACTTCGACAGCTACTGACTCGATCGATTTAATCACTCAGACCTGCTCGCGAGTATGCTCACGAGTCAGGACAAAGAGACTTGGATATTTAAGGAGCTTGTAAAGTTCAGTGTCGTCTTTGTAATGTCGTCTTTGCAATGTAGCGCATTCAGGGAACCACTCATGAACTTATACGGAAAAGAACAGTATGATTAGCTCACACATAAGTCCGGTTATGCCAACTAGATCAATAGTAAAATACGGAACAACTAATTAGGCAGTTGCTGCAAGCGTAAAGCAATTGCTGAGTTACAGTGATGACATCAGGTTGCTTCAACCAGAGTATGTTCATGGTAAATGTCAACTCAATTTCTCATTGCTGCAACTAGATCACACGCGATTACAATGATGTAATTGCTATATCAAAGTAACTAAGTCATATCAACCATGCACATTACCATCACATATAAAGACATAGCTAAGAAAGCGCAGCTATGCCGCTGAAAATTAAATATTTCTGGATATATGCATCTCATCTTTTTTCTCCGTGTACTACTTGTCAAACAAAATTATTGTTTCTACACATTTATATATCTATTTAACAAGAAAACCTACGTAAAAGGTATACTCCGATTTCTTTCTAATTTGGCACAAATGTAGAAGTACAAAAAATATTTAGATCATATTTTTTCTCACTCTTATCAACAAGTACAACAAAAATACATAAGAAATAAAATTGAATACTGAAGATAAAGGCGTTTTTGGTTTGCTGATTACGAATATAAAGTCAAATGTGTAAAATTATTTGTATAAATAATAAAATGTTTAAAAAAATTATTTATACAAATAATTTCTCGGCTTGGCCGATATTCGAACCATTTTGACTAATACTACCTAACTGCACATATAAGAAAGAAACATGAAAGATTAACCAAGTTGAGATATCTGAAACTAAAGTTGTCTATAACTAACTTTTAATTCCTATGTATATAGTGTAAGTTTTTAATAAATCCCCATCAAACTTATTTTGCCTTACAACTTGCTCAAACATTCGATAAATCAAAGGTTCAAGAATCTAAGTATTGTACTTTGCGATTTACTTATCTGTCAGTTTGGGCGTTAAATTGCTGCACTTAGAGAGGAATAAAATTTCAGAGACCCAGAGACAGCGGGCACACACCGACGCTATTGGCACCACGGTTCATGTAATTACAAATCTAATAAATAAAGTCGGTGGACTGGAGAAGCGAGGAGTGGCGGCGAGGGGAACAATAACGCGGAGCGAAATAATTTATTACTCGTTGAGGGCGGCTGTATGCGGCGCGAAGTAGCGTACAAATTTCGAAGGGAGTCAGGTTGCCATTATGGTGGCTGTTGAGCCTCATGATACTAAGCAGATTGCACGTATAATAGGGTAGTCTTCCTACGACTAGCTTATGTCAACAGCTTTACGCTTTACACTCCTAGCGCATGCAACTAGAAGGTATCTCACAGCCGATTACCGAGTAAAGTGTTTAGACATTAGTCTATGACGTTAAAGGAACGTGAAAGCATGCGTCGCTCTTACCAGCCGTGACTAGATTTTCCGTTTAATGAATGCCAGCGGGCGCCCTCGATTACAATTTCCAGCCGGTAAAGCTAAGCTCGCGCTCTCGAATTTGTTCGTTTGCGATGTCGGCGTGCATCACGTTGCTTCGTTTCGAAATATCGACAACATTGTCAAGTTTAATTTTACTTCTCTGAAGGCTAAATCTGTTAATGATGGCCTCGAATAGTTTATACGCCAAAGGAGAAATATATAAGAAGTAAAAAGATATTTCTCCGCTGTAGTTACCAATAACATACTGATTTACCTGCTCAGGTTCTAAGAAAATGTAAATTTTCTTGTTTGAGTGTCTCTTCTCAGTGTAAAAATATTAGTACAATGCTATTTTGTATTCATCAAATTCAGATTTTTTATTTCTTAGATATTTTTTCTTTCAGTTTCATATCTATGTGTACTTAAAAATGTTTTTATCAGAGCTTAAAAAACATCGTGTTGATAAGATAAAGGTTCAATCATGACCTTGTTTTTATCTACCTACAACAAAAAAAAGAAGAACTGTATTCCTGTCGCGCGTACGCGTTATTACAAAATAACGAATTTTTGACTCCAGCTGAAATAAAAGCCCCGATCCGAACTGCAAAACAGTCGAGACAGCTCTCTACGAGAGCTGTTGCATAAATGTCGGCCGGCAAGCTCGCGCGAAGGCAATTGCGTTTTACCTCGCATCCGCGGCAGACATCCACGCGGAATTTCCGCGCTTGCACTAGCTTCCTGCATTTTGTCACGTACATCTTCATCATGCTCGCTTCAGCGCGGTTTCCTTTCAGAGCCGCTCCACCGACCCACTTTAGAATCGCGGGCCGATTCAAAAAATATTTTCCGCGGCGATAATTCCGGCGACTGCGCGAAAAACTGATTTGCAACGCCACAGCGTCGCGCACGTCCGACCGAACGCCGATAGTCGCGGGAATATCGGGAAAAGATTTTCCCGATGTAATCGAGCGTTCTCACGTTGCGCGCGGCCGCACGGCCGGACGTGCGCTTTGAAATAGCTACAGCACTATTCATAAACAATCGATTGTTACGCCAGCCGAATCGTCCAGATAGACTTTCGTGATTATGACGAGATATTGTGATTGAATACCGCTTTCTTATAATTACATTTACAAAGTAGATATGTTGGATCAAATTAATCATTAAATTTACATCATGCACGCAGAAAAGAAGAATATTCTTGTTTAGCAAGGACGTTGCGAAATTTATGGCGGCGCGAGGTAAACTTGATTTTTCACTGTGCGCAAATAATTAACTAAACGCTATCAGGATTGTCGTTCTGGTTCTTACACGCGGCGAGAGAGAGAGAGAGAGAGAGAGAGAGAGAGAGAGAGAGAGAGAAAGAGATGAATATTTTTATGGTCGACATTTTAAAAATAAGATTAATGTTAAAATGAGATTATATATATGATATTGAAGGAAGATAAATCAGTCTTCAATCAAGAATATAAGTCAAATTAACACAATCAGTTTCTCATAAAATATTACAATATTAATATTCATAAGTGTAATTAAAATAATTGAAAATTTTGCATCATCGATTGTCTTACGTCATGATAATTATGCAAATTTATCTAGACATGTGAACCATTCATAAAAGACGCAACTTTTACATGGACCGGAAAAATTACTGGAAAATTTGTCTACCTGGATGTTCGCATCTTTTCTTCCTCCTTTCCTTTCCCTCTTGACCGATTTCACACCGATGACCCGAATGACTTATTCAAATCGAATTCCGCGATGCGCTATGCGCGCATTTATGTGAGAGTTATGTTTGTATTATCTCCCCTTTTCTCTTGCTACAACGTTAAACTAGTCAATATAATATTTCATCAATATATGAGAAATCGCGAGCGGTATCAATTTAATCATTCGCTTCAATTTCGATATTGGAAACCGACCAAAATAATTTCGCTCGTGTATCGGGCAACGAGTGAAATGCCCGGAAATAATTTTCTACGGAAATACATACAACTTGTAGGCAAACACTGAGCGTGATTTCTGCAAAATACAACGTTCTTGCACGGTTTTGTATTTCCTTGCCGGCGTAATCGAGGAGAATACGATCGCGCGATCATCATCGGACGTTTTGCATCAGTCTCTCTCTCTCTCTCTCTCTCTCTCTCTCTCTCTCTCTGGCCGCGTGTAAGAACCAGAACGACAATCCTGATAGCGTTTAGTTAATTATTTGCGCACAGTGGAAAATCAAGTTTACCCCGCGCTGCCATAAATCCAGCAACGGATGGCCGAGTCATTATCGGCCGCGATTTCTGAACAATGCAATAGGAACATCCGGCCAGGGGGGACGGCGGCAGGCTGGAAAGGGCGGAGAGGGGGAGAGGGTGACGGCGCACGTATACCGAAGAGTGCGTACACAGTGCATCGCGATCCCGCCGCGTTCATAGTTATGCGTAACTGCACTCGCGCAAGTTTCGACGGATTCGCGTGGAACGGCAGGAAATCGAATAATTCGATTCTCATCGGTTTAATGCCCGCTCTTTCCATTCACGAGAGGAGCAGAGGAGAGAGAGGGGGCAGGAGGTGAGAGGGCCGCAATATTAAGCGGATTATCGAAAACGTAGAGGAACCGACGACAGAGAGTCGGAGAATTGTCGGGCATCGTCTCGATATTGCGTCTAATTGACATCTAATGGATCTCCCGGGTAGATCCGTTTCTCCGCCCCGTCGTGAATTTAATTCGATCTCCACGTCGCCTTCGTAATGGATATAAGCCAGGCGCCCGGCACCGACGAAAATCAATGAATGACGGCTCTCCCCCACCTCCTCCTCCTCCTCCTTCTCCGCTGCCGCCGCTATGTCTCGCGCTTTGGCCGCTCGAACACGCGCGCGTCGCAAATGGAACGTGAAAATTCGATATCGGCAATCGCCGTGCAGAAGAAACGCACGTACGTTCCGTGGCTGGTAATTTGCGCGCGAAAGCGGATACATTCGTCTTGGAGAAATTAAACGGTGTGTTACCGCGACTCGAAGCGCAAGTTTTTTAGTAGAGTCAGATTTAGACACACTTTTCCTAATGAAGTTTCGAGCGCTCCGAGTTGTCACAATGAAGGTAAATGTCCCAATGCCCGGACATGTACCTAATTCCGGACACTCTTATTATTTTGAATATTTCTCTAAATATTTCATCTTTCAACGTACACTAAATATAAATATTAAATGTATATATACCAATATGTACGAGGGTGGTCTGAAAAGTTTCCGACCTAACAAAGATACAAGTCATTTTTTCTGAAAATTGTTTTTTATTTTTCAACATAGTCTCCTTGTAAATCTACACACTTCTCCCAGCGATGCTCCCATCTCTGTAACCCGTCGAAATAGTACTCGGCGTTTTTCTCTGCAAAATAATTGTTCACGAAGGTGATTGCCTCTTCATTTGACGAAAATCTCTGTCCTCCGAGCGCAATTTTTAGATGAGGGAACAAAAAGAAGTCGCTTGGGGCTAGATCTGGTGAGTAAGGTGGATGGTCAAGCAGTTCAAACCGTAATTCGTGGATT
>NW_022639489.1:687564-704117 GCF_010583005.1 Odontomachus brunneus | reverse complement strand
ATTTAATGACAGCTCGATACTCGATTTTGTCCATTTTCACAAAAACACTCACATCAACTTACTCAAACGACTGTTACATAACAACTGCGAGTCCAAAATGGCTGAAACTTCGGTGAGTAACTGTCAACAGATGAACAACGAAATTCACTAGCTTTTATTTACAAGTGCTGCTATCTTCACGTTGAGGTCGGAAACTTTTCAGACCACCCTCGTATGTATTGTACGTTGAAAGTTGAAATATTCATATTCAAATATAAAAATAATAACAATGTCCGGGCATTGGTACATTTACCTTACACGCGGACAGGACTTTGAAGTAGTCTTACTAGGGTTGCATTCTGTTCTTTCTGAGGAAATTTTACTCGATACTCGTGTACATGTAACGTGAAATATAGGTGTAAAATTTTTCTCAAAAAAGATGTTTTGAAATGCAACCCAGGAAAGAATACTTCTAAGCCGTTCTGTAGCCGGCTATACACGCTTTGTTTGGTCCTCCGGTGTCCCGCGTGGATAAACCAGTTTAAGGGTCCGCGCTCGACAAACGCACGCTGCGTCCTGATAATGCGTCGACTAATTACATAAATCGCGTCGCAGCCTGCAGCCTGCCCTCGCTGCGGTTTTATTCAAGGAACCACGTGTATAAGTCTCGCGCGGCATTACCCTCCGTCGCATTCCCCGCGGGATTTAACTTTAAAGCCAGCCCGGCAATCAAGATACAGAGCTTACGCGCTTGAGCCCAAAGTTACACACGTTTTACGTACCAATATCCATTTTCTTGAGACCTCTTGGATGGCGCTATAACTGTGCCGCGACTTACGCGGCTCAGCTCGCGAAGAAATACGCCGAGAAAACCGGCTTCTTCCGCCACACCCGCCCGTTATCTGACGCGAATTAATTCGGAATTAACGTGGATCGCAGACCGCAGACCGGTAAGCGCTTAATTATCGACAAAATAGAGCGTACCGTGGAGACCCACCCGTCACACCTCGTCCGTTCTAAGAACTTTGTGAATAATTAAGCGTGCCCGCGCGCCCGGCGCCTCTGCTAAATGGAATAACTAATCGGTCGATGCAATAATTGGTCAATTAACGGTGAAACGCTGCGAATCGAAGTCGTTACAAACATCTCGGAAGCTACTTTACTCCGCGTCCTAAACGGGAAAGCGTCTCATCTGCCTCCAGGATTTTAATTTTTTCTTATAGAGTGCCGGCTATTGAGAGATCAACAACTCGTTCTCTTCACGTTCCACATTCGACGTTTCGTCCTGTTCGTTTTAAAGGTAGGGGGATATATTTGCAAACTTTTCAGATTTTTCATAATGATACTGCCTTTTATTAACTAATTGTTGAAAAAACAATTGGTTTTAGAAAAAAAAGGTAGAGACAATTTTCCTCTATGTTTTCGTACTAGGATTATATGTTTCAAAACATTCTCTTTGAAAAAAATTTCACTAAGGATCCAGTACGTAACGTGAGCTGTAGATTCCCAGAAACATTTTCCTCACAAAGGGAATGTTTCGAAATGTAACCTAGGTACGATTTTAAAAACCGTATCCTTTTTTCTCTAATATCTTCTCTGAAATATAAATATGCAATATCCCATTGTGGAACTGCTACGGTACCGGAGCAGGTTTGCAAGCAGCCTAGAGGTAGATTAGCAACAAAGTATATATGTTCGTGCAACTCGAGACACGCTTCATCGTTCAAAACTACTTCCCCAAAAATTTGGCTTGATATTATTATCTAGCTTTAAAAAAATGAAAGTAGAATAAATAGTAGAATAGTGATTTTAATGTTATATATACACATAGAACGAAGTTTGGTTGTGTTAACATAAAGTTTGATTGTAATGAACGAACCAACGCGTTTTAGTTGAAGGAAATGGAATTTCTAGTTCTTAAGCGAATGGCAAAACACAGAAAACCGCAAGCGGTAAGACTTGACTCTTTATAAGTTTGTAGTCGATGTTTTAACCATCTCACGTAAAATGTCTATTGTTTTACACTAAACTATTCGACCATAACGTGTAGAGCAGTTTACCGGATTGGAGTGTAGTTTAAAATAATGTGTAATGGAAAACAGGTTTACACATAACCATACAAATACTTGTCATAAAAAATGCTGTTCAAAAAATGAAAACATGATATCTATTTATAGTATGTTACATAAATTAACATTTTCTTTTTTATATGAGTGTAATTACAAATATACCAGATTGGTGGAAACAATTTTTTGTGTTCATGCAAAGTTTAAGCTTTTATTTAAAAATATTTTAATAAAAAAGCGAATTTTTTTCCACAAGTGGTCGAAATATTGACCATAAAACCTGAATGGATTGTGTGGTTGATTTTTTGCCAAACAATCAAAATAATAATAAATTTTATAAGGTCTCTTATATTTTACACGCTTGTCATTCATCTAAGTATGTTATGTAAACTTGCGAACTGCATTATTTCTCCGGCTTTAATAAAACTCATATATAACTGTAATCTTGTGTCCTAGAAAGGACAGTTCCGTTTCCGCCGTTTCTCTCTCATAATAAATACGTGAACAAAACGTTTTGCGAGCCCACCCGTATCGTGAACATGCCCTATTCTCTCTCCTATCGATCGCGGGCGAGATTCGTGCGCGAAATTGCGACGAAATCGCGGAGGTTAATTCGCAGTTCGATCGCGGTGGCTTCGGGAAATCGCGTTTTTTCCGCACGGTGTGCCAACTTGCCGCGCGTAACAACCGCGAGTAATCCGCGTGGCGTTCGACAGCGGCGCAGAAGGGCCGAGGGTGCATACGGTTGCCAGTTGCATTGATTTTCGGGTTGCCCTCACCCGCGCCAACCGTCGTCGCAGCCGCCGCTGCCGCCGTCGCCCATCTCCCCGCGACTTCGGGAGTTCGCACCCCTGTCGTACCCATTCTAGAATTGTCACAGATTTCTGAATAGAGATAGACGTGTGTAATTTGCGAGCGCGAAACGCACCTGCCTGTCAGGGCCGCGGGCGCGCTAAATCGACGCTACGTCACTGACGCGGTCGGTGTTAGCGCTGCGAGTTGGAAGGAACCGCGGAGTTGTTGTGGAAAGGCCGCGTAGCAGGTGGTTGCACGATACTTCCTTTTTACGATGGCGTAGGCGAACGAGACCGGCATAATGTAATTGTGTCCGCGTGAAAGGGTGTACCTGATTTTTCGCGGGCAACGCAACCGCGTTTAATAAGCCCGGGGATTGCCGATAAGGCGCCTTTTATTTCTGCGAGAATTGCACACGGAGCTTTCCGCGAAGTATAAGAAAGAGCATGTAGCAGAAGAATGATTAATTTGCTCGTAACAAAACCCGCTGCACGTTGCAGCTGCACTACGCGACCTACTGTCAAACACGCGCGATTCCTCGTGACTGATTAGTAATTTTATTATTTTCACTTGTTCGTCTAATTTGATATTATCGACCTATTTCGCCATGCGTTTTGGCATTCCTTCTTAAAAGTATCACAAAAGATATGATAAATTTAAAATAAAAAATATTAAAAGATTGAAACGGATATCACGTGAAATAATTTGAGAGTTTCACAGAAAATAATGTGACTGTGAATCTATTTAGAAAGAAATGTTAGATCAGATAATGTACCTTTTATTTCTAAAGTTAATAAATTGTAACGCAACAGTTTTGGCGCACAGTCGTCGTATAAAATCTATCGGATCGTTCCTGTAGTACTTGACAAGAGAAAAAAAGTTGATATCATATTATGTTAATTAAATAGCAGTCATATTTCTGACATAGTGACAGCAATATGGACCATGTTTTAAGCGTGGATGCACTAACGCCAAATATTCCAAGTTATAAAAATAGTCACATATTTTTTAAAAATATTTTATTTGTTTAAAATAAAGTCGGGACAAATTTTGCATACTAGAACGATGTTCGTGCAACTGAATCGCGTAGGAAAATACGCCACTCCCACTATCGAATGTTACATCGAGTGTAAAGGGGATCGGAAAATTCCGTCAATCTTTTCTCGAGCGGACGAAATCGCTCGCAAAGTAAACGGGCGAATGTCGACGGGCAGGTGAACCAAATGAATAATAATAGCCGTAATAACCCAGACATGCAGGCACATTTTCGAACGGGTATGAAAGCCGCCGGAAAACCCGGTACTGGAGATTGACCGCCAACAATAAGGGAGAAAATGGACACGCAGACACAATTGGTGGAACCATCGGCCGTTACTGCGCGCAGCTGCGCGAGAGCTCGAGTATTCGGTGCCTATAAAATCTCCGTCAATATCACTAGCTGGAAGATAGAAGTTTAAAGATTTCACCTACGAATGTTACGTGAGTTACGAGAAGTGGTTTCGCACAGTCAGTGCGAACTGACAGTCAGTTTTAAAAAACTTGAAACATTTTTAAACATAATTCTTCATACATGGAGAGGAGAATATTGTAGTTTTATTTAAATTCTCTTCAATTTTACTATGTTTTTGGTAGCGCAGAAATATGTCAGTAAACCTCACTGAGGAATATAGCAAACTTTTCGGTAGAAACATAGCAAGTTTTAATAAAGGACGATGATAAAGCTAAATTGCAGATGTTTTGTGTTTATATTCAATTAACAAATATTAAAAATATAAAATTAATCGAGAAGATATTTCGACCGTTTGTTGTGATCATATTCGAAATAAATGGCCGAGATTCCGCCGTTTAATTTTATATTCTTAATATTTGTTAATTAAATATAAACACAAAACATTTGCAATTTAGCTCATACCATCCTTTATTATCACTATTGATTTTTACCTAAATGCTTTGTTCTATTTTATATTGTAATTACTGATAGCAAATTAGAAACATACATGGAAAAATAGTGTGGTTGTATTAACATACAGTTTAATTGCAATGAACGACCCAATGTGTGTCAGTTGGAAGAAACGGAATTTCTCGTTTTGTACAACCAAATTTGGGTCATAAGAAGAGGAATTCTGTGTGCTTCAACCAAAATGATTCGTTCATTGAAAGCAAACTTCACACAAATTCTCTTCTTTGTACAGCAAATTTTTCAGTAATACATTTCAGTCAAAATACAAAAAGCACATATAAAACGAAAGGGCTGCTGCAGAATGTCAATCAGTTCTTCTAAAATTCTGTAGTAATTCTCACCATAAAATTCTCTCCGTGTGTGCTTTTCACACAATTTTATATATTTCTGCTAATACACGTGCACGCACGTGTGGGACACATGGAGTCACTTAGTGGAGATATATTTGACGCGTTCGTGTTCGAAAATTAGACTCTCTCGAGTGCCACGCGAAGGCACGTTTCCGCATAATTTCGACGGAATAGGTGGAGACTTTATGGGCACCCTTTAGACGCAGGTATATACGTCGTATAAATTGTACGGCTGTGCATGTACATGTACATGTGCGCGCGCTTGCCCGATAGGGTGAAGTGCGTTATTCCGGGTGAATTGAAGCACCGTACCGTAGGACCCGAAACTCGTTCCTTGTATCTTCGCGAGCTGATGAATGTGTCTCGTTAGTCGTCACTTGCCTCGGTAATATCACCAAAATTCGACTATTGCCTCGTTATACCGACGTCGTATACGACAAGTCGCATGTAATTCTGCGCAGCTTACTAATTCTCCACGAGAAGCCCCGCGCAGCAGGCGTTTAGCGTTTTATGCGCCATTGACAATTCAAGTCTATCCTATGCGCGCAATGCCCGCGTATAAATTAAATAACGATCCCGCGAATTCAAATGTATAATCTGTTAGCAACAAATAAAAAATCATGATTTTGTGAATTCGATCATTCTTACATAACTACGGTCATATATCATAAGAACTAAGCTGTGAGAAACTGTACAGATGGATATGTAATAACAGCAATGTTCCATTTCACTTGAAATCACATAAATTTTCTCTCTAATCTTCTCTCTAAAGAATATGTGGATATAGCAACTATAGTAATTTCCTCCGTGTACACATTTTTCGAGCATCAGCGATTCCGCTCCGCACGCGATCGTCATATTGGTTGTCATTGAGGAAGCAAAACACACACAGTGGCAATTAAATTTTTCAGTTTGCAATTACCAAACATTTGGTTGACCCCATTTCGACCAAATCACGGTGCGAAATGCTCGTTTCGACAAGAAAATCTTTTTTTTTTCAGGGCGCGTGGTGAAACCCCTCCGCGAGGAGTGACGCAATTTCGGTCATTACATCCGCCTGATATTTTCGCGTACTTTCACGATATATTTTCCGAATATTCCGCCGTTGCGGACCAACGATGCATCGCGCACGCTGGATGCACACGGTTTGCGTATATCCATGCCGATTCGAAAACCAGCCAATCATGCGTGCCGAGCGGGCACACAGAGTCGGTACATCGATGCACAGCCCAATGCGATGGTATACGGTGCAATACTCCGAAATGCTATAAGCGATTCGCTAGAGCTACGATGTTCCAGGTTACAGTTATCAGCGTATGCCGCGGCACTTAACCCTTTATTAGCAATACGCTCAGGAATTGCCGGTGCATGACCGTCCCTAAGTACACCGGTTAATGACTGGCCGCGCTTACGCAGTTAATGCGTGTCAAGATCAAAAGAAGCACAATCTCGCGGAAAGTCAAGCGGCAGTTTGTTTGTCGGCGGGCAGATCGACCGACTCGGACGTGGCTCTCAATTTTAAACGTGTGGCACGCGAAATAAGTTACAGAATGGGAACACACACTGGAAAAAAGGGCTCAGTAAACAGCCATCGAGCCTATTGACAATCAAGTGCTTTGATAAAATAGCCTCAACTGTTTAACTTGAATTCATATGAATTTTTCTCTAACCATAGAGAATGTAATGGTTTTCGTCGTGTAACCGACGGCGGTTAGTCAATTTTCTTACTGCTTAGGTCTCACTGCTGAAAATCTTCTGTGTGTTCGCAGCCCTTATCGATTTCCGTGTCGCCATTTGAGTCGCAATTTCGACGTCGAAGCCGTACTACCAATGGTTTCAATGAAAACTGCACATCGGGGAATTAATGATAATCCCAACGATGAAGTGTTAATGATTATAATTCCAATAATTACGGTGTTCGGAAATTATTCCACGTGGGTAACAGTATTTATCGCTCAGAGTTATGCCTTTAGCTCATTATCCGCCTCGACTGCATTTAGCTACTCTCGGCTCGCCTAATTACATGTAACGGCGTCTTAATTAATTATGAAAATGCCGTTACGAAATCTCGCCCAGCGGTAACGTGAGTGCGCGAATTTTCCGGAAGCGTGCGCGCGCGTCCGAAAAAATCCCGAGGTGATGTCGAGACGCGTTGACGTGTTGTGTTTGCATTTCCCGGGAAACGTCTTTACTGAAGGAAACTCAGTATTGAACGGCAAATGAGCTTAATGAGAGCTTGTCACGGATACAAGAAGAAGAAAAGGAAAGGAGGGAAGGAAAGGAAAAAGTTAGGAACAGAGAAGCTGGCCGGAGGGTGAAAATGCTCACGCGAGAGAGAGAGAGAGAGGGGCAGATTCTTCTTTTTTCTTGTTTTTTCCTTGCCTTTGCCCTTTTTACTCGTCACCAGCGCCCATCCTTGCAAACACCCCTCGGCCACTTGGCAACCGTTCAGGAAAAAAAGTTTGGCCCAAAGCTCGTTACTTAGCTTGCGGACAGAGCTTTAGGCGCCGTTTAGTGAGTAGCCCGCGCGACACTCCTTCCTCTTCTCTCCTACTTCCCTGCTGCCGTACACTTATTTTCGAGTTTTCTTTTTTGCAGGACGAACGGAAGGTCAAACGGGAGCGAATAACGGATGGCACTCCGCCGAGCGAGATCGATATACACAACGATACCGGCGATATATCCAGCGGTAAATGCCCCGCGAGTCGCAATCTTCGGTCCGAATACGCCCATAAAAATGTAAGAAAAACGAACAGCCGCCGTCTAAGCCGAATTGGGTTTTACGCAAAATGCACGTACATAACGAGGGACATTTCCAGGTCGTTTCCGCGAGGCGAAACGAGCAGATTGCGAGCATTATGTATTCCGAGGAACGCGTTAGCGTGTGTAAAGTAATCACGATGCCCGTGTACCCTGCCTCGTAATGAGAACGATTACGTGTGAGAAACTCCGTAATACGGTAAGTCGTAAATGCGCAATTTGTAGAGAAGAAATGATTCCTCGCCCGAGCATTTAGCGTCGCGCAGCAATTGTCACGTGACCGGAATGCAACCCTCGCCGCCTCGTGCGAGAATGTCAGTCATTGAGACAGGGGAAGGAATTAAAATAATCGCGAGGGAAGGGTAGGAATTAAAGTAATAATCGCGAGACACACGCGAGACCCTTATCTCTTTTCGTTTACAACCCCATGTGCCTTACGGTGGTCAACGTGTTCATTATGACCGACTTATCAGAGGCGAGTACTTGATATCAAATTGAATCGACGCAATGATGTCTGGCCATGCGAGATCCAAGGGATGTTTGTTCTAGGGCCGAACTTTCTTTCCAAGACGCATTCTTTAATTCCCAACAATTCTTGCGACTATGAGGTTAATTGTTCGTTGGAAAAAGAACATTTCTTTCATTTGCAATTATCCGATATTGAAGTTAAATAGAAAGTTTCAGCTTGGAAAATTTCAATTCACCAGAAATATCATTCGACAAGTTTAATTAAACACTCAGCCATTATTCTGAAAAACTCATTTTATTAATCCTTCAGTAGGTGCGCGCGTTTCCTGCCTTACTTTATAAACGCTTGATCCATCATATATGTTCTGTCAATTGATATTTTTTTGAAAATATATATAATATAAGCGATATACTATATTATCAGCGAGAATGTGTTTTTTTGACTACAGAACGAGAATTTTATAGTAAAAATTACTATAGAATTTAGTAATCGAGGAATACTCATTATTAGTCGAGTCTTGTCATTGACGTTTTAAGAAACAAAGAACATCCTTCGTCGAAAGCGCTTCTCCCGAGCGATATCGACGCGGAGCACACAGTCGCTGTTGAATGTGAAGCATTCCGTCAGCCGCGGTTCAAAAATTGCCTCGTAAAGCAACGGGGCGAAGGCATCTCTGTCTCTCTTGGGCGCGTTGCGGCGCAACGATACGCTATTATCGATACAACTAGCGTGCCTGCGCGCTCACCGAGCCGCGAAAGTATTACGCGCATCTACACGTACGCACACGCGTACGCCCTGTGTCTGGGAACGTCTCGGTGCGTGTGCACTGTACGTCGTTTAAGTCTTCGCGAAACGTATGGTACGCGCCCGCCGGAAGATTCGAAGCTTCCACGACGTCGGTTCCAGGCGCCTTCCGTCCGATATAGAGGGGTAAAAACAATTAAGAAAAAACCTCCGTCGCGCCAGGCCGCGCGCCTCTCGCGCTGCCTCTTGGAGCGTACGAGAATTTTATTTATGAGCTTTTATATAACATTCCGGGGATGCTAGATAGTGACGGCGTTTATTGCCTCACGCCGCAGCCGCTCGTGAGCGCGAGCCTGCAAGCTCCTGCTACCACCCTCCTCCCAAAGCGCCTCGTTTTCACCCTCGAAACGTGTTAAGGGAATTCCTGCCGGTGGGATTTCATGGCCGGTCTACCCACCGAGGCGAAAGACACACATAACTCCCTGAATATTTTGCGATCTGGGAAGAGCGCTTCGAAAACCGGCGCGGGCGCACGGACGCGGAAAAATTCGTGAAACGGGGTATAACCCCGTGGGAGCAGGAATAGCGCCTTCGGGATAATGCGATTTTATGCGGCCCGCTTCCAGCTCCCGTTTGCGCGCGAGCGAGCGAGCGAGTGGCAGAGGGCGCCCGCGTTTATGGCGCGGCACATCTTCCCGCAGCTCTCTCTCTCTCTCTCTCTCTCTCTCTCTCTCTCCGCGAGGCTGGTGCGCGAGAGAGTTTTTACGGCGCGGCGCGCTGTTACTTCTAATTCGCGATATTGCTCATCGCGCGACGCGGATAAGTAATGATAATGAATGAGCGCGGTGTGTGGTGCTCAACCTTTCGTTGAGATAAGAGATGCGCGTTGTCTTACGTGGCCCCGAGCAGTTATATAGCCGGCGAAGACCAGCGGTTCTAGCTGACCCAAGGGGTTGTCGGCCATGTCGGTGTGGTGCTTTGTTTGTCCATTTATCGCGAGAGAGAAACAGTGGGAAGCGAAATCGCAAAATGTTTCTCCTTAGAACACAGAAGGAAACTTTTACAGGAGAAAATATACGATTTATTTATAAGTTCGTCGCGTGCATAAAAACCTCGAGGAAGATTGTCTCTATCAAGTCAGTCACAACAATCAGTTTTTTCTGTACGAGGTATACCGTATTAACACCCTTACACCACTGACCCGGATGTCATCGGGAGAGGATTCAATAGTTTCGAGAATAATTTCCGCGAGCCACTGAACGCCCTAAAATATATTGTTGTTAATGTAAATAAATCAGAAAATTTTGCCCCGACAAATTTGTACTATGGTCGCTGAATCGTAGCAAATATAACGCGAGTAAACAAATGGGAAGTGCACCGTTAATAAATCTCCAATAAATTTGCGAGATTTCGTATAGCGCGAACATGAATAAATTTCCCGGGCTTGAAGCCTGGCAATATCTTTTGAAAATAAATTACGTCAAAAGCGCGGTTCGGCGGCTTCCCAGGGAATGAGTTAAAGAGAGCCATCTATTTAAGAATATCTGTTACAGCTACAATAATAATTCATATACAATACGAGCAGGTTCAATATCCCGTGCTTCACGAATGACTGCTTTTCCATTACGAATACTTAATTAAATAATCTCGAAGTTCCTGGAAGTTTCACCTTTAATAAAGCAGAACCTTAGCGAAGGGAACATCTCCGTATAATTTCTCTCTCCTCGTGCTTTCCTAAAGCTTCGCTATATCTATGCGCCATGTAATAGAGATACCTTTGAGGAAACAACGATATTACGCAAACACAATGTAGAATAATTATAAAACAAGTTAAGCGAATAGATAAATCCCATTTCCCGATTACACCGCGTAGTCAGCTCGCCTGCGTTCCCAGAACATTGTGAAAAAAATAATTATTCATGGAAGTAATCACTTTAAATAACCTCCATCCGCAGATGAACAAGTTGATTGTCCGTCGCGCAGCGATTTTACTGTAATGAAAAACTTAGAAAAATTAAAACTCGATCGTCGACTAAATCGCCAGTTTGATATATCTTTTACGACAAGATGTTGAGAGCTCTAGTGTTGATTTTTCGCAGAAATAGATTACACGTAGCTACCTCTACGTGATTAAAAAAATATTGAAACGGTAATACAGATGAAGATTTACTTATGCGTATGTAACACCGTGTATCACGAGTGTATATCGAGATGGGATATTGTAACAAAAATTATGCAATAGATATTTTAATAATATAATATCCGTACATTACCACACTTAAATAAATATTAGCTCTCGCACAATTAACTAGAATGTCGAGAATTTGCAGGAACAAAAATGTCTCGTCAAAGTTATATGTATAAATATATATATACATATATTATTATCTATATATATACATATATATATACATACATATATATACATATATACATATAGTATATGTTATATGTTTTATTTAATAATAATATTTTTTTAACTAATGTCTCTGTGCAAAACAAATGAAAAACTGTGTCACAACTGTGTTTCTCGTGAACGCATCCTCTGAGAGAAATAACAAACGCAAAACTTTTAATTTATTCCCACGGTTAGGGCGGAGGTATAAGATTTTTTATTCCGAAAGTGGACACTCTTTCGTGAAAGATCACGCAAATTTATGGGCTTCTTTAACATTTCTTATTCACGGAGAGAAAGCGGAAGGAGATAGGACGGACTGCTCCAATCAAGTATTCATCTCCCGCAACAGGCTTGAGCTGCTTAATTAATAACGTGACTGTATCTATCCTCCATCTCCATCTCTCTCTCTCTCTCTCTCTCTCTCTCTCTCTCTCTCTCTCTCTCCCCCTCTCTCTTCTCGGGCATTCATCCGCCATGGTATGCGTTTCTTTCATTCTTATTCTATCGTTTTCCAGGATTCCTCGGCGTCGTTCCCTTCTAAATGTGTCCGCGTATTTGTAGAATTTTTTTGTCACGTAGCCTCGTCGTGCTCTCCATTTAAATAAATTGATTAATTCCATTTCACACATCCGAATCATTCGGAATTCGGAATTCTAATCCGCTATCAATTACGACAACTCAGGTGTCAGGTTTCTTTAAGTGTCGAGACACTTTCGAATGATCTTTAAATAGCAACGCGATTTTCACTCCTCGATATCCCTCGGATCAAATTCTTGTCGAGGGTATTATCGAAATGAGACCTTCCAGCTATTGATCAAGGGTTTCATAAACCGCGCGGCGCGCAACGATTTCGTACCAGAAACTTTCAGTAATAATTTTTAGAGAATTCTTCTCATTTGTGACAGATTTTAGGTGCCTTGTTGCGCTTCAGAAACAAATTGCATGACGCAGATTGTAAATCAAAATCTAAATGCAACTTTCGAGCAGTTATTGGACACTTATGCTAACTTTTGTGCAGTAACTGAAGGATAAAACTACTTGGGGTTTCAATCAAAAGATTAACGCTCTTTTTGCATTAAATATACGAAATCTGAACTCACTTACTGAAAGAAAACAAAGCAAAAAATGAATAGAAAACTATTCAATCGATTAATAATCAAGTCTGCCGCTTGTAAAATGGGTAGGCTTGTCTTAGAGGTATTTCATTTTTCATGCATGCTTCCAAATCGAGACGTTTTAATGCTAATCAAAGTCACAGCACAGAAAATCTCTAATGTGTGATACATATTTTCATCCTTTTCGCCTTTTACTTGACATCTCCCACGACCATCAAAATACACGTATCGTTTTGTTTATTCTTGTAATTGTGTTATTTCATCAGATTCTGAGTCTGGACCTACTCTATGACAGTTTTCATTTGTATCATTACCATCAGACCAATCTGATGTGCTCGCATCAGATATATTGTTAACATATACCTCACTTTCATTTCTAATCTTGCTTGTCCTCTCTGTATCAGTATTACTGTGTCTTGGAAAGAGTCGGTCCAAATACCGTACAGTATAAACTGCTTCAACCACTGAATAAAACTCTATCAAATTCTAACCTAGTTCCTGTGCAGCATTTTTACAACTAACGGGAATGCGTGCATTAATTCCGCACAGTAACTGGACGGATATGTACGCAAATTGTATACGTTTTCACCAAGGTAACTGAATCAACTATTATTTTAAAAAATCGGAACATTGCAAAAGCGCTGGAATTGGACCGCGAAATTCGAAACAAATATAAAAGCGAAATTTTCAGTCGTTCCCCGCATTTCGCTACTCAAAAAATGAGGTGTCGGACACTGCGCCCCTCGCGACAGTAACTGAATCCATTTAATCCATTTTATCTCCAATTGTACGGAACAACTGGAGCTATATTACGCGGCCTGTCGCATGAAAATAGTCGCAATCGTTGCGGCGTGACTCCGTGGAAACGCGAAATATGCTTACGGCTTAATTACTGTTGGCAAATACGCATAAGCGGAAGCGGGAGAGTGCGCGCGGATTTCGTGCGACGGAAAATTAATGTTATTAACTGCACTGTCATAGCTCGTTTGAAATTCTGAACTTTGTCATCGCTGCAGTTTATTACCGATAAATTGCGCCATAACAAACCTGCTAAGCTGGTATGTCCCTGGTTAAATACGCCATAATTATTTTCAAAACGCTCTCCACTTTCGCAAAAATCAAACAGCAACGTGTAGGAACGTGTTCTCTATTTCGCATAAAGATTTTCGCTGGGAAATTTACTCGGGATTTCGCGGTAGTATTTCCTGCAAATCGCATAGTTTTACATTCGGAAAGTGTCTCGTTACTGAACACACGTCGACGGAGAAGATAAAAAGGTGAGAATTTGTACCTCGCGATAAACACGATCTTTGCGAGATGCTGTAAAATTATTCTCTATTAAAAGCTCAAATAAATGAAGTGAAATTGTTCAAATAAGCATTCTCTATTCGAGGGAATTACTATTACACATTATTTCCCGATTTCTGGCGTGGATTTTTCAGATCACTCGCGGCATAATCGACGCGAATTTACATCCTCGTGTTGGATCTCGCTGCAGAGCCAAAAAGCAGACGAACGAGAGGCGATGGACGGCATCTCGTTACCCCTCTCTAAATTTAATCCACAGCGGATCGAGGCCGTGCGATTCGAATTTTCCGATCAGGAGTGGACACGTATCCCCTTATCTGATCGACGAGTGCACTAGCGGACGACAGAACGGGATAATGAGAAAGGGGAGTAGACAGGAATTTATCGTGTTCCGGGAAAAAATGCTCCCCGTTAGTACCCGGAGTCATGGGTCTAATGCGGATGATAATGATATGCCGTGGCGAGAAAAATATGGTCTAACATTTTTGCAAATCTCCAGGCGGAGATAGAGAACGTACGAAATTTTCTCCCGATGCTTGACACAGTCTCGTGTTACTGCAATGTAAACCCGTTGAATATTCACGGAGGAAAGTCAATAATTACCGACTCGTCAACGCGACGACTTTGCGCGAAATACGCGTGAGACACTTTGCTTGAGCGTTGGTAATCGATACGAAAAAAAATTGGTAATTATTATCAAATGTGTTTAGAAACAGAACTTCAGTAAACATATTTGGTAACTAATATGTACCATATATGGTAATAATACATAATAACCAAATACATAGTAGATTTGATGTATGAAGGACTCTTAGTAACAATCAAGTAAATCAAAGATTTTAGTAATATTTATCAAATATTTGACACTTGTGTTATCAAGTATTTGATGACTATTCAGGTCAAGTATCTGATGACTATTCAGGCTCTATTCAAGATACTTAGGATAAGTGTTATAAAATTATTAAATCTTGCGAAATATTTGATAACTTTTAACATTTCCTAGTTAGTGAAGTGAATATTTGGTGACTATATCAACTATATCTATATTGATATCTATCGATATTCATCGCATATCAACTGTTGTTGCGTTTTTTCCAATATTTGCTAGCCAGCAAGTTCTAAACACGGCTTAACTGCCGTGGCGTAAGCATGTGTTTGTACTTGTTCGGACGTTGCCTGTGATTTTTTAGAAAATATCTTGGAATAATTTCCAAGGAACATCAAGGAACACCTATTAATCGGCGAATGGTATTGCCAAATTAACATAATACACATTTTTTACGTTGAGTAGTGTTGAATGGCGAAACTTATGTTACAAATTCCTTCTATTCCTTCTCGATCTATGTCGCGCAAGAGTTGCGAATTACGGAGATACAAGCAGTGATAAAACAACACAACAACATGCTCTTTGAAAACCCGATATCGCACGTAGAGAGCAGCACAATCGAGCTAATTCTCTCTCGCACCATCCCTCGCTTCTTTTAACAAAAACACCATCCACATCGGCGGAGGCGTCTCGTTGTTTGAATTAAATTTACACGCGATTTGAATTTTCCTATCAGAGACATGGACCACTCTTCTACCTATCGACACGAATTAACAAGAATAATAGAAAGAAACGGCCGAGCATGGTGTTTTAGAGTGCGAAAAGGACAAGTTGACCGAAGAACAATACGCACGCTCGTTGATTGTCCGAAATCACGAATTCGCACTGTGCAGAGAGAGAGAGAGAGAGAGAGAGAGAGAGAGAGAGAGAGTTAGAAGAGAGTCGCCCTGTTCTCGTAAATATTTGGCGCTGCTCGACTCGAATGAGCCGAATTTGTAGTAGTGGATTAGGTACGCACGATCTACACGCAAAGAAACCGCTCGGATAGAAGAAAAAAATCACGATGACGTCAAAGTGATGTCAAAGTGACGAGAAAATGACTAAAGTACTCACTTTTCAATCACGATTCGACCATTTTCCCGGTCGTTTCGATACGTCATCGTGATTTTGTTCCACTTGGGTGTAAGTACGAGAGACAAGACGTAAGATACGACGGCATAAAGTGCAGAGCCATTATTACGTTCTGCTGACGGCACACGGCTATTTCGCGCAAACTGGGGCTGCAAACGAGGGGCAGGGCAGCGGCAGCGGCGGCAGTAACGTTCACGAGGCATATTGACCGGCGACATCCGTTATTATTTATTGCTAGCGCGAAGCGCTTTTTCTGCCTCTCTCTTTCTCTCTCTCTCTCTCTCTCTCTCTCTCTCGTCATTTCGTACGAACCAGCCGACAGATACGACAGCGCGAAAACGCTGGCGCGAAACGTCCGAGAAAAGCGAACGAGCGCGGATCTTGCAAAAAAATGTTATTGCGAGAGGTGGAGTTCCGTGGATATAGCGGTTTAGTCTGACTTCGCGTCAGGTAAAAAGTTAAAAAGCAGGATGGTGCTGAATTTTAAACCTCTCATGACCGCAGGGTTACGATTTTTTGTGCTTTTATTGTTTCGAGTTTATTGCGAAATTTTTATTCTCCGGAGAGAATGAGCGAATGAGCTTTTCTTGGTAACCTCTTGTATCTCTTTCTCTCTCTCTCTCTCTCTCTCTCTCTCTCTCTCTCTCTCTCT
>NW_022639489.1:682325-687554 GCF_010583005.1 Odontomachus brunneus | reverse complement strand
TCTCTCTCTCTCTCTCTCTCTCTCTCTCTCTCTCTCTCTCTCTCTCTCTCTCTCTCTCTCTCTCTTTCTCTTCTCTCTTTCTTTCTTTGTATGTGAACTTTGTTTCACTTATTGTCAACATATGAAAAAGCTTGAAACATATGTGTGAAACCATTTTATCATTATGAAATATAACATTTCTTAAGATATCATGATCCCTGTTATACGTGTGTACGTATACGTGTATACGTGTGTCTAATTTTGATATCACGAAAAAAGAAAAATGTATGAAATTGTTAAAATTCGTTCATGTTATTAAGAGCAGTGTACAATGCATACGTTTGTTCGTCATAGTTCGTCGAAGTAAATGAATATAAGAATTCGAGCTTGAATTTCTCATCAAACGGAGCTCAAGTCGTTTTTAAGGCGTGAACAATTTTTGTGAAACGGAATTTAATTTTCAAGAGCATTTACTATTTCTACGTTTTCCATATTCTCCTGAGCATACCGACAGAAGACCGACTACGTGGTTTCTATACAACAATAGCGCAAAATTCCGTCGTTCCTATTTTCTCTCGCATTGAGAATAAAAATCTACACTAAGACACGTTTGTGTGGATTACTCACAATGAAGCGAATACGATATTCCATTGATATTTAGTACTCAGTAATCCTTTGATTGATCATCCCATATTTTTTTTCTTTCTTTCTCCTACATTTTTTTTGTCGTCGATGCAAAAATCTGTAGCTGCGAATAGATTTATTTATCAAACGGACGCGGTGGTTTCGAGGAAAATTAAAGCATACCAAGTCGATTCATATAGTATTTATCACAAAGCCTTTCAATTCACACACAGACACACAGAAAAATACATAATACTGCATTCAAACAAATATTACTTGTTTTAAATATTTCATAAGTTTATATATCCGCAAGTCAATCATAAGTGCATTATAAGCATTGAATTTATTCAATGAATCTTAACAAATTTAACATTTCAATAAAGAATATAAAATTGAAACAAAAATTCAGTTTGCCTACTATACAAAGTCGAATAAAGTTTTCCATCGGTGAAGTTTTATAATGTTCTTGTAAATAGAATAAGTACTTTCTTTTGCTATATGAGCTTTTCTCAAATTTGTGACGAGTCCATTTTAAGACTCTTATCAGGAAAATATTCCTTGTTGAAGATAACCGTTTCTTAAAAGAAGGAAAGTAAACTGAATAATCGCTTCTCTCAGCGGTAGAATATTTTATGTCTGCGTAAACCGAGATATGAAAAGTTTTTAATAGTATGTACACCTTTTCATGCTACAGTACAACTATCGTGATATTTCTTCGACTTTCGCGTCTGAAGAGTGAAACAGAAGTTTAACGATTGCATATCCATCTGCGAGTAGCTGAGAATCGCATCGATTTCGAAACACCATTCGTAAGTGAATATTATCGATCAACGTACGTACATCGAGCTAAATTTGTACATATTTGTTGTACATCATATTTTCGTCGTTACATTTTACACACACGAGTATATATACGTTGACCATTCGTTGCATTTGTTATGTGCGCATCCATGGTGTGCGGTTACCATTACAGAAACCGCGGAAACACGAGCGGCGCATCGCGAACGCGATCATTTCCGCGAAAAAGCGCTGAGGAAGATTCATGCGCGTGCGAGCGAACACCGCGTCCATTCTCCGGCGTCCTTTGTTGCACTCAGAATAGGAGCCATGTATCATTTTCGTTCGAATAATAGCTAATTGCGCCGTGGATTCGTTTACTCTCGAGTGTAAGGCTCAGAGCCGTTGTTGCGTTCTGCTGGCTGCACGTACCGCGGCTTCAAAGGGAAAGAGAGAAATGTCTGTGGGAACGGGGAAAATGACGGTGGCTGTAGGAAATATCGGACTGGAGCGAGTAGATGTGCGTTATTATTTATTGCTCGTACAAAACTCTCTCTCTCTCTCTCTCCCTCTCTCTCTTTCCCCTCCTTCCTCCCCATTCCTTCTCATTTTGTAAAAGTATAGGCGACGCTTTGCAAAAACGTTTTTGACGAAATTTGTAGCGATCGTTACGGCTTCTACTTGAAGTTTGTCGAAGCTCACAGAGGAAAGTTTTTAGAAGCGTACTTAAGAGCTTTTAGTAGTTCGCCGGTATTTTGTTCTTTCTTTGGAAAACAGGAAATATGTATTGGAGAATGTAAGCGCGTGTCTTACAGCGTTTATTATAACGCGCGCATGAAACTTCTCAGGACTCTTGCGGCTTTTGCGGCCCTCGATTTCGTACGTGACGTGTATATTAACACTTGCAATGTTTTATAAACGCCGGAGACTCGATTAGATAAGATCGTTTCCTACCAATCTTCAGCTCTACTTGATAACTGCCGAGCGCGAGAGGAAGAGTCGTCAGAAAGAAGAAATGTGGAATAGGTCGGCAAGTAAATCCGTTATTGTTTATTACTACACTACACTCGTTATTATTTGTAACAGGTCTTTACCGCTCGACGCTGCATGTCATAGAGCGAGATTTAAAGATGAATCTGCCACAGATATAAAAAGTTATCTCTGCAAAAATGCTCCGACCCCGGGCAACATTTGCGCGCGACTATCAACATGATGTCTTTCTCCGGAATTAAAGAACTAAATTAAAGAACTAGACTAAAATCCATCGTATTTATGTAAATTGTAGCGATTACAATGGAACAACGTTATTTTATAAATACAGAATCAAATAGTACGTTTCATAAAATGTTTCAGAGAATATTCGTAACGGCAGTTCTGTAAAAACTATTTAAATTTTATTTGTCAGATAATTTTTACAATTTTATTTGTTAATAATTTTTATATATCAATGAAATAAATGGTTATATAACGGAGACTGCATTCATACACTGAGAGAAAAAAATATCCAATAAAAAGATTCTATTCGGTATGAGTGCCAATAATACATTTAAGTACATTTTCTCAAAACCTTAGCCTCTCATAAAAGTAATTGTTCTATTTATATGAGAAAATTTAAATTTAAATAAATATGTCATTAGCACGTATTAAATAAACATTATTTTTTAAATACTTTTTCTCCTAGTGTACAATCCTACCAGAAAAAGTGCGTGTTAACTAAATCTCGAATGTATCGAAGTGGGTGAAGCCTCTTTTCCGCGACGCTAATTGGCTGTCTCGACCGTCTCGATTGTCTCGATCCCGTCGCAGTTGAATTCGTGCCGCTTGCAGCTGTCAGCCACGGTGACAGATCAGGTTATGTTGTTCGCGTCATATGAATTTGATATTTATTGTAATCCCATTGTAACAATGTTACATGTAACATACATGTTAGTTGTAATTTCTTACTCAACAAACAATATAACTGTTATATAATATACGTGTTATGTAACAGTTACATTGTTGAATAGGAAATTAAATTTTAAAATTAAAATTAAAATTAAAATTTAAATTAAATTTAATTTAATTTAAATTAAATTTTAATTTTAAAATTAAAACACAATGTTACATGTAACATATATGTTAGTTGTAATTTCATACTCAACAAACAATATAACTGTTATATAATATACGTGTTATATAACAGTTACATTGTTGAATAGGAAATTACAACTAACATATATGTTACATGTAACATATATGTTAGTTGTAATTTCATACTCAACAAACAATATAACTGTTATATAATATACGTGTTATATAACAGTTACATTGTTGAATAGGAAATTACAACTAACATGTACGTAACATTATGTTTGCTGGGAATATAATTTGTTAAAACGAGTATTGTAATATAAATTGTAAATAGTACAACGAAAAGGCGAAGCGCGCGCTATGTGGTGTTCTAGTAATTATAAAAATAAATATAGAAATAAATATAATTATAAATTCAGTTTTCTTTCTCTCTTTCTCTCTCTCTCGATTCAATGATACATACTTGATACCCAGCGAATTTATGCGTGTTCTACACTCGTGACCGTTGTTAGCCGAAGACAAATAAACTGCGAGAGAGAGAAAAAGGGAGAGGTGCGAGAAAAATGAAAAAAGGAAAATGCGGAATATCGGTCACGGGGCACATTGACCGGGCGGACTCGTTATTATTTATTGCCGGCGCGAAACGCTTTTCCCCTTTCGTAGTTGCGCGTCGTTGCAGCGCGAACGAGCCGACGACGAACACGAAGAGCTCATCCGTAATGTCTCGTAGCGCGCGCGGGACTGTCGGGTGAAAAAAAAAGCGGCGGGAGAAAACAAAACAGCGGACCTGTCACGATTTTCATGAATAGGCGGACTGCTGAGGAAGATTCATGTGTACGAACTGGCGTTACTCTGATTTCTCATTGGGCATCATCGAACCGGGAGAAACAGTGCCGCCGAATATCGGCGTTCTCACGATCGTTAGGGATATTCAAGCCCGACCTGTGTTTTACAGGCGGCAAGATAACGATATATCGTGCGTCTGTATTTATATAAGGGAGATCGGAAGTATATGGCCCCAAGGATATGTTGGCCGTGTGTTTTTTTTTTTTAGTATTTATTTTGAGAGGAATAATGGTTGCGAAAATCGCGAAATATTCCTCTCAGAACATAAATACTTCTTCCTGAGTCTCATTAAAATCAGAATACTATTACAGTTAAGAAATAAAAAAAAAAACTGATTTGATATAGCAAAATTAAGCAAAATAAATTTTCGAGCCTCTCAAAATTTTCTATTAATATTCTCCATCGTGACTGATTTGGTCTCCTCATCTGTTCCCTTCGCAATTCATACATAAGCAAAGCACATATGACCGACATACCTCTTGGTACTTAATTAGACCCAATTATATCTAGTTTCCCTACTACTAGATAAATTCTGCAATGAAAGTTTACTTCCACTGGTAAAAATCGGTAAGACATAAGAGCAGAAAAGCGGGAGTATTTTATGAGTAAATACGAGGGTGGTCTGAAAAGTTTCCGACCTAACAAAGATACAAGTCATTTTTTCTGAAAATTGTTTTTTATTTTTCAACATAGTCTCCTTGTAAATCTACACACTTCTCCCAGCGATGCTCCCATCTCTGTAACCCGTCGAAATAGTACTCGGCGTTTTTCTCTGCAAAATAATTGTTCACGAAGGTGATTGCCTCTTCATTTGACGAAAATCTCTGTCCTCCGAGCGCAATTTTTAGATGAGGGAACAAAAAGAAGTCGCTTGGGGCTAGATCTGGTGAGTAAGGTGGATGGTCAAGCAGTTCAAACCGTAATTCGTGGATT
>NW_022639489.1:666238-675606 GCF_010583005.1 Odontomachus brunneus | reverse complement strand
AATTCAGCGGCCCAAAATTTCACTGTCGTAAATGATGGTGCAGAGTCCCCATACACAGAATCCAACTCATCTTTGATTTGCGTAGGCGTATTGCCTTTCAAAAACAAATATTTAATGACAGCTCGATACTCGATTTTGTCCATTTTCACAAAAACACTCACATCAACTTACTCAAACGACTGTTACATAACAACTGCGAGTCCAAAATGGCTGAAACTTCGGTGAGTAACTGTCAACAGATGAACAACGAAATTCACTAGCTTTTATTTACAAGTGCTGCTATCTTCACGTTGAGGTCGGAAACTTTTCAGACCACCCTCGTACTCATTAATTATCGGTGAAAATGCTCCTGATTAAACAGAGACATTTTTAATCGTTCACTTTGAGAGAGTGTAAAGTGAAATTTTTAATCGTTCACTTTGAGAGAGTGTAAAGTGAAATTTTCCTGAAATCCGCGTTGAAGAGTCTGATAAGAACATAAAAGCCGAAAATATCGTAGGAAGGTCGCAGAGGCTTCATAATTCGCGCGGAACGTACGGTGGACGAATTTGAGCTGCTGTAGCGTGAAACGCGCGGCAGCCGAATGTATGTATGCAACGCGGGACCGCTGCCAATAGTTGCTCCATGTCCACGTGATAATTCATACATCCATTATTACTCGCCCGACGCGCGGCGGCTTCTCATTAATTTCTCTTTAATCCGTCTAAACTAAATCCAAAGCCCACATTGTTCGCATAATCTACTGGTGCGAAATATCGCGTCAGCGATGACCCACGTACAGCTATTTTCACCTCTGGCAATTCCACGTCCCTTTTACGTCGATTTCTCGCTTCTAAATTAGGTTAGTATCTGGACCCCACGCACAAGCGCATGTACACACACACAAACACATACCGCCGTACCTACAAAATGATCAATTATTTGTTTGACAAAACAAGCTGGAAAATGCGACGAGTGCAAATGCCTAACGTGTTGCACGTGCCCTTTGAATCTGGCTTCCACAGGAATGAGCAATCTATGAAACGCCACATAACTACTCAGGATCGCTGTTTACGCGTATGTCGTGAGCGCTACGCCTGCCGCAGGTCTTAGACATCGTCGACGCGCGACACAAATACCGCATTAACGAAAGGCAACAGCCTAATTTCCCGCATCGCGAGCGCAGCTCCGACGAATTTCGGAATTAATCATTAATTAGGATGCGCTGCACTATCAACTGGAACGCGAGATCCCGCGGCCTCTTCATCATTTCCGCCAGCTACATTTTCGCGCTGGGTATTCACGGCCGATCGCCCCAATAATCGCACGCAACGCTTCCACCCCTTCCCTTCGGGCCACCTCTCTTTCGAGCCTCGTAACCTCGTATTGGAGTGTTCATGTGTGTGTGTGTGTGTGTGTGTGTGTGTGTATGAGCATATATGAGTGTGTATTTGTATGTGCGAGAGAGACGACTGCAGGGGATTGCACGTTACCGGAAACTGCAGTCTAGGAACGAGATTCTTGCGCGGTCCTCCACGTACAGGCGAATAACAAGGAAGGGATGCGAGAACGAAGAAGGACTCACTGCGAAACCCGAGGCGATAAAGTTGAGCGCAGTTAATCCGTTCTCCATTCAACAGACGCGATGACGATATCGGTTAAAGACAAGGGAAGAACGGAGCGAACAGATACAGAAGCTACAAGACAAGGGAACAAGGGCTGGCGATCGAAATGGTGTTCGTATTAGTAGAGGACGAAAGATTACGTGCGCGGTAACTTCATGATACAGATATATCTGTCTAGTTTTTATCTTTTCTAACCCGGCAATGTGCTCGACAAGACTCGACCTCTGAAACGTTAACCACAAAGTGGTGTACGGTCGTATCCCACAACTTTTTTCAACAATTCTGTCAGCTATTTATACTTTAGGTCTTTGCCGTGTCCAAATAACTAATCAGTTTTATTTATTAAAAAACACAACTTTATAATTGGTGCATGAGCAAAACATCATTCAAATCACAAAGATTTACAAATTTGAATTTTCAATCTTGCAAATTCTTTTCTCTTCTTCTGAAATAAAAGTGACGAAATTGAATGACTAAACAAAAGTTGATCAGTGATAACTAGTCAAAATTGCAATGACTAAATGATCACGATTCACATGAATGTTGTTGAAGCTTTGAAATTATACGAATATGTCAAGTAAGCCGGAGAGCTCTGCCTCTCTGCTGCCACTTACCCGCGACTTGCGGGAGTCCATGAGATGGAAGAGGTAACGACCTTTCGAGACGAAAATTCAACTGGAAGCTACTGAGAACTTGGAGCCATATCCTATCAGTGTTGCCAATGTTATTAAACAAAATGTACCGCTTAGGGTACATCCCACCTTGTTATTCTCGGGTTAATTGCGCAGCATGTCGGGAGATTGCCGAAGACAGAAAGTAGTCAACGACACGGAGGTAAGACCCAAGTTTTACGAGTGGCAAAAAGGAAAAGAAAAAGTCGGTAGATAAAGTTGAGCGTGAGTAATTCGTTCCTTCTGAGGTCGTTCGTTGTTGTCTGAAAGCAACGGCAAGCCAATCTAGACGGAAGGGATAGCTGAAAATTGCAAAAACAACCAAGTGGCACAGTGCGTGCGTGGGCGCCGCATATAAATATAAACTCCCCTACTCTCGTTAAGTCTCTTAAAACTTATAATCCTCCCACAATTCCCGCATTCGTCTTGTCCCGGCTCCTCATCTCCGTTAATTTTTTCACTAGTCTCACTTCGGAAAATGTTATCCTCGTAACATCCTCGAGATTACACTTTTATAAAATACGCACAATCCTCCGTCGCGTTTACCCCCTCGCGCAAACTACTCATTCAGCACTGAAACGTGTTGCGTAGCAGAAAATAGCTTCGGAGCGTAGTCTCGAAGGTGGCCGACTAGAAGGGTGAAGAACACCGCAATGTGGTTCCAGAGCGAGCTCGAGAACGGATTACGTACGCTCAACTTTATCTCCTCCGGTTTCGTTCCCGCACCGCCGCACCGTCTTCCTCTTCATCTTCTTCCTTCGCGGACCGCTCCCCTCGAGCATTCGCAAGAATCTCAATACTAAAACGATGGCGCATCCTGTCGCTTTGAGCTATTTTCGAGCAAGCCTTTATTAAATGTCCTGCACGGAGTAAAAAGTCTGACTCAACTGACGTAATAATAAACGAATAAAGCGCCTTTTGCTTGAAGGGAACAGAATTTCTGGCTCTTACCTGAGTTAGACTTTAAAAACCAGAAATTTTGTTTCCTTCATGCAAAATGTTTTTCATTCGTTCATCGTCACGTTCATTTCTGTAGTTCTTACGAACTAAATTTACTTCTAAGAATCAGATATTCTGTTCTTTCCAAGCAAGACGTTCGGCTTATTCATTATCACGTTAATTCAATAAAATTTTTCTTTTCGCGTGGAAATTTCGGTTGACGGTTACGCGTTATAAATCTCGGATAGAGAGAAAAGAGAAAGGGGCTAGAAGAGGAAGAGAGAAATGGTTGATATCGTAATTCATTTCTTCAACCAACTCCACCCTGCGACAGCACCTGCCGACACCAGGCTCAGCAGGACAGAAGCGCGAAGAAGAGGCCCTGGAAGAGCGATAAAAGTGCATTATTTCAATAACTGAAGCGATTCTTCCGAGCCAACGGCCCCTGACGACAGGAAACAACATCCGCTGGCAACTGGCCAGGCGGTAAAGAAATGCCGAAATCCCGTCTTCCCAATAATCGGATGTGTTTCTGCAGTGTTCCTGGCACAATGCAGTTATCCACTTCAATGAATTTATCTCTCTCCGACGACCCATCTACCGCGTTTCCTCCCGGTAGCTCTAACCTTTACTAGATTCTTCGAACTCTGCTACCTTTCCGGGGTCCCCTTCGTATTCCCTTACATTCGTCACCGATGTAAACCTGGCGTCCGACTCGAGCGAGAAAAATTGTTTTTGAGCACGATTTGTTCATACTTTGTCTATTTGTGTCACCTTTCGTTTCGCATCGGATCTTAGGGGATAAAATATCCCCCTGAGTAAAATTCAATATTTTCCTGATTGATTAGTGGTATAGTGGTATTTTCTATTTTTTGTTACAAAAGCTGAGGAAAATAAGTTCTTTGTATTGTTTATAAGTTCTGTAAGATTAGGAACTTGTGTTACATAGATGAATTTACAGTAAAGTCAAAATATGGAGTTTGCGATACTATAATAACATAAATAAATCACAGAATATTTTATTACTCGAGTTATAAGTTATATTTACACGTATAAAAATTGCATTTTAACGTGCAAACTTACACAGGTAAAACGTATAGACAAAATTACACGTATATAAATGAAGTAGATGAAGTGATGACACGTTTTTACACACGTAAACGCGTAAGAATGATTACAAACTTAGTTTAGCATGCCGAAGTGCAGTGTTCTCGTGCGATACAAAAGCATTACCGTGTTATTCACGTCAATTACACTCGCGGATCGTTCTAATCTTGCTTCACCGCTGACAAATTATATCGTACAGTTTCGTCTTCGCTTCGCTCGTCTCACTCGATTAGCCGACCAAGTCGGCCAAGACCGATGGAGTTCATTCGCTTAGTCTACTTATCCAGATAGACAATCATGATATCACGAAGTAAGACAACCGACGATGGTCTACTCTACAGTATTTTAATTGCATTTATAAGGCAAGAATATACTATATTAAATTAATCATTAAATTTACATCACATAATAACGTAAGTTTCTTAATAAGTTATATCGATGGAGAGCAACAGATTTGTTACGCTCAGATTTTTACCAATAAAGTCGCTACCGATTCACGTGCATCTGTCTATCTGGACAACAAACTAGGCATTGGTTTACGACGTAAAAAACAATGAACGACCGAGTTCCATCGTATTTATGCATCCCGTGTGTTTGCGGTTTAAAGTATCATCAGCGATACGCATAGAATCGCTAAAATATTTGCGCACTCGCCTCTTTCCGAAAGCTTGGCACTACGTATAAAATGTATCTTGCATTCTGGCCGCATTGATCCAGGTTTCGGGCGTGGTGTCGCGGCACCTATTCGCTTTATCTTCTTTTCGGAAACCGTTTCTCCTCCCATCGGCATCCTTAAACAGCAAGTGATTTAGGGCTGACCTTACGTTCCGTGATCTGTGTGCAAAATATTTTGTGCGCTGACGTATTCCTTCTCTTGGCATTCTCAGGCGGTTCCACCTCCCCTTCGCCTTACTGTTCTCTCTATGGATCCGCGGCGGAAACCGGTGCGCAACGTATATCCCGTGGTGGAATCAATTTGCAAACTTCGGAACCATTCGTGTCTCGCAAGACAAAACGTTGCCCGTAAAAGTTATATTTCAAGAGAAAGAATCCCGCTCGCGTGGGCTACTCGATGTTTATTGCTTCTTATGCAATGCTTCCCCGCCCGGCGATTCGAACAGCAAAAATTTCCTAATCCCATCATATCCATTTTCTCTTCCCTAGATGTTTTATTTATTTATTTATTTATTTATTTATTCAAATATGTGGTTCTCAAGAAAATTCAAGTCAGCCGCGGCGAAAATTGTAGATAACGCTTCAAATGATAAGTAAAATAGGACTTTTACTCTGACCAAGCACACTTGTAAAAGGCCATTGCAAAAAAAGAACGATGTTACAAAAACTATAATCAAAGTGTGATAATTTTACGTTTAATGAATTGCAAAAAACCGAGCGCTGCTTCAAGCGCATAATGAAGCTTTGAAACAGCTTGCCAGGCGGCCAGCATGAAAAATAAAAGGAGTAAATAATCAAATTCTGTAGAAGTAATCTGCAGTTTCGACGGGGCAATAAAAGCAGCAGCGGCGCCTCAGCCGCTGAAAAACAATTCCTGTTTATGAGAGAACACCGGGCGCTGAATAACAGCGAGTGCCATGAACCCTCATTATCGCGAGCCTGATTTTAATGAGAGGGAAAATTATTCCGAAGCTTAATAGCAGGTAACTTTTGGCCCGCGGACTTTCGATACTTCGCGGATAACGATTTCGTTGAAACGCGAGCAGACCGGCGCGGCCGAGGTTAAAGGTTAAAGAGGCGTGAACTTACGACAATTGGATGCCAGAAGCAAACGTATGAAGCTATCGGAAAACTTCCGGATATCTACTATTCTTTTCAGCCCGCCGGGAGGAAAAAAAGCGATTTATGGCGGTCCAGCTTTTTCTCATTTTCGCGATATGTCGCGCGAGGAAAGCGTAAGATATTTTTAAAGACATTTTCCGATTCCCCTTCAACGCGAAAAAAAAATACGCGAAAAGAATGCAGAAACGAATATGCAGGAAAGTGAATTAAAATGAGAGAAAAAATTGCATAAGGTTAGTGAAATATGAGACCACATATGAACGCGAAACTAAATCTATTTTTTCTGTATACAAGCGTATAGTACATAAATACGATATAGTTGAATAACAACACATTTTCGCTTTAACATCATCTTTTTATATAGTTTATTTATTTTATATTATTTTTGACTTTTTAAAAAATTTTCATCTCCTTTTCTCTAAATCATAATGAAACTTCAAATGCTTATTATTCTGACTACTAATTATTCTGAATACTTCAACTACATATATACAAAAATTAAAATTTTTATCGTGATTTTGTAATTATCTTTTTGTCTATAGTGAAAATAGTAACATCATATATTTCCATAACAGCACGATTTAAAATAGAGAAGACCATTAGGGAAGACCACTAGCGATTATTTCTGTTCTTTAATAGGTTTCAGAATCAAGCAAGCAGGGATTTCAAACTTCATGTCTTTGACATGTTTAAAAATCTTAATTCTGTAAGAAAATAATTTTTGACTCAGGCTCTGAATCAATGTTAAATTGTTTGTGATCACTTTTAGACGCAATACAGATGATTTTTCCAACACTTTTTCATTACTTTTGAGATATGGACAATACATTCTTAACTCCTAAAAAGCGAGTTCTCTGCGACCAACATTCATCCTTTGTTTACATATTTGTAACCTCGTACTTATGATCCGCGTATTTCCAACTTCCTCGCTTAATTTCGAACAAACCTACAGAGTTTTGAATTCGAGTCTTACTTAGAAGGCTTCAGACTTTCAGGATCGTTCGAAAGTACCTTTCTCTGGTACACATTCTGATGAATATACGGAGAAGAGTCGACGCACAAGCGATACACTCCTGTGATTAATTATCAACCACTTTGCCATCAAATATCGGCGCAAGTATCGGCAACTAATTTCGTTTTTTAACTAGAATATTCTATTCGCTGTGGCATCGTCGCAGTCAATTGGTGTTTTCGCGTGCATATTGTCCGGCGGGCGAAGAGGAGAGGAGAATTGTTTGTGCAATTATTAACGTTGACAGAGGAGGTGAGGATCGAGAAGCGAGAATGACGGGCGAATCGATCGAATGCACAAACGAATCAGCCCGAACGAATTCCGCGAAAGGCCGAGACGCGGGTCATGATTTCGACGGTGTGTGTTGGAACGTATCCAACACCCCGACAACGTGAAATAACGTCTTCAATATTCACCGGAATCTCGCACGTACAGACTCATTGTCGTCGGTTGTATTAATCTGCCGGATATACGTCCCGCCGACATTCGACTCCCGGAGAGATCTCGTCGAATGTTGGATTAAAGTCAGTTGATAATACGATAATGTTTGGTGATATATGTTTAATGCAACGCACGTGTCCTTCTTTCTCAGACCTCCGGGTTCGCATCTGTGCGCATTTAATGTTGCATTACTCGCGGAGATCGCTCCCGTGGTGGTCGCCTCCCATAACGTTTGTTCGTGAAGTTACATTGCATTAAACGTTTCGCGATCGTCGTCAACTGCTTATTACACGTTCATTGCGCGTTAATAGGCGTCATTACGAGCGTCTCGGTTCGTTAGTAGAGCATAGAAAACAAGGCGCATGCATTTCCTTTCCTCGATTTGGAGAAGCAACGACGATAACACGACGATCACGAGAGACTGTGCGCGAATATTCATTGAGATTGGGCTATAAATGTAACGGACAATATCATGCGTAATTTGCGTGGTGGTTAATTCAACGTTTTTAATTATAACGATATTATCATAATTCATGCGATATCCAAGGGAAAATATACCGTGCATAATAAACTCGCCCGCGCGTAATTATCGGGCATATATTTTATGCTAACATGGTGACCAACGCACTTTGTAGCTGTTATTCGCGGTAAAGAGACAATTCTCAGGGATGCCATTTGTTCGGCAAATTGCGAGAGCCGCGCGGCGGTCTATAAACGACCGATAAAACCACGGTGAAATCCCCCATCTCTATCCTCCTCCTTGTCCTCCTCCTCCTGCTGCTGCTGGTGCTGCGCTAAATCCATTCGATCGGCCTTTCTAGCGTCTCGCCTGCCTATAAGCCCTTCCCGAATTTAATCAATCTCGATAACAAATGTACACGCTTGTCAATAACACGTCTCGGCCCACACGCGCGCGCGCGCGATAAAAGTGCCGCAATGAACGTACCCGCGGATATCGAATATGGCTCGCATTTTCGCCCGCGTGACGCTGATCCGCCCCGACGATCGGGCGGCGATCAATCGATCCCCGGGATCCCTCGCTTCCTCCGTTAATACCGTTGGTGAAGTATCCCTGCACACACACACACACAGACGCGTCGCACCATCCACTCTTCCCTCTTTCCCACACACGTACACACTCATATACAGAGGCGACGTTCCCAGTTTTCCCGGATCCCGAGGGAGGAGATCTTGGCGCGCAGGTGTCCCGCGGCGAAGATTCCCGGAGGAGATTTCCTGGGAGTCTGACGCGAGAGTATCGCTTCCACAGCGTGTGAGATTGCGTTGCTTGTGCGCCTCTCTTCTCCCTGCCACCCTTACCACCACCGTTGCCGTTGCTGCCGCCCGCGCGATTTCCCCGGTCGCAATGGTCCCTCTTCCCTTTGCCAGTGCGGTGGAAGAAGCGACGTCGATGCAGCGACACGAGATAGAAGCGGACATGGGAGTAACGCGGAGAGAGATTGAGAGAGACCGTGGGGGAAGGGGGATGATGGATATGCACTTTATTGTGTTACAGCGATCTCAGCGACCTCAGCAGGGAAATGCCCTTGGGAAGAGTCGCCTACGAATATTTCGCGAGCAATTAACGTATTCTTATTGGCGCGAATTCGAGGGCAGAGCGGAGAGAGGATGGGATTGCGAAACGAGCACATAATTTTCTGACCCGCGAGTGGACCTAAGCTCTCTGAAATAAGGCGACAAAAGATCACCGGCCTTGTCGATATAGAATAAAAAGAACGCGAGAGAGAGAGAGAGAGAGAGAGAGAGAGAGAGAGAGAGAGAGAGAGAGAGAGAGAG
>NW_022639489.1:636995-666178 GCF_010583005.1 Odontomachus brunneus | reverse complement strand
AGAGAGAGAGAGAGAGAGAGAGAGAGAGAGAGAGAGAGAGAGAGAGAGAGAGAGAGAGAGTCAATATCGAAGCTTACTTTCGACATTTTCGAGGTCGGAGGTCGGGGCTTGGCAGTCCGCTCCTCCGACACATCGATACCGTCTGTCCCCTGAAGAGCCGCGTTCTTGTCTGGAGCTGCACCGCAGCTGGCACGCCGACCAACCGAGTCGGGTGAAACGCGAGAACTTCAAATTTTCAGTCGCATCCGCCGGCCGCTCCGAGACAGCCTTCTTTTCTATTTTTCCCGATACGCCGACGGAGCGTGACGCCGATACACGGGAAGTACTGGTGTGTCGGGACGAAAGGATGCTTCCTGCTATCGGCGGAAGAGCTTACGCACGATTCGACGAGTCGCGATAAAGTAGCGGTGATTGGGAGCGGGTCAATGGACGCTTCTCGGCCTGACCGGTTTCTCTCTTCTTTTTCGTGGCGCACTGAACGTCACTGATAACGCGGGAGATGTTTAATCTTTCCGGTGGGATTGGCGCGCAGAGGAGACGTCTCTGCGCGAGACTATCTTTCGCTCTCTCCACCGCGAGTGAATTCCACTCGAGCGATACGGGAAGCCGTTTCTTCAAGGAAATACGAGGTAGTACGAAGATAGATTGGTACTTTGACGACGGCAAAGCCTTCAATGTGTGTGTGTGTGTGTGTGTGTATTCATAGATATGTAGCAGTTGCCTCTACCGTTTTATAAACAACCACAGTAATTATTCCTTCATTTCGATCCACAATAATATTAATCTCGTCACTGTTACAATAGAGACGAGACGAATAAAGGAATCTGAACAATTCGATCGCGTATGAAAGAGGTTCCGTGTTGTTTGTGTGAGCGTGTTTGCTTCGCTCTAATCGATCACGACGCTCGGCTCTTTCAAATAACCAATGAAAAAGCGACATAAACGCATGCCACAAAAATTGCATTTTGTTTCATGGCGCTACATTGACTTATTAGCGAATTACAGCCGTTTAAAGTTGACAAGGTTTAGGCTCGATCATCGCGCCCAGATGGCGCTGGTACTTGCTCTCGATATCGGTATCAAATTAGCATAATAGTGAATATCAAAGTATCAAATAGCATAATATAAGTGTGAGAATCAAACAGCATGATAAACATCAGTTTATGATAACTAGAAGAAAGCATCAAAATTTTAAATTTTACTTTGTTATATCTCGATAACCAATAACATCTACTTAGTTCTAGTCTTAGTCTTACTGGAAATCATTTTCAACGCTTTATCTTCCTTACAATATACATGTCGACATAAAAAATATCGTTAAAGTTTGGCTTTTTCTGGATGTTTACGAATTTTTGATATATTATAAAAGTATAAAGTTATCAATCACACGGACAATGCGTGTCATTTCTGATATGACGTGCTTACATTGCGCCAGCGTTGGAATTTATACGGGCAAGAAGTTTTAATTTTAAGGGAACGTGTGCCGTGCCCGAGATGCTGCGACAATTTGCTTGGCCATTTTTCCTGGTGGGCGAATATTTGATGTGCCACTAGTAGCGTGGATTAATATTTACAAACCATAGATCGTCGTCTACGCTAATATTTCATGCTGCCCCGGGAACGGCTGATTTATTTCGCCTTTCTGGCAACGTCGCGCCGCTCGCTCGAAAGTAGGCGGCGTATCACACGGCGACCCGTAATTCATAATACGAAATTGATATTGAATCGGAGACCCGACCGCCGCTCTCTCACCCTCCGTCGCTGCTGCAAGTAAAGGAAATCCAGCCTAATAAATTTCGCCGGCGAAAACCGCCCGCGAAATAATCCAAACTTCCCTACGCAGAGAGCGCGCTCTGCGTTTAATCGCGGCGAAAGTTCCCGAACGCAAGAATTAGCAACGATGCCGGCGGCGGCCCCGCTATTCCCTCGCGAACTTATTTGGGTCAATTTAATCGGAACACCTAATTGGACAACAATTTTCGCAAATCACGCACGCGCACGCGCACATAGTCGCCCGGCGCTCGGGTAATCGCGCGAACATTGCGCAAATTACAGCAACGTCGCGAAAGTTCGCCGCGATTTCGCCGAGTTCTTACAACATCTTTACCGTCGGCAACGAGGCGCACCCCGGCAAAATCATTGAACGAGAAGACCGCTCGGATCGGTCCAATTAACGAGCGGAACGTTCTGCCCGGTGACTTCCGAACGTTGATTAGCCCGTGGACCACTCGTCCGTGCAAAAGTACGAAGGCTGCCCTACGCAGCCTGGACTTTCCCCCTGGCCCCCGTCACCCTCGTCGTCGTCGTTTCGCCGTCAGAGTCGCGCAGGCACTCCAAGTTAGATGAAGCCGTAGGACAAACTAACTACTTATTAATTTACTGCCGGCTAATGAGCCGCGCAGCGAGCGAGAACGCCCGACAACGACCTCGGTATTTTAAGCGGCGGCGCTAGGTAGTGCACGCCGCACAGCCGGAAACGAAAGTCGGTCATTCGAGAGAGAGCCTACTATATTTCTCGCGCATTTGTAGCTGGTGTTTTGCTCAAATATTTATCCTCGTCCCTGGCACGCTCGTGTTGGCGCACGAATTACACGAAATCGCATAGTACGGAGGAGTAAAACGCGTTTCTTTCAAGGTGCATGAGAGCGAGACTGATTACACCGGGCTCTCTCTCTCTCTCTCTCTCTCTCGCTTTCTCTCTCGTGGAAAAGATCAGACACGGCAAACAATTTCGCGAGAATCCGAATTACACCTCCGCGTTGTAATACGAAAATGTATTTTACCGCGGTGTTGTTCTTAATTTACCCGTACACTAAAGAAGGATCTTCTCGCGTGCGATTTTCATGGCGTCGCGTGTTACGATGATGGATAGTCTGTCTTCCTGAAAGCATCATTACGCGACTTCGATTGGGGTTCTTGTGTCGTGAGGCTCAGGAGTTAATAAGTGCCTCTTATATGTATTAACAACACGAATACCGAGAGAGAAACCATAATCACTCGGTCGTATTTTTTCTCGCTGGATTTTCCGGTAGATCGAGCACGATTCATCGATCTGCTAATGTCCCAGAGGAGCCCGGGGACAAATTAGATTTTAATTCGACAGTAGTGTGTCTTGGCTCACGTCGCGTGCGGCGCCTGGAAAATATTTGGCTGGCGCGATTCGGACTGCAGGCACGACACGCGATTAAGAGGAAACGGCGGACTGGGCGGACGCTAATGTCTTCCGAGGCGCAGGCAGGTGTCGTGGATGGATGTGGTACGTTAATATATAATTTGCCGAGTCTAATAAATGTGGGCCACAGCACGTAAATCGTATTCTAACTTGCCGCGGCGCCTGGACGATTGAGTCACGTGCGATGATTAATGCGCCTTATCTGTGAAAAATTGAGCTACAAAAAACTCGTTAAGTTTGCGCGGTACAAGCGCGCGGATGTAGTGGATCATTATTATTAGCTCGCGGACGGAAAGAGTGAGAATGATATATTTATTTAGTTATTCATTTCCACCGTGAGATTGTCAGGTTAGAGTTCATCTCAACATAAATAGAGAAAACACAAAGGATAAGCGTCGGATAAAATCTTTTGAATGTTACTCGAGATGACGCCCTCAAGGTCATTTGTGAAGTCTAAAATCTTGCCTCAACATTCACCAATTTTTTATTTCTTGATATATAGATACTTGTGAATACTCTATTGCAAGATAAAGTTGTCATAGATTGATCTTAATGACGTAAATATTAGAGAATTAGTTAAACATAATATGCTGAAACGCGAATACGAAAATGTCGCAGTAAGAAGAAATGTATGACGAAAATGCACAGATGAGAATTATTTCGTAAATTGCAAAACGCCGGATGTTGATAGCTGTAGACACCGTCGCGTTAAGCTTTTGCACTCTCGAGACTACGTCGCGCGCAATTCACGGGTAAATGTTTACGACGCCCGAGTGTTTCATAAGCGGGCGCAATTAGAAATCTCGAGACGGCGTATCCGTTTTATTTGGAACGTTGTACTCTTTCTTCCGAGGAATGTCCACAATGGATGATTACACAGACTCTCTCGGCGGTGCCTTACAAGTAAAAAGAGAAGCGGGAAAACCTGAGCTCACGGTTTTATTTATAGCCGGACGACCCACCGTTAATCTGGAAAATCTGTAGAGTACCGTGTTGCTCGTAAATTATCAGGACATAAATTATTATTTTCCGTGCAAAGTGCGGACCGAGGACTAGAAAGCAAATAGCGTTCTTTACTCCGCGGCATAAACCAATCCGGAGTATCCCATAAATATCTCTTAACGTTCTCGATGAGCACATCGCAGTCTGATCCGTCAAATTTCTAAAAACACGAAAAAGCAACGCATTTATCTTTTTGTATTTACGCCGCGTGCGTGATCAAACACCGAGAATGCTTATACAATCGCTTACTCACATTTTTGCCACTAAAGTTGCAAGTTGTCATGTTTGACAGATACTTCTGAGGTATTTGCGCAGTAACCAATTATGATAGGAACTGAAGCAACAATATATGAGACATCCGATGTTGCAACTGCAACGAAGGATTCCCAGGAAAACACGTAAGCACTTTAATTGTTTGTCTATCAGAGATAAGAATGAATAATGAAGAATCAACATTTACATCCTGTACGACTTCAGCTGCTATTATAACTAATTACCACGCAAACGTCAGAAGTGTCTCTCAGTCGTGATAATCCGGAGCGCATCATTAGAAAAAATGTGTGCAAGTTGTTTTGCAGCCGAGAATGCAAACGCGATTTAGCGGACGAGTGTACGCGTGCACACACATGTTGCACGTGTACATACGTACGTATCTCGATATAATGCCGGAATATTGGCGAAACTTCGTAAGACCGATAACACGTATTTTATAATATCGGATTACATTATAGTGCCAACGCGCGTTACACAGGTTGTTACGAGATTGCGGTCATTAAAGGGATTAGAACGCAATCTCGAGATAGCAGCGGAACGTGTTCGTTTTATCACGATATCTAGCTGGCGTGGAATGCCTTTATTAAATATTTGTTTCCACCGTGATAATCGAATTGCATATTTATCAGTGCTCCTCATAGTGTGTACTCTCGTAAACATTCTATTTTGCTTTTAACGTTCCCACCGTGTACTAATAATACAAATTTGCTCGGCAAACGAGACGATGGTAAATCACCCAGCTTGGTTTGACACTTTTCCGACGGCAGCTGGGAAAGTGTGTGTTAATACTTTGCGTTTGTAACACGAATCGTCCGCTACGCGATATTCCGTTTATAATGTCTGGCTCTCGACCACCCCGAAAGTTAATATGTTAATGAATGTACACGAAATTATACGGAAGTTCGTTACCAATGCTTTTTCGATTGCTAAAATATTTTCGGTTACGCGGAAGACGATTCCGAGCGCGTAATATGATTTCAGGAGCCTCTCGACATGTGCGATAAATATTAATAGCGAAATATTTCGCGCGATACGGCCGTGCAAGGCCAACTTGTTGGTAAATAAACCGTCCTTGAATAACAAGAATAAACTGTCAAACAAGCGATTTCAATATGCTCCAAATATATTCCGCTTGGAGAGTGACTGAAGTTTCGAAAATATTTTGCAACCGATACTGTGACGTGTCGTCGATAATAATAGATGTTGTTGAAAAACTGGACCGCCGTAAATTCGCGGCAGATGTAACAAATACGATCCGACGGGCGAGAATAAATCTAATGTAATCGCGCTTTCGTGTCTTAAGTTACTTGTACCATGAAACGAGTCTCATGAGAATTTTATGGAACTTGCACCAATGAAATGTTATCTAATTGCTCGTGCAATTAGAAAAGGATTGACCATTCGAGAGCTGAGATATTTGCAACTAAAGTTTTTATACGTGTTCTTTGAGACTAATCATTTTGAGACTTTTCCTCTTTATCTTCTAAATTACATATAACATTTTTATGGAAAACTATGATGTTAAATACTAATTTTGTTTGATAAATAATAAATATATGAGTGACCCCCTTGAAGTGCCCCTGTGATAATGCGAAACTTGGCGATACAACCTGTGCCTTAGAATCTTCCCTATGAAATAAAGAAAGAAACGCGCGAGTGTGCTTATCCTCCACTAGAAATACTCGAGACAATAGAAAGTCCAACGAAATGCGATCGCGCCGGAAATGAATTTCCCGTCGATCCTGCGAAACACACAGACCGAAACGATCGTATGCATCGACAAGTGCTCAGACCGGAGATAGTATTACGTCCATAAGAAAATTGCCCGCCGTCTTATAAATAACGCATCCGTGTGCATTAGCCTGGATTTTCCGTTTCATTCTCATATCGAATTTCCATCAGGGGCGAATACTTGTGTCTAGATGCGTCTCGAGGATGCCGGGGATAATGCCGCGTCATTACGACTAAGACGCGCAACAAAGGACATAGATAACGGATATACTATTAGGCCGGATATGTTGATACACACCAGCTCTTCTTACTTCGTCAGTCGGTATCGCATAATGTTTTGCACACTTGATAACAATGGCTGAGACATTCTCCACTTCTGGCTTAACGTGGCACATCTCTCTGTGTCTCTCTGTGTCTCTCTACGCAAGCTACGGTACATTAGGGGCCCCTCGGAGAGAAACCGCGCGAGTTTACGAAGCGGTTTGGGGGAAGCGGTAATGAGAAAACTCGAGCAGAGATCAAGCGTAAATCTCATTTTTCCTACCGGTCTCCAGAAGCGGCGAATCTCGCCCCCGGGAATTGATGAGTATCTTACGACGACGGGCAACAAATTTTAAGTGGCAGATGAATCGTGCCTTGCTTTCCTTTTGATCGATGAGAAGATAAGATTAAAAGGAACGATGAAGACAACAAAGTGGAGGAAATTTAGAAAGGCGCTCCTCGAATCTAGCCGGATAACAATTGCAATGCAAGCAATTGCCTTTCGATGCGCTTATAGGCATTTTCAGACTTTGTATCCAGTTATTGACGAGGAGAAACAAAGCCGAGAAAAAAATAAGAGATATCCGTTTTATGGTAGAATAAACATCTTATCGACGCCATCCCCAATCACTTTGATCTTTACACATGTTATCAAGAACGTAGTAGCCATTAAAGGGTCAGTGACCGTAGTTTGTAAAAAAGTTATGAGAGAATAAAGCGTTAAGATTATACAATATAACAGAACGACGTACTTCGCTGTTGTTCCCAATCACCTTGACTTTTATATCAAGAATGTTATCAAGAATGTGTTTTGTGAAATGTATTTCTGAACAGCCTTTAATTAAAAAATTATAATCAACAACAACAGTTCGTAAAAAATTATGAACAAAAAAAAGTTATGCGACATGACGAAGGACGCAATTCGTTGTTGTATATGTGAAGAAACAGTGCGTGTATGTGTAAGAGAAAAGACTCCACTTGCACATCCACTTTGTGAAGAAATTGACCAAACCTATATCAGTATAATATAAACGTATGTTTTCAAAAGATATATATCTTTCAATATTCTATAACATAGATTATCAAAAATATGTACTTTTTTTAACAATGTATGTTTGTATACAGATACAAATTAGATGTATTAGATACAGATTAGATATATTAGATACAGATTATATAGATAATTAGGTTAAGACAATATGTATGTATTTATATAGATTAGACTTATTATAATAGATACAGATTAGGTTGGATCAATTTTTATCAGTATGGGATGCGCATACACACTGTTTCCACATCAGTTTTCCATGTATACGTCACTCAAAAATTCAATGTAAGACTTTTAAAACTTCCTTTACTTATAACTTTTTTCACGCACCGCCGACTGAAACTTTTTAAAAGTTACTCAGATAAAGGCCAAGACAGTTGGGAGTGACATCAATTTTTTGGATATTTACCGAAAATTGATTCCATAATTTTGATCATGTTAATTCCGGTAAATTAGCTGGTTTGTATAAAGTGATGTAAAGGATCATGTAAAGGAATGTGACAATCAGGGTATTATTTTAATAATTAGGGCTCGATAACATTACTTTATACAATAACTTTTTGGGTCATCTTACACAAGCTAAATAACTATTTTGGGTCAACCTGATTTCGGGATCGATCAGATCATGAACTTGTAATTACGTCTTGGCTGAACATTAACTAGAACGAACATCTTTTTTCATCAAGTAAAGATGCGATTAACTTGCAATTAACTACTCTGATTTAATCCAATGATGAAGTCCTTAACTTGAAAAGTCTGCGGGACCCGATTAATGAAGACATCGCAAGTACATTAAATTCTCGCCTAAATCCGCGGTCCCTATTTTCGTTAATGGCGTTTCACTTTTAATAATCTCCCACGGGATCTTTTTCCGCGCACAACCTCACTTTTAATAATCTCTCACTTAAATTATGCCTGCGACCGGCTGATAAAAGCGAGGAGGCATTTTTACCATCGACCGTCATCGACGCTTTGCTCCCTTTTGCATTCTTCGTCGTCCTCCATTCTCCCCCTTCGATCCCCCGTCCTCGGCCCACCCTTTTCCTATCCTGCTGCAGGCTCCTCTCCAATATCGGGAAGAGTGCAGCTCGTTGCACTCGACTTAATAGATTACATTGCAACGGATCGAGCCTTTCGCCCGGGATAACAACGGTGCGGCGCGAAATAATTAATAAAAAAGAAGAACACGACGGAGGCGAGATCGAGTCGCGTTCTTACTTGTCTCGAATCGATGGGCAAGATAAATCCCGACGAGGCTTTAGTGACACGTGAGCGATAAAACGTTGAAGGGAAATAATTTCGTGCCATAGAGCCGCGCTCCGAGTGCTAGTCGAGTGAGAATGAGTCCTTTCGTTTTAAGAGACGGCTCTTAAGGTACGAAGAATGCGATAGGGGACAGAAGGTTTAAGAGATAAGGATTATTCGAGGTAATGACGTAAATGAGTATCGAATGTCAGGACTGACTTTCAGATTTGCGAGTTGTAATTCGCGCACGTGAATGAACTACAGTTGCGACTTTGTAACGAGTCCCTTCAATTACGATCGCAAACAAACGCGATTGAATCGAGATATCAAATATTGATTCATCTAATATTTACTAATAGCATAACAACTCTCACGAACCCGATATAATTACATCTATTTAACAAGTAATATATATCGCTCACGTGATATCTAACTAATATATGATAATTCAGTCAATAAAACTCGGAATCATAGATGTTAATGGCGTAGTTTGGAGTAACAAAATCGCGTACATTCGTCTAACTCTATGGGACTCCGCATATTAGACTACCTCAGACTTCCTCTCCATATTAAGGATTTTGGGCAATTGATATTAGAATTTTTATTAGAATTTCTTTATATATATATATATATAACTTAATCTACTGGTTTGTAAATTTAATTATGACTATAATATAATGACCTTAACATAACTTACTTTATATAAGTTATAGTGAATCTTGTGAAAGCATGAAAAAATATTTTGGACAGCGCAGAAAATGTTTTCATTTATTGCATCTGTCACTCGCTAGACACTAATGACGTTTAACATAGAATCACTGTACAATAGTTTTGAAGGCAATTCAGATCGCACTACATCGTGATGATCGCAACTGCAATTCCCCGTAGGAAACCTCTCCATATTCGGCAACTTTAGTCTAATCTATGTTCTAAAAGTACCATTTCGAGATTTTGTACATATCCACTGTTCCTCTCAAGATAGATATTAAAAAAACACACGAGAGCAACATACCCCTGGGATCATCCGGTCCTTCTTACTGTCTGTTTAATTTTATTGTTCTACAAATTTCAAGCATAATATATTGTCGCTAACTAAGATAAATTGGAAACCCACATCGTCCTGCTCGCGTGTAAAGATCGACGCGGCGCATTCGGTCGTGTAAGAGCTCTCGGCGTCACCGCGCGGACAAAGTGACGCGGGATAGCCGTGAGGATTATCCCGGAATCCCTCATCCCGCATCGGTCATCGTGAGAGCGTAAATAAGGCTAATTAAGGAGGATAATTCCCCGGAGTGGCGTCGCCCTCAGTCGAACAGGCAGACGTTACTCCAGAGCGCGCGTCGCCTTTCAATAATGCCGTTTACTTCGTGTATTTCGTTCATGGACGCCGGTAAGCGGTGTCCGTGTCCATTGCGGTTAATGACGGCGCTCGAAATTGGCTTTGGGAATGTTCCCTTGACTGACCTGTTTGATGTTTTGTTTGCGCGTTGCATTCGCATCCTGATGCATCCCGGCAAGCCGGATAATCTTCACGATGGCACCTTCGCACGCATTCAAATAGTTCACCGACGAGAATTCACCGACCCGGCGCAAAATGTAAGATCGCACGCTATTTCTCTCGTCGGTATTTTACGTCAGAGAGGCGTCGTTTTTATTTGAGAAAAATATCATAGACCGTGCGTGCGTGCGCGAGCGAGCGACGTGTCAATGAATAATGAATTTATTACGGCACGACTGTCACTGTTCGCGAAAGAATGTATGACGGATAATTGATCGTCGTATCATTGATATATTTTTCAATAGTTTGAATAACGTACGAGCATCTCAATACCATTTGACATCCTTTTGTGATTTTATCTAAAAGACAGATATGTGGAAATTTTTTTATATCATATATTTCGACGGAGACTACACATCTTCTTTGATCTACTCTCTTAGAGTGAATTGGCAAAAATATTTCTGATTAAATCAGTAAACGAAGTATTTCACCGATAATCAATAAACATTCACTGATTTATCAGTGGATTCATTCCCACTGCCACTCTTGTTTTGTCATATATCTCGCTGGTTTTGATCAATGGAAGTAAGAGATTCCAAAATCTGTTATACTCCGTGCCAAATTTAATTTTTGCGTTTATAACGATGAAATTAACAGCTTATAATTTATAACTAAACTATTAATAATTTATAACTTAGGTAAACGTTACAAGTTACATAATTTCTCTCTATCTGTGAGACGTAAACTAATTATATTCAGAGAATACAACTCAAGATCAATGTCCAAATATAATCTCTCCGAGATGTATAATTTAAAGTTATTCTTTTCTCGATATGTTGCTCGGTATGCTTGACCCCGCGCCATCTGGAGCGACGGACATAAATCTCGCGACGAACGAAGACTTAGAAGCAGTCAGGAGCAGGCTAATTCTATCCACGCGTCTGTCCCAGGACAATCCCCAAGGAACGAGTGCCAATTATATCCGGCTGGCCTTTCGTCGGTCGCAGTAAATACAGATAAAGGTAATTGAAAGCAATCGTCCGCTCCAAGCTGTTGTTCTTCCGTCCGCTGAATCGGGGACAAAGAATCCGGCCCACTTGTTCCTGCCAACCATTGTTGTTGATTCCGCGCATGTCTCGTTCGTATGAACAAAAACAGGTAGGTGCAGCAGCATCCTCGATAGAAAACTCTCCCGTGAAGTCCCGTTTTTTCTACTCTTTGCAGGAGGCTTATCCTCGTTAGGTATAATCGAAACTGTAACGATCGGCCGATTGTTTCCTTTAACCTCCAATTAGTTGTGTATTAAATAAAAGTGCATTCAAATCGATTTCCTGCGACACAAATCATTTCTTCCTCCCTTTTCCTCTTCTTCTTCTCCTCTTCCCCCCTTCTTCTTCTTTCTATTCTTTTCTTCTTCTTCTCCGCAGTTATTCCGTATTTTTCTTCTTCGCCCAGCGCGCTCTCTTCCAAATATACGTTGAATATTTTCCTCGTGTTCCGCATGGTAACGTCGCCATCGCATTCTCTATATTAAAGCAGCCGTATTATTTCCGTTCCGGCTGACATTTCGTCTGAGATATTGGGAATCGGCAGCGCACACTGGCGGGTGTGGTTCGGACGAGTAATGGACAGGACCCTTCGTCCACTGAGCAAACTCTAGGACAGAGGTTCGTAATCGAAAGACGCTTCTGGCGGAAATCCTCGAGGACGTCCCTCGTTCACAAACACTCCGCCTTGCTAAGGATTAGGAGGGTGAGTTACGTATTTGCGCTGACGACTGCATTTTGTTCTTGCAATTTCAAAGAGTGTTTCGAGTTGACTTGTTCGGTGCGTTCACGAGAACGGTTGAAGTAGGAAGTTAAATTTAATTCCCATATGTGATGAGAAACCGCAAAAAATTGAGAGGACGTTTTCACGAATCTCAGAATTCGAGTGTAATGTGTTTCACACGGCGGTCATGTAAATTCATCGCGCACGCATCTCTCTCACTTGGAACATTTGCATCGATGGAAATTTCCGGTGCGTTAAACCATATACGTCCTTTACACGGTGTGAGTTGACAAAGAAAATGCAAGTCAGCGTTCGATCAAGGATGCAAAGTGATAAAGGTCTACTCAGCCCTTTCGCTCGGTGAATATTATCGTTCCACAGCTGCCTCGTCGCAATCGTGTCAGTGAACCCTTCGATGGGAAAACCGATGGCGTGCCGTTAGCATATTTCTCGACGGTGTATTAAGTACGTACGCTAATCAGCTGCAAACGAGGGTGTAGTAAATTACAAGTCCGCGAATGCCTCTGGTACTCGTCGAATTTCGTAGGTTACGAGGTGATAACTTTAAGGAGATTTCCCGTGAAAGATAATGGCCCTTGAAGACATACTGGAAGAGTCAAATTCCTTTTATCAGGAGATAAAACGGAAAGAAAACTCGCGAAGACGAGGTGACGAAAGGCAAAGCCTAAAAACTTTATGAAGCATCATGGAATTGCGGAATAATCGAGGCGATTTTAATTTTAAAGAGTTATAGTAAATAGGAATGAGGTTTAAATAAGTTGAGTCCTTTTAATTACCTGTCATGTAATAAAAAAAAACAAAGTTGCTATGAAATCTTCCTTTTTTTCTCTTTCTCTCTCTCGTTTTTTATCCTAGTGTGCCAGATTAAGGTGTCAAAGTGTAAAAGAAAGATGATTTTTCGTTATATTTCAGCTCTTTACATTGCGTATCTATATGTATATAAAATAAAAAATGTGTGTCCATATACTTCCTTTATCCTTTTTTAATTCCTTTGACCCTTTGACGGGTCTGGATTAAAGTTTGCATAGTTACTCTCTAGAATTCTGCGGAAAACATAGACTACCATGAAACCTGTGGACACGGCATTTCCTCCTCTTATTTCCATTCTCTTGACACTTTGTGATAACTCGCGCAACACCGAGTAATTTAAGCTAGTAATATATAAGAGAAGCTTTATATAAGTAGCTTATTTATTTTTGGTTATATTATACGTAATCAAGATTCCTGTACCACACACACATCAAACTCTAATCACGAACAAGAAGAGATTCGGATACAGACAATCTTTGTAATAATCTTAATAAAATTTGCGTTATATAATAAATGAGTATATCGCAACAACTTGAATTTGGCAAATTAAAATATATAATATTTTTTCTTAAAAGTAAAAGTATCCACAAGAAAATCCGGGAATATTAATTTCTTAAATTTATTTTCAGAAAAATGTCACAAATTGTTATGCAAATTCAGGTTTTAATCAAGTTTCTTTTTATATTTGCAATAAAATGGAATATTTACGTGAGCACTTGCGATCATTTTTGTACATAATTTTATTTTATAGACTCGAAAGTATATTTATTATTTTTTTTGTAGATTTTTATTAGCACTTTTACGGGGTGTGAATAAGAGGGGACAAAAATAACCCCAATGTATACCAAGACATATGTGCCATGTAAGAGTTGATCAATTCAAATGTGTTTTTGTTTAACACAATATCTTGCAGCCTGCAAGTTACATATGAAACCCATTAATTTAATTTTCCAACTAAAACGCACAATAGTTTTAAAATGATTAGGAAGCAGCGTTCGTGGTTCTATCTCGTCTAACGAATTGCCAGTAATAGGATACGTTTCAACGGGAGGCAACTTAATTACGTACGCATTTCAGCTCCTTAAATACGTATATTAGCGGTCTCAGCACGAAGCTCCGCTCTCGGAATCCAAGTCGTCCCAGGAACATTGCATTACGACGATGTAAATATACGTTTTCCCTTGCAGCGGTATCATCGACGTCTCAACGCTCCAACCGATTTTGTTGAAATTCAAACGCATGCAAATCGGAAAAAAACAGCTTCGCCATTCGCTTAAACAATGTTAACTAAATTTAACTAACTAAATTTAATTATGAACAAACTAAAAAATCTTATGTACATAAATATAATTTAACTTTAATTAAATCTGCATTTAAATTTCAATCAAGATTATTTGACTTCAATTAAGCTTGACAGTTAACTAAATTAAAAAAAAAAATTAATTGTTGCACATTATAATGAAGTTCTTTGAGAAACACTCAAGAGGACCGCACTTTAGAAACTTTACCGGCAACATACTGACTTCTTCTGCAAAGTTTACGTCGTATTAGCTGCTGAGAATTACAAACGCTTTCACGCAATAAAAGTACATGCAAAAACATAAAAACTGAGACCTTGAACCAAAAGTTTCAAAATTTACATCTTGAGCTGTCAATTGGCGTAAATATTTGTTTCATACAAAAGTTATGTAGCTTGTATGTACTGAACGTGTTCATTCCATTCACAGAAATTCCGAAGAACATATTACATATTTCATCTTTTGTTTCTTACAAATTATTAGGGAGTGAAAACTCGAGGACGTTAACGGAACGTGTCCTCTTATCCAGTATATATACTTAATTTTATAACTTCAATAAACATACGAATTTCGTCGTGGAAAAATTTCAGTGCCTCGTTAGGAGTTGCGTCACAATATCTGTGAAAAGTTTCAAAAAATTCAATTTCTTACAGATTAAAAAAAAATGGAAAAGGTGCATTTTTCAGCATCCTAGACCGGAAAGTTCCCTACAGACGTTCCCTTCTCTCGTGCGAAGGCTGCACGAGAAAATGGGACAAGGGGAGAATGTGTGACGCAGCTCCGATACCATTTAATCCGCTAAAATGAAGCGGGATATATAGAGGTCGAGCGGTACGCGATTTTTCGGGAATGAGGCGGTTCACGCGCACACACACACACACGCACACACAGACACGCAGCGCGAAAACTGGCTATCAAAAATAACCGAGCGATCGTCGACGGGGTAAGCCAACAAGCGCGCGCCCAGACCTCGAGTACTCAACTCGTCTCTCGTCCCGTCTCGTCTTCTCGGTCCCAATTAACCGCGAGCTCGTCCTCGGCGGTGCGCATTTCGCGTCGTCGTCCCGAGAGCCGTCGGCGCCCTTCATTAAAGCGCGATTCATTCCGCTGAATATGCAACGCCGGCTGATGCCGTGACACTTTCGCGGGGAAGAAACGTCTCGCTGGCCGAGTCGCGCCGCGGCAGGGGGAGAAGGGGGAGCCGATTTCTTCGCGAGTCTTCTCAGATCAGTCGCACCATTATCCCAATTGATGCCCCGCGATATCTCTCCCCGAGGCCATTCGGAAGATTTTGTCCTGTCCCCGCGTGTGGCGGCGGAAACGCACACACTCACACACCTCCGCAGCCGTTCCCCCTCACACATACACACTTATGTAGCGGCGGCGAAACGCCCATAGACACATGTAGCGTTCGATTCACCCCCTCCCCCCAGTCCGCCTTCATTCGCGCGCAGGTACACCGACGCGGCCCCCTCTTGTCGCCCGCCACTATGGCCGTGTCCTAGTGTGTGCGTATCAAGCGGTGCCCAATAAATCCACGGTTTAATTAAACTAAGTTTAAACGGAACCCTCTCCTCCCGTGCCGCCGGGGCGCCGTCGCGCGGAGCAGTTATATGTATTACGTTCCTGATCCGCCGCGCTAAATCAATTATCGGAGTTACCGGCGCGACGTGAAAGGACGTCGCCGGAATACCCTCTGTACGCACGGAGACGGGGAGGGTGGTGGTGGTGGTGGTATTGTGCGCTTTGCTTTTATTTTCGGGCGCTCGCGAGACGGCGGAGGATCGGCAAGAAACCACGGCCAAGAATAACGGTGGATTATGCAGTGGTGGCGGCGCGTCGGTACGCGCGCGGGACACGAAGGCTGCCAGTCGGCGGGCGACGGGGCCGAGGGGTGTTTAATGGCGGAGCCATTGCGTGCAGCTCGAATGACAATAACGCGAATGTAAAATTTGTATGACGCCGGTCGTTGCATTTCAGAGGGGGACAAACGGCCGTGTATCGACGGACGATGCACTCTGCAAATGGCAAACAGTTGATTCCGTTGAATTTTACACGTATCCGTCATAATTCATGTCTGCTTTATTGATTTGGAGAAGCGGGACGCGCGGTATCAGCGTGAAACGCGCGAATTGTTAAATGCAAAGCGGTATCGGCTTACGATGCTCGTCTGCTGCCGCCGATTTGTCATTTAATACCGCCGCCAAGTGGATAAAGCGTCGGCTTTGGTGTGCCGCGCCGTTATTTCTCTTCTTTCTACTCATGATTGAAATACACTCGATGCGCGCGAATATATTGCGCAGAAGAGGATTAAGATATAAAATAACTATCCACATTACTTGTCCCAGTTACCTTTGTATAAAAATAAGTCACTAAAAAGTATTTTTACTTATTTAAATAAGAAAAGATTTTTTTATAAAGTTTTATACTTTAACTTAATTTAGAAAGTTTCCTTTTCTATTTATTTGTGCTAGTTTTCTTTTTATGGCTTATTTAGATAAAAAAAGGACATTAATAAAAACAATACACTGAGAGAAATTTTCTGATAAAAAATTAATTATAATTTACCGATATTTTTATGAAATATCCGTTTACTCCAATTACTTGGATTTGTAGTGTATCCCATTGCATGTTTTTAGCCGAACGGCCGATTCCTCATCGGCGAAGGCGAAGCGGATAGGGTGTCGCGCGAAAAGAGAGGCCGGCGATTCTCCTGCCCCCTGCGCAGAGCAGCACGCGCTTCTGCGATCAATTATGTCTAGTGAAAATGCAAAGCCGATTTACGCAATCAAATGCTAGCCCTTGTGGCGTGTATCGGGAATTCCTTCGGCGGTATCGTATCGCTTTGGCGGCGCGCGGATACACGATTAAGCCTAAGCCATTCCAACTATTTCAGATGGTACATGCGATGGGAAGGGCCCGATTAAACGGATCACTTCCGATCCATTTTACAATCAAGCCAGCCGCGGTCCGCCTACAAGCCTCGCTGCGCTTGAGAAATGCGACGTGCTCCTGCCAGCATTTCTTTCCGGCCGCGTTGTTAATTAAACGCAAGAGATACGTTGAATTCGCAATATATCATTTCGTGCGTTTGATGTCGCTAATAAATATATTTATTATATCGATCGTCCAATCTCTCGCTCGGAGTTGTCAAGGAGTTGTTACTCTCGACTTTCCTCTTCCGCTTCTAGCTTGCATGCTGTTCGGGATTTTTAATCCTTCAGCACAGGACTTTCAAAATTTAGATTCTAGTAAAATATTCAGGTCACATGTCTAAAACGACAACCCAAGAGATCAACGAATCAGCGCAACTAAAAGATTAACTGATTCTTGAAGCTAAAAAAAAGCTATGCTATATTTTACTATTTTTCTGGTTGACACAACCATTCCTTTTTCCCATGTACAAAATGACAGCATAATCAATTGCTGTAGAATGTCTCTCTCGACTTATTCCTCGGCTGCAAAATTCTATGATAATTTTGTCTATAAAATTCTTTTCATCATATGCTTGCGTACAATATAAATTTGTAATTAAATATCTCGGAAACGATCGTCGAAATTTCTGCGACACGTTGCTAGTTCGATTAACTTTCGCATCGCGTGCATATTATAGATTCGTCTTTTATTCGATCAAACGCTGAAACATCTACTTAAGGGGACTGGAGGGTCAGATTGTCTGAAAATCCCTTGTTCTTTCACAATTTTTTATGACAAACTGAATGAATATGCGAAAGTGTTATTTTGACGTATATTTATACAACATATAAAGAGAAGAAAAATATAATTTTGATGATAATACTCAATATAAATGTATATGGTACATGCAGTTAAAATATATTTCGTTTTTATTTTCAAGATCGTCATTTTGCAGTAATATTTTGACTCTCGATAGTTCAATTAAACTGAATTTTAAATAGAAAATTTCCGTAAGCTTATCGTTATCGTGTGAATCACTGACAAACTTGAGAAAATATTTAATTTTTTTACTATAAAAAAACTGAAAATTTTTAACAATATTCCATTAAGATATTTGAAATTTTGTTAACTTTTACTCAATTTCTATTATAGTGGTTCACATGATAACGATAAACTTACGGAAATTTTCTACCTTAAAATTCAGCTTAATTGAACCACCGAGAGTCAAGATATTACTGTAAAATGACGACCTTGAAAAGAAGAACCAAATATATTTTAATTGCATGTATCATACACTTATATTGAGTATTTGATCATCAAAATTACATTTTTCTTCTCTTTATATATTGTATAAATACACGTCAAAATAACTTTCGCATATTCATTCAGTTTGTCATAAAAAATGATGAAAAAACAAACACGATTTTCAGGCAATCAGACCCTCCAGTCCCCTTAAACGTCCAGATTTTCGAGTTAGTTGAAATACACGTAAGAACGCGATTGTCAGAATTGACCGTAATACACAAGGACTGACCTAAGGACGGTCTTTTAACGTCGCGTCCGGCGGTTTATTAAATTTGGCGATTGCCCTCGCGACATTTGTCCTTTGATCTTCGCCAGCCGTCCGTCGATCTAACCGACGCCCATGTACATACGGGCGTATCTACTGCGAGACATTTGTGCCGTTTACGTGTGTGCTACGCGCGACAAGTATATCATAGACGTGTAGTGGCGGGCGGTCCGACCCGATACTCTCTGCAACCACTTGGCCGGGTATGCTTGATCGGTTCATTTGCCAGCACTGAGGACGCGCAGTCGGGGGCAGCCACCCTCGCAATCCCCGCTCTAACCTGCACTTGCTTCTTCCGCTGTTCCAGGCCCTTCCGTCTGCCAATTAAAGGCAGCCCTTGCGCAACCAAGACGATCGTTAGACACACGTCCGTACGTATACCGGGTGTTTCGCGCTACAACTTCCGAAGTCATACATCTTCCTTGGAAGCTTGAAAGATACGGGGGAGATATTGCACGCGCGCGAAATGAGTCAATCAATAAGAATATAACGCAGCTGCACTACATCGCCGGAAGAAATATTTTCTCCATGTCTTTGTGTTTGATATTTTTGATCTTGAATCACGGAGAAAGTTGCAAAAGGCGGGCAATTTACTTAAGAGACGTGGGAATAAATATCGCAAAGTTTTGGTGCCTCTTCCTGAGGAGGAGCAAATAGTTAATAAAATTATGCTTTTCAGCGCGCGCGCGCGCGCGCAAACGCGACGTTTAACATCAAATATCTTCATAACTAAGGACTTTTAGCAAGTCTTATTAAGATCCGTTTGAAGTTAAACGGAGAACAAAGTTCCACTGCAGTTATGTTGCTTCAAAAGCTCGTTTTCAAAAAATCCATTCATTTGCCGCGGCATTTTTCATTGCTTATAACTTCGAGACTGTCCCCGACGTTTTTTCTCTCAGGAAAGTTTGTTTCGCATTTCCAACGGAACTCTGGGACGCCCTGTATGCGCAAATGCTCTAAGCGGATGAACAAACACACGGACACGCGGATGGACACACAACTCGACGCGCGCAATCTCGGGAATTTCGAGAGCGACTGAAGACGAGTGGTTTAACGACCGCCTCTCTTATTACTATTGTAAAAGATGCCTAGTGACGCGTTGAAGATAGAGGACAACCGGCCCGTTGCAAAATAATAAAATTCCTTGATTGATAACGATGTTTTGTACTGTCCTATCGAGGTTGCCAGCTGTTGCGCGTATCCAGGACAATTGATCGCGCTCGTTATGTGCAAGGCTCGTCGGGGATAAGAATCTCGTTCCGGTGAGATCTGTATCGCGCTTTCAGAGCCTTCTCGTATCTTCTTCGGGCGCAGATCCATTGTGAAGTATTGTTGAGAGTACTGTTGTCGAAACTGCAAAGATTAACCTGGTAATGACAAGGCTCGATCTCCGGGATGTTAACTATACAAGGTGGATCATACTCCATAACTTTTTTTCAACATTCCGTCAGTTCCTGCCTTCAAGATTAAAACTTTAAATTTTCGCTGCATCCAAATTATTTAAATTAATCAGAATATCAATTTTATTGATTAAAGAACAACTTTGTAATCATCGTGAGCAAAACATTACAATTCCCAGGCCTGCAAACTTGAATCTCCAATCTTTTGAATCTTCTCCTCTTCTGTTAAAAAAAGGTGAAAAAGTGAAGGTTTGACTAAACAAAAGTTGATTAGTGATTATCACAAAAATTGCAATGCTAAATTAGTAATAATCACAAAACTACAATAGTTAAATGATCACATTTTGAACTTTCTTCTCTTTTGAAATAAAGGTGACAAAAAAGAAAGTTTGACTAAACAAAAGTAACAATTACAAAAAATATAATGGCTAAATAATCACAATAAATTTATATGAATGTTGAAGTTTTACGGTTACGAATATATCAATATAAGCCGAAACTGCTGCCACTTATCTGCGACCTGCGACAATCTACGAGATGAAAGAAGAGTAACGACTTCTTGAGAACCAAGACGAAAACTCAACTGAAAGCTACTTAAGACTTGTAGTCATATATCTATCAGCGTTGTTTAATGTCATTAAGCAAAATGAAGCGACAGTATCAATATGCACATTAAATTCATTAAAATTGCACAATAAACAATCGAGGTTTAATGTTATTAAGCTTAAGGTACACTCATGTCTTATCTTGTCATTCTCTTTTCGGATTAAGGAGGTTCTAGAATTTCACTAAATGAAAGCCTGTAATATGTGCATGATAAGAAAATTAATCGAATTAACAATGCGTCACATAAATTCAATAATCTTTGCCATATCGTTTCTGAGATGTTTAATTATAAATTTATCTTGCGCAAACATACGTACACGGAGAGAATATTATAGTGAACATTATTATGAAATTTTATAACTGAGGAACAGATCGACATTCTATAATGATCTTATCCTTTCATTTCATACGTGCTACTTATATTTTAAGGACTAAAAAAAATTTACTATGTTTTTAACGAAATTACTATGTTCCTTAGCAAGATAAACTTTACTCAGTTTATTTCCGTGTTACTTAAAATATATAGTAAATTTAAAAAAAATTTATTTGGAAAAGAAGCTGTTACGTATTCTAACGCGTAGAACCTTTGTAACACAACAAATTTGTCGTAATTTAACATATTCGTACACAAGACAATTGTTTAAAAAACTGTCATGATAATGAAATAAATAGTTAAGTATATTTTAATAAAGTATAACATAAGTTTACCGCATGATAAAGAGAATTTAGATCTTTTGAGAGATTTTGAAGAATATTCGTGAAATTGACAATATGTGAATGGAAACATGGCAACGACGCGTACATAATAAATTAACACCGGTTCAGGAATAACTTCATCATGTTATTTCTACATGTATTATTCATTGTAATACAGCATTTATGGATTTCCAATGGAAATTAAATGAAGCTGGTCATATAACAGATATAACAACAAGGAGCACATTTTATATTCAAATTTCTTCCCTCCCGATTGGTGTCAACATCAAACAGGTGTTTTGCATCTTTTATTTCGTTTACTTTTAAAATAAAAAACGACCACATATTATGATCTTTACATACATATTATCTCACCAAATTGTCATAAAAAATAATTTCTTCGGTCATTTTGAACGATTTTATTATTAAAATGACGAGAGAAGAGAACCTCTTTGAATTATGTGGATCGATGAGAGTCGGTGATGCTTCGTTCAAAGCGTCGACGCTGTTTTGTCGAGCGAAGTGAACAATACTGCTCGAACGCCTGAAATTCGCGGACGATCGCGCGCGCGATCAAATTTGAACGAATAATATAATCGACGCGCAACACGCCCATTCGTAGAGTAGGCGCGTTCATTTGTGTGTTATGCATCCTATGACGCAATAATACGCGAATATGCAGTGCGAGGTAAACATTAAACCTCGATTGTTTATTGTGCAATTTTAATGAATTTAATGTGCATATTGATACTGTCGCTGCTAATCCGGATAAACAGCCATAATTATGCGAATATTTACGTATAAATAGATCGGTTTAATACCCAATGCGCAATATTCCGGAAGCTGCGCGGCTCAGCAGAAGTCAGGTATTATAATTGACGTAAATCAGCTGAGAAATGAGAGCGCGATTTTATTAATCGTGTGATCGTCCGCTTGGAACGCGCGGCGTGCCGCACGTTCTTGCAGGCTTGCGAGCTTGCGAGCTTGCGATAAAAGCCGAACGTCGCGCGAGCGCGAAAGAAGAACGACAAATTGTCGCGACCGGACGAGTGCGCGCAGACGCCATTTACACGATAAGAGAATTATTCCATCAAGACACTTCATTATCGCAAAGCGCGAAGTGTTAATGAACCCAGGGACACGCGTTCCCTTTCGCAGAACAGGCAACATGGTTGAGACAATGTAAACGAATGCGCAAACGGTCCGACGCCAGGAATACACAGGAACAAACAACAACGGACTGTGAGCAGCTCGTTTGTATTTGCAGACAGTTACGGGGAAAGAAGCGCTCTTTGCTAAGCTGCGCAAACTGCTCGAGATTGCCGTTTCGATTAATCTAATCGACACGGCTCGATCAATTTCAAGAATTGTATTTGTCGAAAAAGAAAGTAGACATCGGATAAAATAACAGACAAGAGAAGAAATGTTTAATTTTTCATGACTCACATATCGGTCTCTTGGATATGAAATCGATGCTTTTTCGAGGCCACAAACATTATTGTGCGCGAGCACTCTAATTAGAAATCAAGGTTTAAAAGCAAACTCTTGATATATCCCACTAATTAAACATCGGCCTCACAGACTGAGCATGAATCTTTGTGCGAGATCTTAAAGAAAGAGATTTAAAAAATCACGTGGCAAAATTAAGCATATATCGCCCATATCGTGAAAATAATGAGAAAATTGTGGAAAAATTACGGATCAATCTTAAAATGATCACGAACAATTTGACTTTGATTCAGAGTCTGGATCAAATGCTATTCCACTTTGATGTGTAGATCTAATAAATATGATAACGTAAAATGACGCTTTAATAACGCATTAATGAATACAATTATTTAATACAATAATATATCATTAATACGTCGTGCAATATCATTAATACGTCATTTTTACATCATTTGAACTACTTAAAGCACATGTATACAAAATTGAGATTTCTGTGCCATTATCTTTTAACGATCCTTACTAAAAATTGGAACGTCATATATTTTCACAGTACATGTTTTAAAACTACGAGGTAATAAAACTGTGATGTCAAAGTAAAAATATATTGTTATTTAACTTGTATCGCACATGCAAGGTGTCCGGCAAATACGAAGCTTGCCGTCGTATATTTGTAGATTTGATAAATCTGAAGAGAAAAGTCCCTTATCATTTTGCAAACAACACGCAAATTGTTGAGTTAACGATGAAATAAAATTAATTAACGATTGCGTGCAATCTTTCATCAATCCTCCTTGATTGATAAAAACTCTTCATGTCATTTGTTATTCATTGAATTATCACACTGTATATATTTATTAATTATGCACTGTATATATTTATACCTCACGTTTTCATACGGAAAATGGAAATGTTAGCAGTATTTCTGGTTTACAGTAAATTTTTTCACAAGGATTACACGCGCGCAATGCATTCTTAGATATAAAAATTTTTAATTTCGAAATTTTTTTACCTCTCTCTCTCTCTCTCTCTCTCTTTCTCTTCAATTTTCAGCAGAAAATCTGAACACGTAGTACACACATTTGGAGCACGTTTGCATGTGAATGGTATGCGGTACGCGCGGTGTGTGCATTGGCTATTAATAACATCGCAATAAACATAATCTCGAACAAACAACTAAGTTAAATGATGGTATTCCATTACAAGTGTCCTAAAGTTGGATCTCCCGCGAAGCGAGGATTGAACATTTGACTTCCCGCGCCATGCCTTCGGTACTAGCTCGTTAAAGTTTAACGACCCGTTAATGCTTGTCGAAGATAATACCCGAAACAATTCGTGTCGAGGATCGATAAGGTTTAACGGCGCGATAAATATTCTTTTACGGACGGCCGTGAAGGTGCTTCCAGTATTAGAATCTTATCGTCGGCGAAATATAAAAAAGGTGTCGATCGTAATCATGGACTTTTGTTTCGAGTTTAAAATGTGTGGTTTCACGCTATTTTCTGCCGAGAAGTGGGAGAGAAAGAGAGAGAGAGAGAGAGAGAGAGAGAGAGAGAGAGAGCGAGAGAATGCGATTGTTTAATTTGAAATGAGATAATCTTACGGCTGTTAATTGGATAGCGACGTTAAAGGACAGTGGTGTTTCCTACGGGCACCGTAATAACGGCGGGATTTGCATTTAATCAGACTCGGCGAGCTCCTCGCTGCTTTTCTTGTCGGCCATTGTAAATACAGCGCGGCAGGAATGTCCGCGCGCGTTTTTATCGCGCTGCCATTCCGCACGCAGAGTCCGTGAAAACGCCGAGCCGTTCTGCCGCGCCTTGAATCGCCCGAGTTCCTCCCTCCGACTGTTTGCAGTTACAAGCGGACCTCTCGAGACAGGGTTATTGTTCACTTGTCGAGACTTTGAGAGTTCCGCACTCCATTTGCATTCTAACGATAAATGTTCTTCTAAAAGGGATTTCCACGACGTGCGCGAAGTTTCCGCTCTGCTCCGCCCACGCGCGTGCACGCAATTGCACTGTGACTTTGCAATTACGCGATATTAATTGCGGTATTAATAACGGCGAGACAAATATTTGTCGTCGCCTAGATATAAGTCACAAGGATGATAAATCGAAGTGTTTGTACTTTTCATTATGTTGTTCGCGAGAGAGTAAACACGTTCTCAACTACGAGGCACTCGATTCGTTTGTCGATTAGCGCTCGATTACAGTAAATACACACACATGAATATTGTAGCAAAAATCGCAAACAGAACTCTCGTAGTCTCAAACCATACAGAATTACGATCGAAATTGTTATATAGAGTGTGAGACGCTATTAACTATTGCCATCTGGAATATCTCCACTATTTTGAACAATACGCAAGAGTAATGCCTACAAAAATTGTATGCTTACGAAGGAGGTGTTATTTAAAAATTTCGATATAGCCCAGTTTTAAAAGAGAAAAAAGCATTGATAATTTTCACCACAGTATTTTCATACAACATTACACAAGTTAATCAAATTTTCAATATATAAGGTGCAATGTACTATTTGCGTCAGAGATTTCTGTAAAAATTGAAAAAGCTTGTATTTAGTTGTATTTTAGAGGAAAAAAGTATCATATATAACGTGATTTGTTAAAAAAAAAGAAAAAAAACAAATCACGATATGATATCGCTTATTCCTATCTGTAACGCCGTTTTGGCGTGGAGAGCCGTATTTCGTTAGAAAGACTCTTAAACGTATTTTTTTTATCGATATTTTTCCATAGCGTGCAGTTCTACAATTTATGCTGGTATATAGAGCCGTGCCACATACCATAATCTGGGATCTCTGTTTCAGGTATTTCAGAGTAACACGACAACTGAACGTTGCACGGGAACTACGGAACTGCGGAAATTATGTTCTATCGTTTTTCAAACCAGCAATCTCGCAACATTAATCAACGTGATTAGTTCTCGAGATTAACTTTAAACACGGCACGACGGTTCGACGTGCCGAGGTGCGAAGTAATACCGCATGAGGTATTGCGCCGTGTACGTTCGACAGTTACCTGCTTTATCGATCAAAATATAAAGTTCAATCCCTTCGCCTCAAAACTATGGAGTATAATCGCGCGATTCCGCTCGATTCTATACGAAATATATTCTATACATTCATCTATAATTACCCTCATTTATCTATCCCTCGTTCATCTTTATTTATCCTTTATCATGTCGTTATTTGTCATATCATGATACTTTCGGTAGACGAGTAACGGCATAATGAGACTAATACCCCTTCGTTACCGGCGAAATAACGGAAAAGCGCCGGGAAATCGAGGAGAACCGATGCATTTCCGACGGAAATTTCCTTGGATCTCCCATCCGACGTGCACGGGAAAAACAATGGTTACGTGGTAGATGTAGCAGGAAAATATTACTCACCCTACGCTCGCCTGAATGCTTGACATGACAATTCAGCTCCGCCGTCTGGCCGACGATGGCAGTGACATTTCGCGGTGCAATATCGTCGAAGTGGGGCTTGTCCCAGGGTTTTGTCGGCTTGCTCCCAGCTACTACACTAGCGAGACTGGAGCCACCTGAGACAAAATACGACACTTTTACGCCGATCTCGAGAAATACGTCATAATTCTGCACGCAAATATCGCATTTTTTTCACGCTCCTTCAACGGATCCGATAAGTCATAAAAATAGGACGTTCGACAGACAAATTAATGCGTGTTCAATTCAAAAATATGTATAGTACGTACATTTTTGTACAGCATTTGTAACTGTAGTCACATAGAAAAATAATTACTATAAATTATAGTCAAGAAAGTCATTCTTTCTTTAATTCTATAATGTTAGTAATAATAACTTTATATATATATATATATTACTAGCCAAAATAGTAAGATCGAGGTCCCAAGTAACTATAATTTTAATTAGATCAATCGTCTTTTTTTCCTTAGTCGCGTACAGAAAGATTATCCGCGTTTTTCTGAATTTAGGAACGTATCTGTTCGTATCTGTACTGTTCAACGGGAGAATCTTCTAATCGAAAAACAGATACTTCCATTAGATAAGACGGACACGTTCCCAAACTCACAAGAAAAGGCGGACTAGCTTCTCTTGCGCAATTGCACAACATGTTGACGTGTGTACATATAAGCATCGCGCGAGCGCGCATATGGCAGCTAAAAATCATCGAGGGAATTGTTGTCTCAGGCACGGCAAGGTGTATCGAGGCGCTTAACAAAGCGCGCAAATCCACGAATAAATCTTATCTAACGAAACATTGAACGGGCTGTATAACTCACGCTAAAGTCAAAGTCGAAGTTAGATGAATATGGAAACTCAGCGTGCCGTACATTCAAACGAGATTAGACGCGAAACCCGCTTTACAACATCAGAGGCTGCAGCCCGAGTGGACTGAAAGTTTCTGGGTTGTGCATGCCGTGGGTAATTGTAATAAGTACTTGATTAAGCCCGAACTTCCGAGAATTATAAAGCGTCACGCCATTACTCACGACTCCCGCACACACAATCGCGCCTACATTCGCGAAATACCGCGTTGTTCGCGCCAAGAATACCGCCGTCCTCTTTGATCTTGCGCCGGCGCAAATAATCTACAAGTTACCCAGCCTGTTCACGATTCTACTCTCGTCTAGATCTTGCAACTCAAGATGCGGTGAGTTGCAAGACAATTTAGACACTATGAAGTTGAGGGTCAAAATGGAGAATACTATTGCCGATGTACTTGCGTAGCAAACATATAATTGATAATATAATTAGGAATACTAAATAATAAGAAATAATAATGTCTAATATCTCAATAAATTTATCAATAAATAGTTAATATTATGATTAATTAACATGGAGCGATGAACTTATCAGATACGTCGTGAAAGTCAATGTTTACAATTGAGTGTATAATTGCAAGATATTAATTAGTGATTTATTGATCTTATGTGTATTTAATTGGCCCAAGAAGTATGTTGGCCATATGTTTCGCTTATATATTTATCGTGAGAGAAACAATAAAAACGAGATCGGTAAAATATTCCTTTTAGAGAACATGAGTACTTTTTCTTGAGTCTCGTTAAAACCGGAATAATATTACAATTAAAAATGGAAAAAGCTGAGTTAAGAACTTCCAAGTAGCGTCTCGAAATGATATTAATATCCTCTATCGTGAGAAACGAAACTCAAATGACGTGTTATTAGTTAAAATGAAGTTCCCTGCAAATATATGATAGTCTGTTATATTTATATAGTCAATCACAACAATTAGTTGCCCGAGAAGTTGTAACTTCGAGATTCTGAAAAATGTACCATACTGGTGTCCACTACATCTAATGCTTTATACATATTATACAAAAACTTTGAACGGACTGGTAATTAATAACGCATCAACATCTCTATATCTAATCATCTAACATCTATATATCTAATCTGGATCGTTACATGTTAATTTACATGTAATCTAGTGCACTTCTGATCGTATCAATTACAGAGCACCTGATCAACAGAATACTAATTAATATCTTGCAATTATATACTCGATTGTAAACATTGACATGATCTGATAAATCCATCGCTCGATATTAACCAACCAATAATATTAACCACTTATTGATAAATTGATTGAGATAATTATATATCGCGATAAGCATACCTATAATATACTTTCTATTTGAGTTTACATGCGGTTACACATTGATTCTGCTTTCTCGTGGATTTTCCAGACTTTTTATTTCCACTGTATCGTCCTTTATCGAAACATAATATCAAGTATAAAATATTTCACAATATGTTTGTAATATATACCGCCCGGTATAATAGCTTTAACATTTTTCCCACTAGTCACAATCGAAAATGTTAAAGCTGTTAAGCGGTTAAAGCGGTGTATAATGCGCTTTGATACATCGTTTCAGTTCGTTTCAGTTCGTTTTCCCCACTAAATACTTTTATTCCTCGTAATATCAACGCATTTATGCATATTATTGTTTTTGCGCAACATACATACATTCCAGCGAAAAGTTCACTGCCGCGAGCTTGTTATGTGAGAGGCATCTGGTCACAAATATGACTGAAAATACGCCTTGGGGATATTAATTAAATTTAACGTTTGGAAACGGTCTCTGAAAAAATGTATCTCAATCCTACGAGCGGAAAATTGTCACTTTACTGTTGTTTATATCATAATAATAATAATTCGATGATATATTAGGACCTTAACTTAGTTTCCGCCCAAAAAATACTGAGAAAAAGCATTTATTGTAAAATATTTATTTAAATTATTTCAATGAAAGTATTTTCCATCACTTTCTACAACTTTTTGCCATCTTTCTGGCAACTGGGCGATACCATCTCGATAAAACGATGTTTGTTTCGAAGCAATCCATTCGTCCACCCATTCTCGCACTTCTTCAACATTTCGGAAGCGTGT
>NW_022639489.1:634609-636985 GCF_010583005.1 Odontomachus brunneus | reverse complement strand
TTTTTTTCAAATCAAAATAGTGCAAAAGCACATGTCGAAAAAACACTTTATCGCGTTCCATTTTTCACAAAGCAAAAGAAATTGTTGTTTAGGAAAATAATTGTGTATGCTGACTGAATGTTATCGAGAAATGTCGAAATTAATCACAAACTACCTGTTTCGTTAGTAATGACTACTAGAACTGTTTGCATTGCCATCTAACATTTACGGGCGGAAACTAAGTTAAGGTCCTAATAATATCACGAGAAACATACGGAAAATTATTCCCATAAGTTTATAACAAAACATACTTTGTTAGATGTAATATTAAATCTAGCGTACAACAAATATGAAATTTTCCTTGAATTAGACACAATAAAATATTGCTATTATATTTAATCAACAATTTTATTAATGGGGTAAACAGCTATTTCTGTCGCGATGTGATATCGAATATCCACTGTAACGAATGAAGTGTTAGGGCGCATTTACACCTTGGCAGAAAGGCGAAAAACAGATAAGCAGAAGCGAATCAAAATTCTAGTAGAAGAGCAAAAACTAATCCATCCGATAACTTGACCACCTGACCACCAGCAACGAGTTCTGATCGACTTCTGCTTTTCTGCTCTCTGCTTTTCTGCCAAAGTGTGAATGCACCTTTACAATAAATAGCAACGTAATGGATCGTTAGATTCCCATTTCACTTAATTCCTGAGAAATACAATCACTCAATTACCATTTGCAAAAAAAGAATAAGAAAGAAAGGAGGAAAGGAAGGGAAGAAACATTAATCCGACATAAAACACTGACGTTCGACAATTTGCTCCGCGCTATGTGACGCCGCACTCCGGCGAGGGGTTTTTGATTCAATTTATATGAATCGCCCGATTCGCTATTAGCCGAGGTTTCGACGATCGCAGGGATCGTCATTATCATAATCCCATAGGAGTAGCTGAATACGATGGAAAAGAATCGGGAGGGGGTGGCATCGAGGAGAGGCCGCGATGGCAACGGCCGTGCAAGAAGGGCGAGATAGAACGCGCCCGATAAAATTTTCCATTGTATGCCGGGGAAAATGGGACTTCGGCGCGGGTAGAAATTGAAATTGTTACGAGGTACATGTGAAAATTGCGGAAATCGCTCGGCGCAGCTCAAGGCATAGCGAAAGAGCGCGGCGGGATCAAAAGGATCGATAGCCAGGCCGAAACTGCTGACGAGTCGGGAATGTAATTCATCGCGAATTTGTGGTGAAATCAGTGTGTACAACCGCGACCGGGGTATAACAAGTGGAGCTCTCTGCTTTTTCCTTTTCTCTCTGTTTTTCTGCGGCGCTAAAAATTCATTTGAATCCTCAAGTCAGGTAATCGCGCACGCGGAACATCGCACGTACCGTCGCGATTTCTACGCAAACTTCGGCGTTCCTCGGGAAGAAGTTGTTTCGCCATTCAATAAAGCATTCTCTCAACTTTCGATGAACACCGGGAAATGAAAGCTATCGGGTCCGGCTATCGATACGACGCAAAGGCTATCCCCCGCGGTCTACCTCGCACGAATTCAATAAGGTTCTGCATTCTCCGCACTCCGTGGCAACAATAACTTCTTGTTATAGTCACGGCACGGGTTAAGCAAACAGCGTTCGCGAGAACAATACAGGCACTGCCCACCCGCCGGATGATTTTCCAAACTTCGTGCCTTCCAGTCGCGGCACGTAACCCGAGTTGTTTGATCTGCAGCTTTGAACTCGGCGGGAAACATCGCCAGCAAAATTTTCCACTTTGCCTTTAAATTTAACCGCAACGTGAGCAATGTCTGTTTTTATTTCCGATTTCACCATGTACCCTCTTGCCTTGCCTTACCTTGCCTATGCATGACCACTAACAATTGCACTATAGTTTTCTTTTTGCCATCACACATACTCAAATCTCACAATAACTATAAATATATATATATATATATATATATATATATATATATATATATATATATAGAGAGAGAAGAACGCTTTCCAAATAAGGGGATGCCAAGTGGACGATGAGCTCCAAAAACGTCGACAACATAGAGGAAATCTGAGAAATCATGAGAATGTCGTAGCAAATAAATGTTCGCATGATCGTATGACTCTATCCGTGTTTCTTGTACACAAACCGGCATAATAGTCTTAACATGTCGCACAACTTCTCAGACAGCACACAATATTTACAAAATATTTTAGAAATATAGATATTAAATGTTTTATAAATATTCAAATGTCCGAGATTTTCAAGTATAAAAAGAATTATAATAAATATTTAAAAATATTTATGAAAAACATTTTTCACAAATACTTTTATGAAAAAGATTATAATTTATGAAAGATTTATGATAAATACTTTTCATAAATATTTTTAAATATTTATT
>NW_022639489.1:625537-634599 GCF_010583005.1 Odontomachus brunneus | reverse complement strand
TATTTATCATAAATCTTTCATAAATTATAATCTTTTTCATAAAAGTATTTGTGAAAAATGTTTTTCATAAATATTTTTAAATATTTATTATAATTCTTTTTATACTTGGAAATCTCGGACATTTGAATATTTATAAAACATTTAATATCTATATTTCTAAAATATTTTGTAAATATTGTGTGCTGTCTGGGTTACTAGGTTACTTTTTAATATTGATATATCCTATGCAATATTGATTTATTATTTATTGACTATTCTATGAAAAACGTTGTGGCTAAGCATTATATGGGATAACTTTACGTTTATGTCTAGAAGCGAATGTGTGTATGCGATTAGAAGATACTACTAACATTCTGTCTACTAACAAAAAAGTCCCTCTCCCTCTCTTTCTCTCTTACTATTTTCCAAATAACCACGTATGATGTTTAGTTATTAATTAAAGAAGATTGGTGTATCATCGCACACAACTGTACACATTAATCTTCTTTAATTAATAACTAAACATGTAGGTGGTCATTTGGAAAATAGTAGAGATTGCAAACTACACAAGTGATGTATAATTACAAAATTTATATATCTTGAAGTACTTTCCAAAACGTTTTCAAAATATCACTGGAAGTGATAACAGAGTTATTTATGAATTTACGCGAAACGTATCACGCGCGAGCTGTCGTGTCCTCATGCAGAACACGTCGCTGCACACGTTTTTCGACCTTTAAAAATTATGACGCGGCATACGAAAATTCTTTCTCCCGTTAATGTGAACTAATGGCGGCACGCCGTGAAAAGCGAATGCTGTTAATGTCGAAACAGGTTTGTGCTTTATTCACGACCCTAGCCGTATTTCACGGCGCTAAGCCGCATCGAGTCTTGGCCGGGCGCTGAAACAATATTTATTTGCCGCTGCGATAGCGAAAAACCGAGGAAATGTCTGTACAAAGTGTCCCCGCCGTTACGACACTCCAGCACGGCTCCCCGGCCAGTTCCTATTCCGCTCGGCCCGTGACTGCGCCGCGGCGATATTTCGAAATGGATCGTATCGTCGATTTCGGCATCGAGCGCATTGCCGAAGGGTCCGTTCTTTCTAGCCGTTTTATTCCGTTGCGTTGCAATTCGTCGCGGTATATGCTCGATCAGCTCACTGCAATATGAGCGCCCATTCCGCTTTACCTGCGATCGAGAAGTTGGATTTCGCCGTTCGGATAAATCGACGACGACTCGCGAACAACGCCGATGGCAATTGCGCGAGCTTAGCCCGGAACGCTATTTGTTTTTATCATCCTCGATGTCCTCGGACACGCGGCTCAAAATAAAGTATATCCTGCGCGTACACTGCAGATCCAAGTGTGTAATTTTTACACGTGTGCAAAAACGTGTCACTAAATTAGTCACTAATTTAATCACTTTTTACGCACTTTTATATACATGTAATTTTGTCTATATGTTTTATAAATATTCAAATGTCCGAGATTTTCAAGTATAAAAAGAATTATAATAAATATTTAATAATATTTATGAAAAACATTTTTCACAAATACTTTTATGAAAAAGATTATGATTTATGAAAGATTTATGATAAATACTTTTCATAAATATTTTTAAATATTTATTATAATTCTTTTTATACTTGAAAATCTCGGACATTTGAATATTTATAAAACATTTAATATCTATATTTCTAAAATATTTTGTAAATATTGTGTGCTGTCTGAGAAGTTGTGCGACATGTTAAGACTATTTTACCTGTGTAGGTTCGCACATTTAAATGCACTTTGCACACGTGTAAATGAAATTTATATTGCTAACTCAAAGTAGAACAATTTACTTAGAGATATTGTGATTTGTTCTATGTTATTATAGTATTATAGTATTGTAAATATTTTACTTTACTATAAATTCATACTATGTGACACAAATTCCTAACTTTACAGAACTTATAAACAATGTAAAGGATCTAATATTTTCTTATTTACTCTCAGTTTTCATAAAAAAAAAAAATAGAAAAATATGTACTACTAATCAATCACGAAAATGTTGAATTATTATTTATTATTATTTAGTATGCTCTTAATTATATTTGTAATTATATTATTATTGCATAAGTCCGTCAGCAATGAACTTAATTTTGACCGTTGGTGAGTTCCCAACTCAACTCATTGCGTCTAAATCTTGTGCAACCCGCTGTACACATTCGCAAAGAAAACTGTACTTCTCGACGGTTAATATTACTCAAGCCACAAGAAACTCTTCAACAGCAGCGTCTTTCAACACTATTTTATGAGGGAGGAGATTTTCCTCAAACGCGTGATCGATGCCTTGGAGGGTTAATTTCATAAATATCGTATCACCCTTTGCCACTTACCCGTGCTAGGTTTTCTCGAACGAATACGATGGTCCTCGGGGAATGATTATGAATAATGCCGAAAGAGGGAGCGAGAAATTCAATTCGCCCGCGCTCCATGTCGAAAGATAAGCGTATGACTCGCGGGATGTCATAAAAGATTAAGACATCCTCCCTGCCGCGGAAGACATCTCGCGAGATCGAACTTGCACCCGGACGAGCGCGTATATGTTTCGTGAGCGAGGTTAAGTTTCCGCCTGTGGGAGGCTACATGGTCGATAACGATAACGATATGGTGAGAGGCAACCGGTTACGATCCTGCTCCGTGTTCATATGCCTCCTTTGGGATGGGGCGTGGGCATATTCTATTAACACGACGGTTTACACGGTCGTGCGCATCCCTCGTAAATAGAGCCGCGCAAACAGATTCCACGGCGCAGCCATCGGCGCGCTTTGCCACGTTCATTCGGCAATTTCATCAGCGCCCGTTCGCATAACTGAAAACCGTGAAAAATGAGGACGCGCGCGCGGACGAAGGGAAGAGGGAGCACAAAGACCTTCCGGCATTTTCCGGAAAAATGTTCGCGCGCGCCGTGATACGCGCCGGAGCAATTTATCATTCTCAGAACGCCGCGACATTAATAAGCGTTTCGGGTCAGACAATGAGCGCCGGAGTAATTCTGACGCGCGGACCGCGCGTGTAGGCATTCGTCTCGGAAGGATTTGTCACCAACGGCTCTTTGTGAAATGGGATATTAACGTTATGTATATGTATAGAGGAGCTTTGAGCGCCAAGGAATAGTCGCGTAATGAGGAATATCAGGACTTTAGCCTGTCAAAAGGCTGTCGTCAACCGGACAATAGTGGAATTAGTAAAGATAAAATATATTTATTCAAAGATAACAAAAATTACTTTTTCCGCAAAATAAATGAAATATTCAGTTTTTACGATTTATTTCTTAATACTCTTCCAAAATCGATCTTCATGAAATTGCTATTACGTTATAAAATTAAAAAACTAAATCTCACTGAAAGGATGAGTTAATAATAAGGAAAAACATTCCAACAGCATTCGTTACATCATTCACTAGTTTCCGGCACTTTTGCTCAAACTTTATCAAGTGTGAAAAGGTGTATGAAGATTTATTAATTATTTATCAGTTAGTTCTCAATTATTATTTATAATTTATTTATTTATCTTGTTCAAAATATCCATATATTTCAATATTTGACAATATCCGCGCAAGTGTATCAAAAACTGGTGGGTTCTATAACGAGTGTCGGCTACTACACGTTTTTTGCTATTCCATCGCATGCAGAACGTATGGAGGACGTTAATTCCATCACAACAAACGCGGAAAGTTGGATTTGTTACGCCGTATAACGAATTTGTGTGCTACAAATATTGTACAGTGAGGTCTTGCTTCCACCGATCAAAATCCGCGAGATACAAAACGAAGCAATAAAATGGGAGCACTTCCACTGAAAATCAATAAGTGTTCATCAATTATCGATGAAATATTCCTTTCATTAATTTAATTGGAAACGTTTCTACAAATTCTTTAATGTGTTTTTCGCTAACCGGCACAAACGAGACTTACAAATCTCTACTGTGCGCATTTCAGAAATTTAAACGTTCTTACCATTCTCGCTCTCGCTTCCGCGAGGACGAGCGGTCGAGGTAAATAATACCGTCTGTGTCAGGCAGATAGTAGGCGCATGTGAAGCACGAAGGTCCGAGATGCTCGCGGACCACCTGTATGACCGAATAGAAAGAGGGAACAATGGTCGGGGCATCGCGAATACGAGGATCCGTGCGGAATCATCGCGGAAAGTTCGCAGACTACTCGTTTACTCTTCGGCCGAAAGAACTCGAGAGACCGGACACGCGGAGAAGTTGTGTGCGCCGAGAGTATACCGCTGCATCAGAGATAGATACGAGAGTGGTATATGGTGTTATTGGTGTTACGAAACTCGAACGTGCGCATAATGCTATCGCGAGTATACGCGAAAACGCGTTTCTCGCCGACCATCCGATTTAACCGCAATTATGAAAAGTTTCATTCCAGTTTGCGCATACACTCCTTCTATCCTCCTATTTCGAGGTATGAATTCTTGTATTTGTCAAAACCCAACAAAAACGGAAAAGATAGACGGCCTAAATAAGTTTTTATAATTATTACGACGTGGGACTATTGATGGAAACTTTCTCTCTCTCCCTCTTTACAATTTTTTTTTAATTATATTTATGAAACAAATATACCGCGTATTGAACCAATAGTTAAATATACAGCATATAATAACATAAATTTTTTACTACATTGTTGCAGCAGCAAATTGATTAAAAATTAAACTCAGATTTTCATATTATATTTTACATTATATATTATTTTCTATAAAATTGGATAATTATTACAGTATTATATTATATTCTCGTATTGTCTTACATTTTCGTACTTTTTTAGTATTTCTATTTCGTCATTCTGTGTGATAAATGAATGCCATATGAACAAGGGACTCATAAGGGACGCAATCTTGACGAATCGATTAGTAAAGTTCATAAATGATAAATAAATTTGGGTTTGCATCAATATAATGAAAGATTAATTTTACTGTGTAATGTGAATGTAACGATTAAATCAATACAGTATATCTCATAAATATAATTGAACAAACTATACAGTTTTCATTACTAATTGTCTCGTATCGTAATAATCATAAAAGTCTATCTGGGAAAATGCTGCAAAATTTACATACACCTTTCTATCTGGGCTTATCAAATATATATACATCAAACATACATAATACCAAGAGATCCCGATAAAAGCACTTTGATAATTAACGACGTGTCTTTCTCCATTTCACGTACGTATCATAAGCGCAGCATTCGCGCGATGCGAAAGCGGGAATAAACATTTGGCCGGGTCTACATTATCCGACGCGATCCATCATTTACAACATAATCTCATCTCATCTCGCCTATATCATACAAATTCAATAGCGGACTAAAACTTTACGAAGCCCATTAGCGAGGAACTGAAGTGTGTCTTATCGAGCGAAGTCAGCAGCTAAATTCGCGGACGTTCGAATCTCACGAGGTTCTTCAACCTTACAGCACGAGCGCCGTCCTTGAGGGCTCAATTCCAAGGCATTCCCGTATATATATACGCGCGTGCGTCGAAGAGAGTACAGAGTTATCAAGAGCGCCGTGAGTAATTGGAGGGGTCGTCCTGCAGCGGCCGAAGGAGCCTGAGTGACACTTGACCCATGGCTGTTGGATACAAGGTCAGAAGAGCCCGCGCACATTGAAATTCGAAGACCGTAAATTTGATGCGCGGGAAATTAGCTATTAAGCGTGAACAATACCGTAATCTTGCTCGGTACATCTGTTCTGTCCGAGTGCGATAACGCTTATTGCACGGTAAACGACTCGGAATATTAAAGCGATAATGGCGCCGCTGTCCGATAATTTTGCGCGCGTGAGCGGAAGTACACAGGTGGCAGTCTTCTGGCCGAGAAGCCGAAATTGCTGGAACCTGTCGACGCGCTCACTGAGAGAAGAAAATTTCATTGATATCACGAAAATTGGGTTACTTTCGGCTCCAAGCCATCCTAACAAAGAAACAGAAATATAAAGCTACTATTGCATTATAGTGGCGCTTACACGTGAAAAAAACAGCCTGGTTGAATTGACGTGGCATGTTGGGTAAACAAGTTTTGCTGCAGCTGAACAGAATCTCTTGCATAGAAATTTCTTAGTATTTTCCCAAATGTACACACAAGCGTGTTCAGATTCCAATCAGAATGTCCAATTTAATGTCCCAAAATAGATTATCTCGCTACGATACTAGTTTCATACACTCTGTTCAATTTTTTAAAATATGAACCAAGAAAGATCTTTAGGAAAAGATAATTTCTTGAGTGAAGTGTGCCGATCATTTTGACCGCACAATCCGCGACGTAACTTGTTTATTAGTCATGCGACAGTTCCCCCTGCTAAAAAAGGTTTCCTCCGGTACTTTTGATACTCATGCTGACTATCCCACGAGCGAGAGCAAGCCGCGAGGATGAGCATGCGTCAGGACGAGTTATAAAAAGCTTAGGGTCGCGCGAGGGTGACGAAGGTGAACCGGAGAGTAGTCGTATACGAGATTATGACTAGTCGAAAGGAGGGTGTGCCGAAACTGCGCTCTCGCGGTTAAAGGAAGTCGCCTGGTCGGGTTGAAAGGCTTGGGACAGAGCGCGGGATCGCTGAAACTGGGCGCGGCTTGGTTCGAGGAAATTGCCACTCAGAAAGTTACGTAACTGAGGGGATTACAAAACTTATTGTATGGGGAGAAAACGAGGCGCCGAACGGAGTCGCGATACTGTATTCTTACGGCTTGCAACGCGATACTCATACGAAAAGAGTGCCCGATATCGCTGGCCATCTTCGATGACCCGAATGCGGCAGATCCGGACTAGGTAGCTGGTGGTATGAGGTATAGTGATGGTAGAAATTTTGTTTCATCCGTTGCGAGTTGATCCGCGCTCCGTTTTAGGGAGGCGGCTAATATTGATTCAATCGAGTTCGCGATCGACCATTTGGCCAGCCAGCGATTTGAATTTGAGTCAACTTCCACGAAGCAAACCCAGTCTCTCTCTCTCTTTCTCTCTCTCTCTCTCTCTCTCTCTCTCTCTCTCTCTCTCTCTCTCTCTCTCTCTCTCTTCGTTGCTTACTTAAAGTGAATTGACAAATAATATTTGCTCGGAATATTGACTTAACGTGAATCCTGACAGATAACATTTCGATTGTAATACGTAACGCAGAATTTTCCACGGTAGATACTTACTAAGTGTATCGCATAAATTGGCAAACAGATCAGAACATATAGAAAATTGCGAGAGGAGCTTGACTCGCGTTAACATCGGCTTGATTTCGAGAGATCGGGACCGCGCTGAAGAGGGATTGGAAAAGAAACCGGGAACGCGCGCTCTCCTGTTCTAGGAAATTGCCACTCAGGAAGTTACGTAACTGAGGAGATTACAAAACTTATTGCATGAAGGGAAAACAAGTCATCGACCAACGTCGCAATGCAATACCCACCCCACTCTCTTGGAATTCTATTCTTGCGTGCTATTCCGAAGAGCGGAACATAAGTAAGATATCGCGTATCTGTAGTATCATAATTCTCCCGGCAGACGCAATGTGCAAATTATACTAGGGAAACGACTGACTGTGCATTGTCGTCTCTTTCAATTCCGCATCGTAGTCAAGCAGCGTCGCCGGGAAACGAAGGTTCTCCAAGAATCAAACGACTCTGTTGAGATTATAGTCGTGAGAGCGAACGCGGATGCATTAGATCATTTTATTTATAATACTCTCGACGAGGGGGAATATATAATGTGCCCCTCGCTCGAGAAACGGGCGCGCTTTCGTCCTCGAAATCGTGACTTCACGTCATTCGCATGACGAAATCGTTTAGCGGGTTATTCTCTGATAACGCAGAAAATGGAAAAGCACGCACACAGAAAATCTCTCTCGAAGATATAAACATCGAGAGAAAAATACTTAAAAATTTATTTGTGAAATATAAGATTTATTTCCGTGAAATAAAGTTTCATCCCACAAATGAATAAAATTAATTACCAAAAAATGTGATATATATAATGTTCGAGATACATCATGCTCATAATACAGAAAAAATTTTAAGAAAGTATGGGAAATTCAGGAAACAAAGAATAAGACTGTACACTAAAGAGAAAATACTTGAGAATTTATTTGTGGGATGTAAAGTTTATTTCTCGGAAATAAAGTTTATTTCCGTGAATATAAACTTTATATCTCACAAATAAATGTTCAAGTATTTTTCCTCCGTGTACGCAGTAATGTTCTCAAGAAGTATGGAACTTCTTCAATGGCTTTAAAACACATGTGAGGAAACATTCTCATGTTGAATTATGTCTTTCATACATGTCACGCATTGCTTTAACGCTAGACGGAGAAAAGTTTGGTTGAAGTAACTTTTGACAATCAGCGAACCAGACGCGTTTTGGTTGGAGAGAACAGAATTTCAAATCGAATTTGATTCATAAGAGGTTGTAAGGGACTCATGAGAACTCATAAGGATTCATCAGAAATTCTGTTTCCTTCACACAAAAGACAATTCAATACATTTATTTGTATAGCAATTTCATTGCATATGATGACAAACAATGCGATCGACACGGTCACAACTGCACATTACAATCCAGAAGCTCAAGGAATATTTCGTCTTTCTGCAATTCTCATAGACGTACACGGTGTGGTAGTTACACATATGGTAGCTATACGTTGCACAATAGTTTTGCTACCCGAGATAAAGTTTTTTGCCATGTACTGGCGTTAGAAATAACGAGCAATCTAAGCTGCAGCGTCGAAAATACATATATCAGTATAGAACATGTTTTGTTTTCTCGATGTTTTCTTTCACATACAGTAAATTTGTACACTGTCAGATTTACAAAGTATATCTGTTTATTGCTGTCATATTTTAGCTTCTCAATATGAGTATATCTCAGCCGCGTAACATACAAATCTTGTAGATTATACTATCAGTACTTTATCTTGCTTAAGAAAAATTTTCTGCGTATACACAAACAAACACACACATATTGCACTCGAGTAAATGTTATTTGTTTCAAATATCTCATAAGTTATATATATATATATATATATATATATATATATATATATATATAT
>NW_022639489.1:625183-625401 GCF_010583005.1 Odontomachus brunneus | reverse complement strand
ATATATATATATATATATATATATATATATATATATATATCCGTCTATATACAAGTCTTGCCAAGTCTTGGCACACCATATTCAAAAATGTGACATTTTTTTTGCAGTTCTGATACTCTCTTGAAAAGTTCTAGAGCTCTATGCAACAATTTTAAATAATTCTGGTCATTAAATACAAAAAAAAAGACTTTCAAAAAAAGGTGCGCTAAGTTCTCGCA
>NW_022639489.1:615373-618009 GCF_010583005.1 Odontomachus brunneus | reverse complement strand
TTAAAATTGTTGCAAAGAGCTCTAGAACTTTTCAAGAGAGTATCAAAACTTTAAAAAAAATGTCACATTTTTAAATATGGTGTGCCAAGTCTTGGCACACCATATTCAAATATGTGATATTTTTTTTGCAGTTCTGATACTCTCTTGAAAAGTTCTAGATTTGGCACACCATATTTAAAAATGTGACATTTTTTTTAAAGTTTTGATATCTATATATCTTGTATATTTTGTATATCTATATATCCGTAAGTCTATCAAAAGTTTATCGTAAGCATCACATTTATTCGAAATACTTTCCGAATCCTAGTAAGCTTAGCATTTCAATCAGGAATATTAAATTGAAACAAAAATTTGGTTTGCTTACCACATGCATTCGAAGTTGCTGTTACATATATAACTGTGGCTTCAATATGATATATCCCAGCCGCGTAATATTAGTCTTGTAAATTGTATCATTAGCATGTTGTATTATTCAAGAAGAATGTTCCACATGCAGAGAAGTCGCAACCGTATATTATAATTTGTGAAAATTCATCGGCGGATAATACGAGAGGCTGCTCGCGCGGATGTTTTTGCAAGCGAATATTTAACTCTTTCTTCCTCCCTTCCTCCCTCCCTCCCTCTCTCTCTCTCTCTCTCTCTATTTCGCGCGCGCTCTATCGATTCTGCTGGTCGCGTAATCCTTCGTTCGCAACAGCGGAGTGGCTGCCAACTTTCATTCGCGGGGGGTAATATGCACGCCGCCGCCGCCGCCGCCGCCGCCGCCACCCACGCAGGGTGTTTAGCCCGAAAGGGAATTGTAAAGGCGGTCTACTCCGTGGGAATTGCCGTTCGGAAAGTTGCGTAACTACCGAAACTTGTATGAGGAGAAACGAATCATCGATCTCTGGCGCACCGTGGCGCGCTCGCGAGGCCCAAAGAGAGAGAGAGAGAGAGAGAGAGAGAGGAGCAGAGGGAAGCTTCGTGGTGGAGTCACGTGTGTGCAAGTTCCGGCCGCGCGCGCTCCGTAAGAGGAATCGACGTTCGCGCGCTTCCTCGTTCTCTCTGGTTCGAACTGCCTTGACTGTTCCTTCGATGAGGAATGTGAGCGGCCGACGGTCATTTGTTATTTACTGATCATTACACTTTTCGACGTGACTGAAATGCTCGACGAGTCCCGCAGCGACTGTGACGATGACAACGGCGCTTCGTCACTCCGGATTTTCTTTCCATTCCTCTCCTTTTCCCCGATGGTCTCGTTTCTCCGTCCGATAGTCGCGAGCTGGGCACCAGAGAAGTTTTGCACGCGATACTCGAGGAGTCGACGAATAACCCGGCCGGGGATTTGCATACGCCTGGACGTATACGCGAGCATTTTTCTCCGAGAATTTCTCCGTCGCTGCGCGAATGGCCGTGCGGCGCAATAACGCGTTTAATTTTCATCTGTTGCTGCAACTGTAATTACAACTGTTCCGATGTTTAATCTCGTCATATATGCAGACGCGCTGCACAATTTGCGTTTAATCACTCGCTAAGTACTTCGGATTGTTGCACGTTTGAACATTGTGGGTAAACGGCATTGTAATGGGTAACACGACAACGGATTTGGATCTCTGTAAGAAGTTCTTATAGGATCAGACGGGAGTGCATATTAAGCCGCTTCAACTATTTAGCTCGTTCCTGTCGTGCTGTGTTGTGTGTAAAACGTGCGCGGATGTATGCAGCGAATTTCTAGAGACTCGCTTGTACGAGACAAAGCATATTTGCGAAGGCGATAATTAATTACACGTTTACACGCCGGACGCAAAGTTGCGTCTCATACAGGTCAACCTTGAACTAAAGGTGGTTTAGTGAGGCGTACATGCTTTCAACTATAACACAATGTTAATGACTGAAGAAATAGAGAGAGATGGAAAGAGAGAGAGAGAATGCAGCGCCCTCACCTCCTTATTCTTGTTCCTTTTGAGACAAAAGGTCATGTGCTACTTACTGAGAATCAAGGCTTTGATTCGGGCCGTTGCGTACGTTGCTTCGATTTCTAACTATTCCAACCATTGACAAAGCAATGATAATATATTGATAATAAATTAATTACCAGTAGATATTAAATACATTCATTGATGAGAACGAAAGAATCACGATCGTTCCTTGTCTACATCCACAATAGATTACAAGGAATATTTGCAAAAATGATTTGCGAGATGAAGGCGATGGCGCTGAGACATATTTGCGTATTTATCGTGTATGTATCGTAAATGCCTTTCTCCTCCAAAATTCGCTCGTAGTCGCTCTCAAGTCACGCAATTTTCGCAAGAATCGCTCGCCGGCTAAGAGATGGTGTAAAACGCCTAATCTTCGTACCGAAATACGTGAATAATAAAAGTTCCCCTCGAAACATACTGGAAACGCTCGGCTGGGATGAACTTCGAACGTGAGAATATTGGCGCGTGGAGGTAGTGTGGGAGGTCAGCAGTATATTCAGGCCTGAAGTTACCGTGCCGGGCATTCTTCTCGTAGCGATCATTTTTTTTCTTTCCTCGCACGACTTCATCTCGAGGAGAGAGGATGGCAAGGAGGCAGAAAAGGGGGAGGAAGATAGAGAGAGAGAGAGAGAGAGAGAGAGAGAGAGAGAGAGAGAGAGAGAGAGAGAGAGAGAG
>NW_022639489.1:610488-615266 GCF_010583005.1 Odontomachus brunneus | reverse complement strand
AGAGAGAGAGAGAGAGAGAGAGAGAGAGAGAGAGAGAGAGAGAGTTGGCGCCGAGCGCGAAGCCCCGTTAAAGCCTTCGCTTTAAAGCTTTGCAACTTGGGCAGAAAGTTCGCGTTCGAACTATCGAGAAAACCTCGCCGCAGTATAAGCCCGACCTTTCTGATATTATTATTGCCCTGAGCGCGGCTTGCACCTCACGGTGCCCCCGTTCCTTTTTTCCCGTGCCTCTTTTTCGTTTTACTTTTCACTTACTTTTCGGCCGTGGGGCACGTAGCGATCCGAAAAAAGTCGCGAATTATCTCGCAAAAATCGTCCCGCGACAATGTCCGTGTTACTTCATGTTTCGTTTCCTTACGATTACGTTGGAGCTTTGATACGAATTCACCACGCAGACTTAATCTTGCACGATACACCTTTACTAGATTTTTCTTTTTTGTATTTGTATGCTTTATTTGATTTATTCTCTTGACTGCTTTACAATTTTATTTTAGATGAAATTATTTACTTCCCTGAATATACGACGATTTAATCTATTTAGTTAATTTAATAAAAGCTTGATTACCAATTATGCGTTTCATTAGCTTATAACATGCTATGGCAAACAGACCCTAATTAATTTCGTGTTTTATATGCGCAATTTATTATGTGTAATAATTTTTTTACAAAAAGGCAATTTTACGCACTAAGAAAGGACATGTACAATGAAATTATATAAAGCATGGAATATACGAAATAAAATGGATTTTATGAAATGTATAAAGAAAGGACACATGTACGTCAGGAATATCTATTTTTGACATTTTCCACGACCAACCAAAAGTGATTCCGGGCCTAGTTTAAAATAATTCTCAACGAGCACAACAATCCGGTAATTTCGATCAAACAAGACGTCGTATAATTTGGGTACTGAGTTTCGAAGAGAGGATGCGTCGGCGAATGTTATTTCCCTCATCAGTAAGCGTGACGATAGCGTCTCCCATGCATCGACACGTACTGCGCGGAATGAAATCCTATTGTCACACTCATGAGTATTATTGAACGCGCGCAGGAGCTGCGAGAGCAAAGCGTCACCAAGCTCGCACCGGCAGCTTCATACGAATGCAGCTCCACGTTGAGATCCCGTACGCTTCCGTTTTGAAAGTTAATCCCGAAGTGTGGCAAAGTCGTAAATGAGAGTTCGTGAGTCAAAGGTAAAAGAGGAAGAAGAAAAAAAGAGGAATTCGCTGCGAAGGGATCGTTTCAGTCGACGAGCGACGGGAGAATTTCAGCACGATGACGTCAATAGACGCGGCGCGAACGACTAACGGCGATGCAACTTCCCTTATTCGTTCGCAAGTGGAATTAGATTTCCATTGTCACTCGATTCGACCCGACGAGAACACCCGACGTGTACGCAGTACAGCGTATAAGCGCCAGCAACGTGCGCGTTGCTTATAATGTAGCCGCGCGCTGTTCGATGAGGCCTGAGCTTTTCACCAGCATCCAGACACATTTTCCTAACAATGCGACTAGCACGTGCCCGGCCTACGAGCGGCAAAAGTCATTCCAGCACGTGAAGTCGGTTGCTTTTCCTGCATCGTTCCTGCTTCGCGTCTTGCATCGAAAATCTCATTGCGCACGATTCGAGGGAGATCTACAAGTTGAAGGGGCGGACTTGCGAAGAAACCAATAATGCTGTAGCAGCATCAGACCCCGAACGGAAGACGAGTCTCATTTCTGTGTACAGTAGAACGGTTTAGACACAATGAACTTCTAAGCCAATCCAATAAGAGAACGAATTAATCGAAAATAAGCTCTCTCATTGGACCACGTCGTTATCGCAGCTTATCTACTTAAAATGATAGAGAAATTTTTCCTTCTGTTTGATTTACATGTACACTGCGGCGCTTCTCCGTGAGTTACCGGATACCCCGTATATATTTAAATATTCATATTTAAAAATCAAAACAACAAGAATGCCCAGAATTAGGTACTAGTGGTACTAGTGTCTAGACCTGGAAGAGAGTTAATTACAAACTGAAATTTCATTATTGTTTTAGCTTCTGATCATTTTCTGATTTTCGGCTCAGATAAACGGTCCTTGGAATAGCCTCAGACCCCGAAAAGTCATCCGTCCGTCCTTGTACGGGTTATGCGCGGTTCGTCGCCGCGTAGATTTCCGACTGTCTCTTTCTCTCTTTGTCTGTCCTTTTGTCTTGCTCGCGGGATTTCGCGAAATCAATCGCCATGCCGAAGAACGGTTCCACGTGAACGTTCCCAGTCGTTGGCCCGCGGTTACGCCCCGGGCCGAGATGTTTAATGCAAACTCATCGATTCACCAAACCCCCGACATTTTTCACGCACACACGTGGAGGAGGGGTTCGCCGTAAGATCGCGGCGAAGACTCTATGAGCGATGGCGGGATCGTGAAGTCGGATGCGCGACCTCCCGCGCTGTGGACCGGAAGTGACCCTCTCCGTAACGCTGAAACCACCGGCGTAACTATCGGAGTTATCAACTGCGCGATGATCGTAGATCTGAGGATAAGCTGATAGAGCGAAGCTGCAATCGCGTGAGCCTCACGTGGGAACCGCACTGAATATTCATTGACTAATCGATTGGAGAACACGTTTCGGAGCATATTGAACTTTACACGCAAATTTGTGCGAAATAGATTCTCATTTCCATGATCGTGACGATGAGCCGTCCCCGAAGCGTTATGCATAAATACAACGAATATACAACACACGATCTCTCTGCAATTAGCCTTCAATGAAACTTCTCGCGTAAAGGTGAGAATTGGATTCGCAACGGTATTTAATTGTCTTCAATAAAGAATATTTTCTCAATGATAGTCTCATACATCACTCATCACACAATTTTTAGAAAAGCTCATTATTATATACATAAAAGAAGAATTTATTCTCTTTACAAAAATTCTTCTTATCAAACGAAGAAGAAGTTAGTTCGACTATATGTAATAAGCAAAACGAATATTTGCTTTAATTCAATATCCTTTATTGAAATATTAAACTTACTAGGATTAGTATTAGAATTAGAAAAATATTTTGAAGAAACTTGAGATGCTCATGATAAACTTATGAAATACTTGAAACAAATAACATTGAGTGCAATACGTATTTTTTTCATGAACTACAATACAGTATGTATTTTTCTTTCTATTATACATGTAGAAAAAATTCTTCTTGAATATTGATAATTTACAAGACGGCTAGGATATACTGAAGCTAAAATGTGTATATTACAGCAATAAACGAACAGTTTCATTAGATATATTTTGCAAAGCTGATAGCGTATATAAATTTATTATACATACAAGTAGAGTAGTCTTTAATATAAGAAATATTAAAAAAATATAAAATATTCTGGTATATGTATTTTCTGTACGGTACATGTATTTTTGACGCTGCAGTTTGGATTATTCGTTATTTCTATTTTCGCCAATGTGGGAAAAAAATTTTATCTCGGGTAGTCACGTATTATTGTGTATAACACTATGAGAATTATAGAAAGACAGAATGATGCAGGTATTATTTTTCCACATGCGTTTTTCAAAATATTAAAAAAAATTGAAAAAATATTAAAAAAACTGCCCATACTTCTTGAAGAAAATTACTTCTGCATATCTTATTTTATTTTTTGCTCTCTAAATTTCCCCCATACTTTTTTGAAAATTTCTCTAGCGGCTTATAAATACGCGTATTATAAATACACTCTAGTCGGGTATGACTACTATAATATTTCTTTAGTTCATGAATGTTTATATTTTTTTAATGTTTATATCTTAAAAAAAATTTTCTGCGTCCAAGATCCGTGAAATGATTGATCCACAATCGTATCCATGCCGAACGAATAAAATTGATGTCACTTTTCACGCTGTTGAAATCACGCTTTATCGCACTCGGGACCGAAAGTCACCTTTGAGTAAAAATTTACTCGAGAGAGCGTGGAAACGAGCCGGAATCAAACGAGACGTTCAAATCGAGAGGGCGTTACGTCATTGGTGAAAAACATCTTACGCGATTGAGGTCATTGCTCACGCTAGATCCAGCGTGATAGATCGAGCGAGGAGCGCGACACTCACGCTTCTTGATTAGCCGTATAATTTTTTTCCCGTTCGATAATATCGTGCGGAGGCGGCGATGGCGTCAACGGTGGTGGCGGTGGCGATGGCGGCGGCAGCAGTGGCTCTCGGAATGAGAAATGTTCTCGGACCGCGTTACCAAACGATTCCGCGGGAATGAGCTCTTCCTGATGCCTCGATCCCGCGTTCCCCATATTCAAGGCTCGTTCATCGTGAAGCGCGGCTCATGAATTCCTGCGAATGCCGGTTCTTATCGCTGGGACACGTCGTTGCGCATGAAAGGCGCGCCTTTCGGGAGAAGAATGATCGTCGTTTGCGCAAAGACCGTGTGAATTGCGCCATTACATTTTGCGGGGCTTCTTCGCCGAGCGCGCTTCTTCATATTAACTTCTTTCTCGCGATGCGGCATCTCCGGTGCTGATCATTTCTCATTGTGGATACGTTGCAAACGGGATTCCAGAAACCCAGCGTTATTAAGGTATGTCACGGTGCAGTTGTTTGTTTATATTTTACTTGTTTCATACAGTGTGCTCCAGATACATTTTTCGTCGAATTTTACATTTTTATTCGCTAAAACCACGTGTGACAAATCGTAAGTCGTTAAATCACGCGCTGATCATTATTTATGTATCGCTAGCTCTTTTTCACTCTCTCTCTCTCTCTCTCTCTCTCTCTCTCTCTCTCTCTCTCTCTC
>NW_022639489.1:556997-610478 GCF_010583005.1 Odontomachus brunneus | reverse complement strand
CATATACAATATTAAATAACTTTATCGATCAATACAATTAATTATTAAGTGATGTGATCGTCTAAATATTTTGATCAATAATTAATTTCGTCAACCGATTATTCATGATCATATATATGATACGATTGATTAATTTTGATTATTAATTTGTCGATCACATTAGTCAAGGGTAATTTGAATAAATCAATGCTCAATACTGCTTTAATAGCACACTTAGGAAGCTTGTTTGTACGTAGTAGTTTCTCAACATCATTTGGACACACACAAACGCGACGATCGCGCTGGCATGCTACCAAACACTGGTTTAATCATTACACAAGAACATGAATTAAGCGAATGGTCACGAGAGATTTTTACAGTGAAAATAGAAGATCCAGGAACAAAGCGGGACGTTGGCCAAGAGGACGACCCGGGGAACGCAACAGAGCTCGGCGAACTTTCTGTGACGTCACTGCACCTTAAGAAGGGCGGAACTCGGACGGCGGATCTTTTCGTCTTTCCAAGCGAGAAACTTCACACTTCCATGTCGTCGCTCTCTTATTGTCTTTCAGTCACGGGCGACACGCTTCTGTCCACTGGACGTAATTCCCGTCCTTCAGTCGTTCCACTTCGGGTCCTAAAAGACTCGGAATAAAATGATATTTTCTTTCTCGACGGTTTGTCGTGCGGTGCTTTGTCGTGCGGTGTGGCCTTTTAAGTTTTCATAAATTCCCATCTTAAAGTACTGCCTTCAACGAACTCACATTCATTTGCATCGTTATCGTAATAAGGGACTCGACTATTTTATTGCGTATCAAAAAAATACAATTCGACATTCGAGAAACGTAAAGATCAGAGTTTTTCGTCTTACGTATTTCGGAACGTTCCGTCTATTACTTTGATATCAAAGTTATAAAGATTATAAAAGAGCGGTACTCTTTTTATTATCTTTCTTCTATATAAAATTAATTTTTCTTTCATTTAATGCCGTACTACGTTCGTAGTTTGAACGCTGTACAATAATGATTACGTATATAAGAAAAAAGTGAGCAGAGTGGAACATCTTGATTTTTGTTTGACTCTCGATATACTTATAACCTAACTTTAATAGTACAGTGTGTACTGTTGTCGATCTGCAATTATACATATCGCACGTTAAGTCGACAGCGCTTTTCTCTCTGTAATTAGTTTTAAGAAAACTTAAAAACTTTAAATTTCCTTTTTCTTTCAGATTTCAACCTTTCAAAGAACAATCCACCATTAAATAGCTATGTAATCGTTTCTGGGGAAATAATATCTTTTAAAATATTAGTGAATAATGTGAAATTATAAAGTATATGAAGTGAAAATTGCATTATTATCGTTGTACAACTTAAAGTAATAATCGCTACTGCTTCATCATATAATTACGCGAGAAGTCACATAAACACTGCAGCACTTCTTTTACGCGTAAGCGGCCTAGGAACACTCGCTCGACACTTGCTGTTCCACTTTTTACTCGAGTCGGCTTCCTTTACACATATATACACGTACACATAAAGTGAGTCGCGCGGAGGAAAGTATTTCACGAAACTAAAAACCTTCGTTCCATATTTCGAGGCGTTCCTCCAGTTCCGCTACAGGAGACACAAGGGAGGTCGTATCGAGCACCCAAAGTGTGGCGTGCCCTTGTAACCCCAAGCGTTCTCTGTTTTTCCTCCGGTAGAGAAAAAGGGGAAAAAAGACTTCTCCTGTTTTACGACGGACGCAGCCACACCAGACCAACGGTCCTTCTCTTTCAGCCTTAGCAACAACGACGACGACGACGACGAGAACGACGACGACGACGACTGAGACAATTTACAGCAATCTGATTCCGCAGAGCGGTGGATACGCGAAGCGGTCTTATTTACGAGCCAAAAAGTCTCGCGACTTCTCGGCAGCTTAGCTAATTCCTTGTTTATCTTCCGGGACACGCGTCTCGAACCTTCTCCTCGTCCTGCCAGATAACCGCTCGTTTACCCCCCGCAGCAGCTTCTTTTCATCGGACACGCCCAGCATGTATCTTCTTCCGATGTTCGAAGCGAGATATTTATCTCAGCTGTCGAGCTCATCGGATCGAAGGGGCATCTTGTGCCAGTGAAGGTTTTCTTGCCCGGGAAAGATCGTCGAAGGGCCCCACTTTTGGGCTGCCCGGAGATATGAAAGGATCCCTCAATAGCGAATCGCAGAAGGGTAAAAACGAGGGTGGAGCACGATGAACGTCGAAAAAGATGGTGATTGCACTCGAAACATCGTTCATGCGTAATGCATAATGACACTTCCTTTTTTTCAATTCAATAAAGAGGGAAGTGCGTGCGCTGAAGAGTAAGATGGCATAAGCAAGAATCGATAGCACATTTGTGCCATTGTATTGTTTTCTTCTTCACACGGAGAGAAAGCTCAGTTGAATTAACATGACAATGAATGAACCGTTCTAGTTGAAGGAAACAGAATTTCCGGTTCTTATGAATGAAATTCGGTTCCAAGAATCGGAAATTCTGTTTCCTACAAGGCGTCCAACTCGTTCGTTGTCACGCCGATTCTACTTTTCTCTCCGTGTGAAGAAGAAGATAATTCAATACACAGGCGATATTATTACAAGCAATAGCTACCAGAGTATTTCACCGAAAACACACGACACGCACGTCGCATTGCGAAAATCGTACAGCCTGAAATCTGTGGATTCAACATCATTTCTTTCGCATCCTTTCGTAAACTGCTAAGATCGTTCCTTTGCGTTGAGCACGAGAGAAAATTGCATGATTCTCAAAGGGTTAGAGAGAGCTCGAACGAGCATCGAAGGATCGCTATTTCAGCACCAATCGGGTTTTCAACCAAGCAAGTGAACGACGTTAGCCACGAATTCCCCTTTTTAGCGCTGTTTCGAGAGGAGGAAAATGCGCCCATAAAAAGGGCGAGCGCCAGAGGCGTGGTGGAAGCACAGAGAAAGGGCCGTTGAAGAGGATGGTATTTTCTAAAGACGCTTACTCTCTTCAGGCAGATGCGAAACCACGAGGAGGGAGTGGCGGAGGGGAGAGAGAGAGAGAGAGAGTTTGAACTGGCGCCTATATTTACTCATTTTCTTTCGAGCGCGTTTCTCAAAGAGAACGTCGCCTCGGTCGTCGTTGGGCGTAAAAATGCTCAGCTATTTCGTCGTCTCGCCTAAAGGCTTAACCCACGTGCGGTAATCTGCGCCTCGCGCAAACGTCTCCGTAGACTACGGAGGCGGACAGGCGAAGAAAGGGCACGACGGAGATGCGTTAGAATTTTTGTGGATCGACGGCGTTTTCTCGGCTTGATCTTCGACCTTCCAAGGGAACTTGACTCATGGCTAACGAGATTTTCACGTCCCAGAAAAGCAGTATTCACGCGGCGCGCCGAATAGGCGAAACGTTCTCCGTCCGTGGTTTTGATTACTTTGTCCCCGGGCGACCAAGCGTCTCGTTCTCTCTATTCTTTGACGTTCCCGTCGAGAACTCGAACGTATATGACCCGGTACGTTAAATATTTGGAATAGCAACGCCCGTATAGAAAACCCTTTAGGATTTAACTCGGATTCAATCTGGTCCCTACAAATAATTATGGGTTCTGCTTAGAAGTGTAATATCCCAAGCGTGCGATTTCAAGCAAAAGAATCGTATCTGGGAAAATCTTGGAACAGAGTACGAGTGGCCTAGATTCATGGCCAAAAAGTTTTGGAACCATTTTGGCCTTAAAATAAAGTGTGTAGATCACAAATATACAAATATCAAAGTGGTCAGTTCCAAAGATATGGCCCGTTAAAAATTCGACTTCCACAAGATGAAGTCAATACTCTCCGTGTTGAACTGTAATCGCGGTCATTGCGCTTACAACGCAACAATCACATCTCGACTAGACTTGTTACTTGCGACAATACTGTCAGTCAATATTTGGTTATGGATTTTTTTATAGCGTCGAAAACTCAGACCCTAAACCTTGGCAAACTGCCTGAGGCAGTCTGAGGAGTACTCAATGGGCGATATTTCTGAAACCTGATCACTTTGGCGCTTGAATATTTGTAGCTACGTACTTTACTTTAAATCCAAAATAGTTTCAAAACTGTTTGTTCATGAATCTGGACCAGTGATCTGCAGGCTCTTTCTGCGTGGACCACATCCCTCGGCGGGACAATTAACTCCTGTAGACAAGCAGGCAGGCAGGCGACGGGACTGTACGGCATGTTCTGACGAGAAACAAGTCACGGGTATTTACAACAAGACCCCATGGAGCAAGATCGGTGATCGGCCAGAATGCCGGGGCTAATAGTTTCGAGCGCAATTGAAACGGGCGGGGTTAGCCGAGTGGCGCGTACCGAACCATACCCAGTTTAATTTAGCCTGACTTCTGCGCCGCATAGTTACCGACGATGTCTATCGCGCGGACGCACAACACGCGGGATAGCAAATAGTTTCCGCGGCACCCGGCACCGTCAAATCGCCCGCGGCCTCCTTCGAATGCCGGAATGGCACGCACCGCATCATCGTCCGACGAACAAGCAACCGACCGGTAGCAGCAGTTCGCCGTCGTTTAGGCACCACGTACCAGCCGATTTTATGACCGTCGAGGTTTAAGACACAATCGCCCGACACGCACGCAATTGATCGCGTATCACCGCGGGAACGCTTTCACATTTTTCCCGTGTATACGCGATGTATCCGCGGTGACCCGCTCGTAAACCGACGTTCTTCGGCATTGATAATTCTCCCCTTGCTCTTTTTTTTGTCTTCTCTTTTTCTTCTTTTTTTTTTTACTGCAATCGTAAATGTTACCGTAATGCAGTCAAAGCGCGGCGTCGTAACGACGAGTGTGTTTCGCGACTACGACGCGCGTCACGTTGGTACTTCGAAACAAATATTGCTGATTGGATGGCTTTACGGAGAACCGCGACAACAATTCTTTTTTTAGTCCCGCTTGCAGCGCGCCATGCGTTACGACTGCCGCTATCTTATGGTTTTATGATATAACGCGATAGTGTTTGACCTCTTTTCATATAGAAAATTTTATAGGAATTGAATTCCACTTTCCAAAATAATTATGAATTCTAGTTATATACATATGCATAGAAGTGTAATATTTTAAACATATACAATTCTAAACAGAAAACTCAAAGTTTTATCAATAAGTCTTCATTTCTTTCTAGTCTTCATTTTACAGCAAAATTGAACAAATTATATATTTAATAAATGTCATCATTCAGTAAAATATCCTAAATAATTAAAAAACTTTTTATTTCTTCAATTTTTTATTCTGAGAAAATTGTATAAAATATATTTAGAATGTCTCACGCCAACTGTCAAAAAATACTAAAAGACAAACCGAAACGAAAAGTCTTTTGTCATTTCTTTTTAAATGAGCAATAGTTACTGATTTATTATTTAATTCATTTTAATGCTTAGTACAACTCAATATTTGGTGAATGGTGTTGGATATCTCGTATATGAGGATATACTGATTGAAAATTACGTATCATAAAAAGTATGACTGTGTGTGAGAATTGCATATAATAACAGCAATATTTAGTGCAATATTTGTTTGACTTAAATTTACATAAACTTTTTTCTAATTATAAAGAACGTGATTGTAGCGATCATAACAGTTTTCCCCGTGAATGTTTGGAACAAGAATTAGAAGATTTCTAATTAGTATCGAAATAATCAGTTTTGGAACACATAAATTTGGGTATTCTAATCGTAATAGTATATTCGAGAAAATTTTGAAAAATTTTCCTGCGAGTTAAAATGTCGTGTGATTTGTCTCACAATAATATCGTAACATCACTATTAAAAAAACGCGGACAATGAAACAATGGAGTCGGTCTTATGCTATATTTTTGGGGAGAGAAACTCCTCTGTGAAGTCTGTACAACAGGTTTCCCAAAGCACTCGCAGACACGACGGCAGCTTGAGAAAAATCAGTCCTTAATGACATTTTATTAGATAGCTTTTTTCCTAGCTAGAGCGCGCAATGAACGCGCAGAAGTCGCCAGCTCACGCGAAACAGGAGCACGCGGATGCAACGGGACGCGTGTTTCGTTGAAAGGCGGATTTGTGGAATGGTATTTAACAGCAACAAAACTTGGCGATCCTTTTACAGCCAAGTGGTGAATGGCTCGTGGTAAGTGGAATGAATGGCGTTATTACACGCCCGCGTGGTACATATAAAAGTTGCACCGCGCAACAAAGGTAAGCGTCTTCCTCCGCTTTATGTAGAGCTATAACGAACAGAAGCGAAACAATTTCGCGTAGTGTCGGCGCCACCAACCGGAAAACACGTACGCATATTGCACGATACGCTCGCGTGTACTTGAACATTTACGTGCCTGATACACGGAAATGGCCGCACTGCATTACTACATACCGCATTATCTTCCGACGCTGAAAATAATTGGAAAGCTCAGAATATCACGTCAGTGCATCGTCCTATAACTTTACTCCATAATACTGATCATAGTTCACCCATTCAGTTGCTTATTAGGTCTTTAAATATATTATTGGATCCTAAGAAGTCATGCAACACTTTGCAAGTAAGAATACTAAGTCTAAAGAAATCTTCTGCTCTATGTAGAGAAAAAATATTATTTTGTGAGCAAAGTGAAAAAATTAACATTTTATTCAATAATTTCAAAAAATCTGGCACTTTATTACTAACACGTGAAATTTTATCGTATGCTTCTCTAAAAAAAATTTTGCTATCCAAATATTTCACAGTATAAAACATTATACTAACAAATAAACCTACCTAAAAGGCACACTCCGATTTCTTTTTAATTTGGCACAAATGTAGAAGTACAAAAAATATTTTGATTGAATCTTGGCTAAAGAAATTTAAAATGGTTCGTGTCTCAGCTATAACGATTTTGTTAAAATTTTAATTAAAATTGCCGGATTTCTCTCTCTCTCTCTCTCTCTCTCTCTCTCTCTCTCTCTCTCTCTCTCTCTCTCTTAATTTGGTCGAGATTCAAACCATTTTTGATTAATTCAGCACAGATTTAAAATATTTAGGTTGGGATCTCGGCTAAAGAAGTTTAGAATGGTTCGTGTTTCAACTATGCCTATGATTTTGTTAAAATTATTTAACTATACTTTGTATTCAATTTTATTTCTTATGTATTTTTGTTGCATTTGTTGATGATAGGAGTGAGAACATGAAAAAGTTATAAACTGCCCGTGAAACTCAAAGTGGGAAACTCAAAATGAAAAAATATGACCTAAATATTTTTTTGTATTTCTACATTTGTGCCAAATTAGAAAGAAATCGGAAATGTAACTTTTGGGTAGGTTTGTAAGTTAATACATTAGTGACTTAATGTGGACCCATAATGGATCTAATTATCATAATCTTACAAAGGCCTTCCTTGTTCAATTCTCATCAGCTATATTATGTTTAGGATTATCTTATACTTACTCATTGAGATGCTTGTACACCATCAAGTATATCTGGTGAAAACTTTTGGTCGGTTTAGCGGGGAGAATAAATTGATCCTTCGTTTCCCTAACACACATATTGACGTTATGTTTGACGCACGACACACATGTAAATCCCTGCGAGCACAATCGCGGCTTGTTCCGGCCTGAAGGAGAAATCTCACGCTGCTTCGCACACGAGCGTAGAAAGAACCTGTCGCCAGGACTTTTGCATGCCGCGACACGTTTTGACGACTTCGCTGAACAACAATAATTATTATTCCGAACACGCAGTCGCTCAAACCCCTCCGTAATCGTCCCCTCGTCGAAAATCCGTGGGCGAGAAGTTGCCCGACGCGGGGCAGATTAAAGCGTTAAGCTGCGCCACGGTAGCAGTCAGGCCATATCAGAGGGCGGCGAAATAACAGCGCGATGGGATTTTCAGCCCGTCCGTGCGTGTCAAGCGTCCCTTAATTACCTGGCAAAGTTTACGCCATCGAGGAGGACTCGATGGCCGAATCCATAACCGATATGCAACGAGGGACGCTCGCCGCATCGGTTCGGAATCTGTCGTTACGTCAAACACTATCATGTCGTTTAAAGGTCGATCTCGGCCCATGCTATCCTATTATCCGAAACGCCCGGACCCATCCATGCCCCAAGTACGGCCATTATGTTATCTCTTTGCTCGGTTTAACGCGCTATCGAGCACCTCTCATCGTTACAGCGAAATATGCAAATTACATGCGGCGAGAGAAGGAAAAGCTGGTCCTGGCGAGCTTAGAGCGCAATTTAAATTCCAGCTTTACGGAGAATCGCGCGGAGAGCGCGTTCCTAAGATTTTGGGTGCAAGCGTATCGCTTTGTCGGATTCCCGATTCACCGCTTCAGCCATGAGTATTCACCCCTTTGGCGGCCGCGCTCGACGAGACACTTTGCCTTCGTGAATCTAACTAATAAAAAATACCGTCTCGACTTAAGTTGAAATTTCAACCCTCTACTCTCTCGACCTAAAATTTCTAACATCTTTACATTTTGAAGGATCAGTATATGTCGAGCACACATGGAAACTCGAATCCCACTCAGTGCTTTTTAACGAGAAAATGCACAAAAAGCCACTAGTGGACCATATTAATAGTTGTCATTTAAAACTTATCTCATATGAAATATTCAGATTTTTATTCAAAGTTAGATACAAATTTCTCAGTTAAATTATATAAAATACGTGACACTATAATCACGATTCAACAAAAAAACGTTTACCTTACTCTGAACTCAGATTTGAATATCTCACTTGAGAAGAATTTCAAGTAACTATTATTAATAGGGACCGCAGGTTTTAAAGAGGATCTCTTGGCAAAGTTAGTAAGTTAAATAAAATCAAAAGAGATTGATATAACTTTCAGAATATCGAAGTAGGCGTTAAATGGGATATTGAGACTGAAAGTAGGATCAAAACTTCGACTCGGAGACTGACTTGTTACTTTGGCTTCACGTAAAGAAAACAAAAATATCTGATTTATTTCCATGTATGATAAAGTAAAAGAAAACCACCAGTATAATAGGATTTTCGTAAGACCGGTTTAGCGGTTGTAGAATTATAAGACGGATTTAAAGCGCATTCACACCTCGGCAAGAAAGCAGAAAGCAGAAGCCAATCAAAACTCGCGCTAGTAGAAAAGCAGAAACTAGTCAACTACTACCATCACGAGTTCTGATTGGCTTCTGCTTTTCTGTTTTTTGCTTTTCTGCCAAGATATGAATGCGTCTTTATAACGAAGCTCCCCTTCGCTACTAGAAAAAGTTTCTAATCGTCGCCCACCGCAAGTGTAGACATAAAATACAGAACATACGATGCTCGTACGATCAGTTGTGTGTGTACACGAATGATGCCCAGTATGCTGCACTGAGAGAAAAAAAAATAGTTGGAATAACTATAATCTCACTATATTTTATAGTTTGTTTTGGCCTCAAACATATATTTATAGTTCATCCAAAACCGAAGATATAGTAGAATGAACACACATTTATAGTCACCATTTTATTACTCTATGTGTATAGTAAGGCACGCTTTGAGAATATAGTTATATGTACCCATATTTTCCAAATATTCCAATTGTATTGACTATATAAAATAGTTAATTTCTCTTACCATTTAATATTTGCTATCTTACTATGTTTTTTATTTCAAATAATTATAATTCTTGGTAAAAATTTTATATGAGTCAGTTATACTATGCTTATATTGTAAATATTACAAACATTATGGTGACATTTGCTGTAAAAAAGATATTCCTAACTATAATATAATCTTTTTACTATGCCATTATAGTTCCAAATATCATACATTTTTCTCTCAGTGAGTAATGTGGAGAGGACTCTGAGTAGTGTTAGTGAAAATATATGTAGAGAGGAATAAACTTGTAGAAGGAGGGCTTATAATGAAGTCCTACTGTATAATCAATTGTAATAAACCAGCAACACACAGAGTACATATTATCATTAAAACAATTAAGTGCTGTTTAAATCGTAGCTGCGCAACAGATATCATGTTTGATTTCACAATTTCGACTGCTACATTCATCATGCAATGTTAATATATAGCGACTGTTAATATAAACAATTAATTTCTATTTAAATATACAATATACAATATCAATTAACATTGTAAACAATATATAATTGTTATGGAAAATATCATATAGCTCAACAAGAGATTTAATTGAAATAAACCAAATATTCTCAAAAGAAATACTTTGCAAAATCGCTAAGTATACAATAAATATACTTCGTTGTTGCAAACGTGTATATCGTCGAAATATGTTTGAAACACTTACTATCACTACGGGACTCTCAAAAATGTATGATAAACAGAGATTCTTCGTGTTCAACTTTGTGAACGGATTTCTGAGTGATCACGATCATCGTGATCACCAAAGTCGAAATCGGGCATACGTGAAACCACACAGGGAACTTCGACAATCAGCATACTGTGCTCGTGATGAAAATACAGTGGCTCCTGGAAATCCGTGGCTTAGCCAGAACCTCGTTCGTTCGAATGTACAATTATACAGTTCAAACGAGAAAGACGGTCGAAGGTCTCGGCTAACCGACAACAGAGGATGGAACTCTGGTTTCCGGCTCGAGTTAACTGCCAGAGACAGGGAGGTCGAAGGATTTCTCGGACCGTGACGTGGACGGTTAAGCTTCTTGTGTGGGAGACAGTTCAGCGAACAAAACGATACCTCAGACGATTAACCAGGCGTAACTTGTTAATAATCATTAAAAATTTCTCAACAGGACGTCCTCGTGAGGATAAAACTTCCTTTGTGCGCGCAAGAGATGTTCATTTTCGCATTCCGCATAGAAAGTTTCCTGGGATCTAATTAGAATTCACACACAGTCCGATTCCCTAAAATAATTATGACTTCTCTGATCCCGCATATATAAAGAAAACTTCTTACATTTCTTTCTGGAATTCAACTGGAATCCGTTCCGATTTTCCAAGAAAATGATGAGTACTGATTGTGAGATCTCCACGAAGAATCGGATTAGAAGTGTAACATTTGTGATTCTGAGCGAAAAATCCAAACAGAGAGAAATCTCATTTTCTCTACCGAATATTTTTCCCAAAATTTCCTCTCTTTCGATTACTATTTTATATTTACGTTGAATAAAATATCTGAAACGCTTAGAGTATTTACGCACACTTTACAAATATCTAAAAAGTATAAATACTCGAACAGTTTCATTATTATGCTTCTTTTTAAGGTAAATTGTAAGTAAATAAATCTAGGATAACTAATTTTAGAACAAATTCGAATATTCTAATTGAGATCTAAGTTACATCTGAGAAAATTTTGGGAAATTCTATGCGGAATGTTTAATGAACGTCCAGGGATGTCCCAAATTGAGCACGTTTTCTTCTATTCAATCGAACTCTCCGATCGTTTCACAGTGAATTTCTTCTGAGCGAAAGATGGCCGTGCTTGCGGCTCGGCTCACAATTAAATCGTGTAATAAAATTTTGCTAAAGCATTTTCGTCCGAGATCGATCCGGGGACAAGGTTGTTGTGTCTACACGCGTTCGTAAAGCTTAATTCGCTCTTTATATTATTCATACATTTATAACTGAAGAGCTATTCGTGGCCCCGATATTTCCCTCTGGAAAAATGTCACAGCAGATTGGCCGTAGAATAGAATTAATAAAGACTTCGATAGTCACGTACTCGTAGGGAGATTGATTGCCGATTACTGCGCGCATGCATTCAATCGCATTCTCTAAATATGTTATTACCGCTTGCGAGGGAAATATCGCTGAAAGCGTCCGCTCGTTCTCGCGCTGCATCAATATTGGCGTTCCGGAAACGTCCTCGGAGCATTTCTTTTCCCAAGATGAAATAAATTTATCCGCGTTTCCATCTCGCCGACAACCGGGCAGTTTGATTCCCCGGTGAGGGATCTACATACAATGCGACCGTGTCTACCTGGTATTGGAATGAAACCGAGCATCACCCTTACAATGAACGATTCACCGAGCCCCACTGAGTTTATACCACGTGAGTATTCACCACGCAGAAATTCCTCCTTTCAGGCGAAGCGCGCGCCGGGGTTTTTTTTTCTTCTTTTTTAGTTTCTCTTGACGCGCGCGCAACGCTTTTACCATTGTTTCTCGAAATGAAAGCGCCGCGAAGCGAATCCGATGCCGAAGCATTTTGCGCTTGCCTGCAGGACCAAGCTGATTAAGCTTCGTCTTTGCCGCCGGAGAAACACTCGCGCGCCCTTACAGGGTATTAAATACCGTCCGATCCAGAACGCCAGCCGTTCGCTCGAATGAATTAATTGGAAACTTGAATTCTCCGCCTCACTCGTAATGATCTTTCGCGGTTCTCGTGAGACGAGAGCGCTGGGGAAGTGAAATTGCCGCTGGATATCGATCCCGCGCGCTGAAAGACCCTGAGCGCATTTCGGTGCAGTCGCGCAGAAGTGAAGATACGCATATTTTGCGCGCGGTTTCACTTCACTTTCTCAGATACTTTACTAACACTGCTTACCGTCATCTCCGCGATGAGCCACCGATTGCTCCTCGAGGATTAAATAATAAATCGCGGCTAGGCGCGCGTGCGCGCGCTCGCCGCAAACTCGCGTGCCCGGGACTTACAACAAAGGGCACTTTAATCCGCCGCAGGAAATCCATACAACAACGCGAGCATGTTCTCGCGGCCGCGAAATAAAACAATGACGACGGTATCCTTTGCAACGAACGAATCTACGAGTGCGAGTTTACACCACGAGAGTATTCAATGCTCGCAAGCGCATGTGGGTGGGGAGGCTGGAGGAGAAGAGGAGGAGGAGAAGCGGGAGGGGGTTTTTCCCCTTTTCAAACCGCGCGCACCGCTTTGCTCTTTTGGTGCACGATGCTTTCACAATTGTTTTCCTAAATGAAAGCTCGAGAAAGTGCGGCCGTACCAGTCGTCGTAGGAAGGGCGAACGGAAGGGCGCTGGGATAGTCGGACACGTCGGCGGTGGGAGGGTTAAAGGGGCTTAGTTACAGTGCATTTCATTGTTACCGTAGTTGGTATCACCGGGGCGCTTCCTACCCGCGTAGAACTTTATGCCCTTCATCGCAAAAGTTTCGAACTTACCCTCGGCACGAGAGCTTTTTAACCCCGCCTACTCTCGCCCGAGCCGACGAATCGTAGCCGCTAATGGTGCAAAATCGTGGCAGATAATGCGTTATACTGAAATTTCGACACTTGTGTGTGTGTGTGTGTGTGTGTGTGTGTGTGTATGTGTGTGTGTGTGGAGTCCTCGAGAGAGTTTGTCGCGAAAAGATTTTCTTCTGTATGGGGTTCTATGCATTCCTACTTTCTTTTACTTGTAGGGAAGACCGGAGCCAGATGACACAATTCTCAGAATTTTCAAGTTGCAACTTTTCAGGCAACTAATTACTAAGATTGATTGTACAAATATAATGAAGAAAAACCTCCCTCTATGTTTTTATGTCCGCAAAAGTATCTCATAAATCGTACATTTCCTTTTGTAATAACTAAAATACAATCATGCTGCAACGTGACTATTTTATATACATATAAAATATATATCCTAATTAGTGTAGTTCCGTGGTCTCCACAAATCTCCACAGCCCTACCGGGCCTTAAATAGTGGCTAACTTATTTCCATCTATATGCTCGATTTCCACCATTTTATGAATAAAAATTGTTTTTATTATTCGAAACAGTTATTTATACATTTGCAGGAAACTTTATTCTAACTCATGCCACTTAAATTTATTCACTCACGACAGGGAATATTAATACGAAATTTTGAGTACATTCTCGAGTACATTCTCAAAGATTTACTTGGCTGAAATGGTTTTTTATTTTTTATTTTTAATTAATAATTTTTTTTTAATTGCAATATTATACTGATTTTAACGAAACTCAGAGAAAAATACTTGTGCTTCAAAAAGACCATTCTGCGATTTCGCTTCCACTGTTCTTCTCACGACAAATATATAAACAAAGGACATGTTCTACATACCCCTTGGACCAACTAGACTCGGTCTCTCCTACTCGTGCACGTGACGGATTATCATTTTGTGTCACTCAGTAAGTTGTTAACAATGTTTAAAACCGAGTATTTGAAGAGAGAAAGAATGTAGAGCATATTATATTCTATATTTTCGAATGTGAGAAAGCTTGGAGAAAGCATTCCGAGCTTTTCCAAAAGTATTCCACGATTTCTAATGCGTAGTCCGTCATGAATTTTGGACATTCGTATATACACAGGAGGCTGTGTTCAATACGAATAATAATTATTCTTTCATTTCTAAATGATTATTTAATTGGCATAATTATTATTCAACGCGTCAGGAATGTATTGAGAACAAATGATGGTATTCCCGATGATATGTAACCTCTGTTCACGTACATTCCGCACTATTAACTGTCGCAATATTTCACTGAAATTATTGACGATTCATTCCAGCAAATCGAGTTGTTATCGACGACGCGCGGAAATATGTTACACGCAGTTGAGAATCTTTCAATAAAGTATCTCCGGAAGCCATGAGAATTACCGTCGGTCACGCGATAAAAAGCTTTAATTCGAGGTCGAATTCTCTCCGGGAACAATGCCATTTCCGGAATTGGGAATTGGGATTTTGTGGGCACGGGTCGGGGCGTGATTTGACTTCCCAACTCTACAGAGATTGAGCTTTATTTAGATTCCCCCTGCTAAATTTGATGGTACACAAAGCAATCTCGAATATTCTGCAGAAAACACCTTTATCCTGTTTGTGTCGCGTTAATGCAAAGTTCGTTTTTATCTCGTATGTGTCTAGCGAAATTCTTAAAAAGGGATCTCTCCCGCTTGACGTATTTCATGATGTTTGTCGCTTTGAACGTTGCGCAATTTTAATTTCTTCATTGTAACGCAACGTTGAAGCAGTAGCAAAAACACACAGAACGAGATATGCTCACACACATAAACCTATATTAAATGTTACGTTAATGAAAGATTTTTCCATAGATACCAGTAGCGCTCGCAGCAAGCAAAGCGATATCTAGTAAAATTGGATTACAGAGAGCTAATGTTTCGGCATGTTATCGTAATCTAGTATACGATTAAAAACTGTAATTCAAGAACAGTATTTTTCGTGCTATATTACCATAAATTAAGTGGAATTAAGTGGGATAAAAGGAGAATATGCGGCAATGCGGTGAGCCTTATTATATCGCGTTTTATAACTTTGAATCAGTAAGAAGAGTAAATGAGTATAAAAGAGAAAAGGATTGAGTATGGGAAGGAGGAAACAGAGAGAGAGAGAGAGATTAATGTACAAATAAGCAAGTAAATGTCTCGTTTCGTATATATAATTGCACATAGAGTTCTGATGGAATGGAGTATCCGATAAAATGCTCAAATTTAAAAAATTATATCCTCAAATATTATTACATATTAATTATTAACTCAACATATTGATAATAGATGTATGTCAATAAAATACAAATGCAATTTTTTTGCTAGTATCATGTATGCAATTACAGTCAGCTCCCATATTTTTACTTTCAAATATACTTATTAAATATCTTCAATTTGCAGAGAAACACACTTCTTTAGAAGTAAACATCAGGCTGAATAAGTTACAGAAATATGAATGTTGCGCTAAGAGTTAATAATAATATCTCTGAAATTATCTATCAGTCTTTTGAATATCGAGACAAATAGACTTGTTTATTTTAGCTGACCTGCCTGAACTTGTACAATCTGCTGTGTAATTTGCTATGTATATTTGTCTTACTCTAAGTTATTATATCAGTGCGCACGAGGAAGTTCAGTCTAAAAAAAAATAGTCGCAAAAAAACAGAAACATTTCTCTGCACGAATCGATTTCAACACAAATACAAAATAATCACAAAATAAACACGATATAAAATTATTGTGTATGAAAGAATCATAAAGATTGTTATGAAACTAGACTTGACTGACGTATATGAGATAAAGAATGAAAAGAAACAAAAATAAAGTGTCTAATAAGACTAACAAAAATGTAAAAATTAGTTGTTGATATGTACTGCCTTTGAAACTGTAACGATCATGTCACGTACCACAAAATATATATTAAAACACAAATAATAAGAGGTCTGCTTATCAGATCTAGTGTTATAGTGTTAGAGACTTAAGATTGTTATACACTTTATTTTTGTTTCTTTTCGTTCTTTATCTCATATACGTTAGTAAAAGCTAGTTTTGCAACGACCTTTATGATTCTTTCATATACGATAAAAAATTATTTTGTATTTGTGTTGAAATCGATCCGTGCAAAGAAACGTTTGTGTTATACTCTTGATATAGATTAATGGGTTAATTTAACATGTTGCTGATTATTGTATAATTTCTTTTAAAACACTGAAGAGGGTCCAAACCTAGGATCGAAACGTTTATAAATTGTATTTTGAGTTAATCGTGTAAATCGTATCCGAACTTGTATATTAATGTAATTAATTTCATGCAGTAAATATTGTTGTTTATTGCAACTCTCACTATACTACCAGCGTTGGCTCTTATTTGCTTTTGTTGTAAACTTATATTGATTATATATCTAGGGACCCGTTATATTATTGTGTTATATCTATTATTAGTTATATCTTATTTGTGTTATCATTGTGTGTTATTTTGACTGTTCTATGATGAAACTATATTCGTTCCTCAAAATAATGCAATAGCGTCCAAGTATTATATTTTTGCACTAATTCTCGACATATTATTCGTGTTATTTGTTTACATATCTGCTTTGCGTTAAATTGATACGAAGATTGACATGAAGGTTGTCACGAAGAATATTTCGCAACGCACAAGCTCAATCTACAAAGAAATCCGACCGATCGTTCAATTTTCCATGCAACGATAACGGAGAGTAGGAAAATTTGCGATGCCGGTGAAAACCTTGGAGCCTCAGGATACTTGCCGAGGCTCGATGCAAACGAGAAATTCATCAGCGGCCGTCGAGTGATTATCTAGAGCCTAACGATCATTTTCAGCAAGGTGTAAAAATCGCTGAGCCGACGCGAGCAGTCGAGCGACATTCATTGATAATAATTGGATGAGCGCCGCTGCATTCCAATAGCCGAGATAGGTCAAGAAACCATCTACCGCCAATCCAGAGCCAACAAGGTCATTACAAACACGATTTCGCAAGGCTTTTAAGAGCACCGAATGCTCGTTGAATGCATGTTTCTCGCTCTAATCGACGACATTTCGCCTCGCAATACGCATAATTCGCTGCTGTATTGCCAAAGAATGCGCAACTAAGGTAATGTAGTCATTATGGCTAGTGACTGTAGTAAATTTCTTTCCTTTCCTTGGTAAAGGACAATGAATAAAATGAACTGATTTTTATCTAGAAAGTATAACGTAAATTATACATGTAATCTGTGTATTTTTTAGATCGCTGAATACGATTGTAATATTTTTATCTGTCTAAATCCGTAGAAAGACAAAATTCGCCTTAGAGGGATCGATACTTTTAATAGTAATTCGATGATGATTTTGTTCCAATTATTTCATTATTTGCATTACAGTTTAGTTTTATAATTTTTTTCACTAAAACCACCAAAGAAACAAAATTAAACACTTTAGAAATGCTAAATCTAACATAGCAGAATCGAATCGTACGTATACATCATATTGATTTTGTTAGATTTATCAATTTGTTAGATTTATCAATTTTTAAATATTTTATCTTAAAGTGTATTTCCTTGATGTTCAATGAAAAAAGTTATAAAACTGAACTATAATACAAATAATTAAATAAATAATTTTATTTCTTTTCCTCGTTCTCTCTTTTTTCCCTTGTTCCTTTCTCAAACCATTCCTTTAATTTGCGATTTAACGCCAAACTCTTGTTCCTGCCTCACGAAAAATAGATTATTTAACAAAATACGTAACGCAGAATGTTGCGCCATTAATCATGTCGGTTATTGAGCGTAAAGTATATTCCAGGGCATTATAACGCTCCGCGCTGCATCATCCATTTTACTTTATTCCCGATCGATTTAACTCCCGCTATCATTCGATCGCGATTATCCCGACACGGCTGCGATGGATCAAGAAAATTGCGTGCCGACATCATTCTTCCACGTTCGGGGGAACACTCATTTCTACGGACGCGCGACACGCATTACAGTGCTCGCGTTTTACTTGATGGTGTGCAAGTTTCAGTTGGAGGGTATCGTTCGACTGCGATTATCTCTCGGCGAGATGTACCTTTCGATAACAAAGATCAAGGGAATTGCGAGGAATTGCGTCGTAAGATCGACTTGATTCCGGGAAGGAAGGAGGGTTCCCCACTTTACGTCTCGAATGTTTGTTAATACGGACTAGAAATCGTGTTGAATCACACTTTCAAGTGAGAATATTTATCTTGTTATGCGGCGCGCAGGTCTTTACGCGAAGAAACAAACCAGAATCATGCATAAATGCATGATTTTGCATCTATAAACATTTATTGCATAACTTGTGTTTTGCAGTGCACTCAGCGCGGTGACAGAAGTTCATCATGTTGGCGCCAAGTGTATGTTTTATTCGCGCGCGCGATGTGAAACAATATTTCACGGTGACTCGTTCGTGGAAAACCTAACCGGCCCTTGCTGGCCAGTTTTGCGGCTTTATTTATTTAAAATTTTTGCGGTCAGAGGCTTATGTCGCGCGTGCCACTTCATATTGCACACAAACTACATGTCACATGTAAAATTCTCGGGCATTAAGTAGAAAAATTCGCACAGCCACACAAGCAAGAAGAACGTTTCTTTTTCGTACCGCAGCGAAACTTCCAACACACAAATCACGTACGCGAACGGAAATAAATCGCCTAGCCATCGTATCAATTGATATCCATGCAATTGATATTTTTATAAAGATAACGTTAACGGTCTGGAGGATCTGATACGATTAAGGTGACTCTGTCGCGTTGCTCGAACCGCCGCGAGATCAATCGCGTGCAAGCCCTCTCAATCGACGCGAAAATAAACTCGAGGGAGACAGCTGCGGATTCACTCGCGTAAACATAAATGCATCGCAGACACGAGGTCCATTAAAAGAAGTGCCGTCGCTTGTAAAACCGATACTGAAGGCTGCTGCATCGTTCGGGATTATCCTGTGATTCGCCGGGGCTGCTTCCTTTCCGCCCCGCGCCGGGGATTCCAGCGACATTGGAAATTGTCACTTTATTCGAAGGAGAATCTCACGGCGGGCTAGTGTCCGACTATCTTTCAGCCATGCTCGCCTTCTACGCCATACAATTGTCTCGAACGAGGAGCGAATGGCAGGAGAGCTTGTGGAACGAGTGCTTTCCGCGAAGGGCTGCGAGAGAGCGTCGCCAGAGGTGGATGGAGCGAGCACGGTGGAAACGTAACGACTGCATTCAGCTCGAGTGCTCGCAACAGCCCGCATTTTGCAACGACTTAACGAAACTTATATTGATATTTGAATGCTGAGACGTGCCGGACGGCGGGCGTTTCGCAAATTGAGCCTTGAACGCCGCGAAACTCACAAACGACGTGCTCGATCGAGCGCAACGTGAAAACTTATGCGGTCTCATTGCGTGCGACGATTGCGTTGCTGTGTGAAACGCACCAAGGTACACGACTGCACACATAATTAGATAAACATGCACATCATGATGGAGATTCACGCGATTGTACATTCGCAGAAATTCGGAACGATCCAATTTTTTATCGGGCGCGCGTTCGTTCATGGCGGAGCGTATCAAAGTGCGCACAAATTGCAACATTTCTCTTGGCCCGAGTTAATGCAGCAATTTAGAGCACGCCCCGCGCAGTAAAGCGGTCATCGGCATCGTTCAATCTGATCAGCGATATTACGCTTCTTTCACCCCGTCATGTCCCATTGTCGCGACTTTTGAGTTAGTGATATCACGAAGTGTATTCAGTGGCAAGGGAATCATTCGTATTTATTAAACTACTACTTATTAAACAAAATTACTGTTCCACACATTTATCTCACTTTTATTCAAATATTACTGTTAATTCGAAACGAAATCAAGATGAATACATATACACAATACTACAAATACGAAGAAACTATTGTTTTTTTTTTTTTTCTAACAAGAGTGTTTTATTTATGCATCCATTTATCTAATAGAGATATGCAGATAATAAAACGGAGTATGTAAGTATCTAAGTATGTGTGTATGTATGTATCTCGAATATTACTACACTGAGAAAAAATTTACTAAATTTCAAAAAACGTTTGTTTGGATACAATTGTGAATATATTTGTTTAAATTAAGCAATTATTTTCTAGAATTAAATAAAGAAGTTTTAAATTTTTTTCTTTGATTTTAGAAAACAATTATTTAATTTAAATAAATATGTTCACAGTTGTATCCAAACAAATTTTTTTGAAATTTAGTACATTTTTTCTCAGTGTATAAATTATGAACTTTCCATCGCTATGTATTGAAAACAAAGTAACTATTGTAAAATTTGTATATAATGATATCTGCGTATTAGTATTTAATATCATACACTAGTTTCTCATCAAAATCTCATGTATAATTTAAAGGATATTCGAAAAAGAAATTAAAAATAACACACTATAGTCTCAATGAGCATGCATACAAAGTGTGCATGCCAAAGTCAATTCTGACAGCAAGTATATGAATGGCCAATTCTTGAATGGTCAGTTTTTTTTAATCAAAGACACGTCATACGTATTTATCGTCAGCAACAACCATGATAACGCTTTCGTTCCACACCAGTGTCATTTGATAAAGTACGCATATACAGGATTATACTTGAACTCCACACATTTTGTGATAATACAGCCGTTATCTGTAAACCAACGATCGTTTAAAAACTTATATAAACCACTTGGCTTTGCTACAGCGGTCGTACGCCAATCAAATTCATTTCACAGACTTCTTTCAAGAATCGTGACTAAACAAAAATTAACACCGATTCGCGCTCTTTAACTTTTGTCGTTAACCGTATCAATTACTGCCAATAAAGAGCTTACAGCTGAATGCGAGACATCTCAGTACGAGACTTTTCAAGAATAACTCGACATATTTAGTAACAAAATTGCACGCTCTAAATACGTTATATGCAATAATTCCAATCAGTTTCACTGATAACTTATTAGTCTTATACGGAGCATTTCAACCCGATATAACAGCAATATAAACATAATATTATCTTTATTAATTTACATATCTTTATTATTTGAGTTATATTGAGTATTTGAGTATTATTTGGTTATATAATCTTTATTATTTGAGAAAATGAAGAAGTAATTGTGAAATGTTTCGTAAGAAATATCATGAGATCAATCATAGATTGTTAATAAAATTATTGAAGAGAGTTAGAGAGAAAGAGATATGTTATTTTAATTTATATACCACGATTTCAGAGTATAATTTAGCTTTACAAAAACATTGTGACAAAAATATAATTTTAATTTAATTTTCACAATATTTTACTTTTATTTTCCTATAATATAATTAAAATGACATTTTTATGTACAAATGACTGGAATTATGCGTAAATATATCATAAATAAAATAAAAAATTCTTATTTTATACTTATTATATACACAAAAATCTCAATATAGCGTCTGTATTAGTAACACACCTACAAAGAATTCAAGAAAAGTGAATCATGCAATTTAATGAATGGCAATCTATCGTATAAATCTGTCATTTGAAAATTACGTCAAATATTGCCAATTGTTATTACTCTAGAGTGCAATCAAGAAAAGCAAGCTACGACGAAGGACGATTCAGTTATGAGACTATCATGCACGTTAATACATTTATCCTTCACGGTGACTGAGGCAATTTTATATCGTCACTGGGAGTCAAGTAATGGCAAGGCGAAGCGACACACACAGAATAAACGTTATCCAACGTTCCTTGTTTTTCAATGATGTAACACGTTGAACGATGCGTTTTATTACGACTTCAAGAGTTATTTGAGTATTCATCTCCGTGCAATCTTCATACAAAACCAGCTTTATCAGTGTCCATATTTTGCATCTATACTTTGCGCTTTGTTATTTTTACTTCATCATCACATTTAACATCCTTATCAGTATCTCTTTCCTTGCTGAATTAAAAAAGGCTATATCATGCACGCAATACGTAGTACGCAAGTCGGATTAATCTGTTATCACGCAACCTTATGACATGAGATTTCAGCAAAATGGCATATTAATTTGAAGTCGGAACACAATTCAGCTAAGTATCCCGGCGAATATAGAGATCGCATAAATTCCCGACGAAACTCGCAATTACGCAAAAGCGCCAGTTGAAAGTAAATTGTGACGAAAATGCTCGGTAGATGCAGCCGCATGTCGGCTTCTAATTTGCGGACACGCCTGAAATTCCTACCATTTTCCTATGTCGCTCGCGTGTATAAACACGCGCGCGCAATATTGCACGTAATTAGAATTTTGGACAGCTACGCTGGCCGATGCGTTCCGCGTGATCGCTGAATAATGTAATTGAAAACTACCGACGAGCGGTCCATTCCGTTTAATCGGCTCATATAAATAAATCGCACGGACTGTGAATGCCGCGCGCTGATACTTCAGAATTACACATGGTTGTGTAATTTTAGTCAGGTGGGCGTTAACGGTTCAATCGAATAGCAATACTTATCGGATTTCCCCGAGAATTGATTAAACTGTTAAAAATTCATCGCTATCCATCGACTTACGGGCGCATTCGGGAATTTCGTCCCACTCCGATGCATCCGGTGCATCCCACCGCCGATGTTTCACGAGTGAAAATATTTATTTTAAAACACGCAGCAAAAGAAACATGCTCGTTCTAAAAATATCTTTATTTTCGACATATGTAAATATGTTTGAAGGTTAATATGTTTGAATATCTTTATGTATAAATATGTTTAAATATCTTTGTTTTCGCGACATATGTAAATATGTAAATATGTTTGAAATATGTTTTAACATATAAAAAATGGGATGACATGAGAAAACGTTATACACAAAGATAAGTTACTTATCTAGAAATATATTATGATAAGATACAATGATAAAAGATTCTTCTTTTTATTTATCTATATTAACGCTATCTTTTATTAATCTACCTTTTATTTATCTATATCTATATTAACGCTATTAATCATTTTAATTAAATATTTGTACAAATATCAACTATCTATGATATTCTATATGTAATCCACACTTATAACATTTCAGGATATAATAAGATTACATTATGTTCTTAACTATTAAGTTGCATTATTTCTTATCATGTATTGTATTTTAGAATATTGATACCAAAGATTACCGTACTAAATACTAAATAATGATTGTTATTAATATTTTAATAAGAAAAGAAGTTACTATAAATACACTTTATATGTGATTCAACAAAGATAAATATATTCTTATTATTTAAAAATAATTTTCAGAAATAAAAAACACAAAATATTGGATCAAATATATAATGTTTTTGTATGTTTCCTTATCCACCAAAATTAACAATTATTGTTTCATACATAAGCAATAATATATAATCTTGTTAGAAGAATTTTATAGTCTTGTGAATTTCAATAATGTTACAATTTTATTTGAATATTGTAATAGTCTCATAAGACGTACAGTATGATTACTTTGATGACAATGATATCTTCTTCTGACATTTAAAAACTTTATATTCTTAATCCAATATTTTGTGTTTTTTTATTTAAAAAAAATTATTCTTAAATAATAAGAAAACACAGGTTTTTCTTCAGTGAAAATTATATAAAATATATATTCTTGCAAACAACTCGTTTTCGTTTAACGCTATGTAATCTCATTTAGAAGATTAACATGTCAAAAATAAAAATATTTTCCAAACAAGAATGTCTTTTTTTCTGCTCACCGTGCATTTGAAATAACGGATATTCTTAGAAATAGATTCCGCTTTATTTGCAATATACGCTAATGATTAGTGTCACAATATAAAAATATACATCAATTATGACTTTCTACGATAAACTTGTCACAACAGAGTTGTCGTTGACGTACAGTTCAATTATGAGGATTTACATAGATAGTATTCTTTCTTTCTTTTATTTTCTTGAAGAACTTTCCTTGGTTATCATTAATATTATAAATTCATAAGACATTAGACAGTGATATCTTTATAGGCTACATTTATTCTGTATACATTTCTGGTTCAACGGAGCCGTAAGCAATACGTGCGCACCAAGTCGGCACTTGGTTGACGATAATAATAGCTAGTGCAAGATGATGTAATTAATTTTCCACGATAATTATTGTGCCACTTTATAATTATGTTTTTCAACTTTTTGTGTGTGTATGTGTATGCAAAAGAGCAGCTAAATAATTAGAGGAAGAGTATCAATCGTTACGTAAAGTATCTCAAGAAATTGCACGTAACGATTATGGAACGCCGACGTTCTGTTATACATATATGTCTTGCGTGAAGATGATTAGTTCGTTTTGCGTAATTCATATTGCCACATGTCATCCTTCTCCTTCAATGTATATAATAGAGTGTCAAGTTGCGAATCACTGTGATGCACTAATGATACACAGGTGAACCTGGATCACAGGATATAATGAGATCTAGTCGACAACTTTTTGCAGAGATGTTGCCATATAATAAATATTTTGTAATTATTACTGTTATATCTCTTATTGCATATTGTTACATTAATTTTAACTGAAAAATACCACAAATTATTTAGTGCGTTTGTTGCCTTCTCCGCAACTGCGTTGAAATTTGTTTGCTATATTTGCATAACGTAAACAATGATAGAATTCTTCCTTTTTATTTATCTATAATATCTATATTAATGTTATTAATTATTTTAACTTAATGCCTGTACAAATATCAACGATCTATGATATTCTATACTATATAATCCAAACTTATACATTTCGGGGTATAACAGGGTTATATTATGTTCTTTTAACTGTTAAGTTGCATTATTTCTTATCATGTGCTGTACTTCAGAAAATCGATATCAAAGATTACCACACTAAATAATGATTGTTATTAACATTTTAATGAGAAAAGAGTATATGTTTCTAACATTTTCTTGTTTTTTTTTTGTACAATTTAGATAAGCAAATAAATTAATCAAAACGGAGCAGTAATACTTACAACAAACAGTAAGATTCCGCTTTTTATTTTACTTTTTAACTGTATACATACGTACGAGAGAGCACGATTAAGACTCGTAAAAAAAGTTGTCGACCAGATCTCATTATACCTTGTGATCCAAGTTTGCCTGTGTATTATTAGTGTATTATTAGTGTGTCACAGATTTGCAATTAAAAGACTTACCATTACAGGCACGATAAGTCTATACTATCGTATTTTTTATTATTGTATATATAGATCTGATATAAATGTGTCATGTTCTTTGAAATTTTTAATGCTCTTTTTGATTTTTTTCGTTCTTTGAAATTTTCTTAAGTGAAGCAAATACATACTTCGGTAAAAAAAAACGTCATTTTATTCTTAAACAAACACATTAAGTTTGAATAATGTCAGAGTCTTAATGCTACGATCTAATCATGATCTAATCATACGTAGAAGTAATTATGCCGACCCGTGTGCAAATTAAAAAATTGATATAAAAATGAAAACGATTTACGTTAGGAAAAATTTGGGAAACGCGTGAGTTTTTCCTCACGTAAATCATTTTCCTTTTCGTAATACACTGCAAATTTAAGTGTGTAATAAACACACTTTTACATATGTGTAAGATTTAACAATTTATATGTGTGATTTGATTTTCCGTCTAAAAATTACACAATGTATCGCATAAAAAGATAACTTTACACATTTAAGGCTCCTGACTCAACGATTCGCGATCGAGAGATCGCTCTTTTAAAGGGTAGGCTGATAAGAGGAAGGTGACTTTAGAGGAGAAGAAATTTCAAAAGAGGCGAGTGATTTTCCAAGATTTCGGACATAGCGTTATACCTCGATATATTAACATAATTAATAATTAATAGTTAATTGAAATTAAAAGAGGAGACGCATCTTCAACATTCAAGTGACGTGATATATGTTGAGAGATTAGAATAAGGTGATTGGAGATAGAAGCGTGAGAACTGTGTTTGGTAGCCTTCAGCGAACAAAGTTATTGTACTATCATCTATTTTATATGATATCAACAAGTTATGATCTTTAAGCACATTTTTCCTTTCTTTAATGATGTTCTCCAAAAAAATTTTCTCCAAAAAAACTCCTGCAAAGTACGCCAAGATAAAAAAATATATAAAAATATGACACACTTGCAATCATTAAACATACCTTTAAAATATTCCCAACATTTTCCTTTTGCTACCGCCTTTTTTAACCAACTTTTCCTCACGATTTTATCACACGAATTTAACGGTTATTCATTGATTGTTTAGAAAAAAAGTATTCGGAGTATTTTTTATGCTTAATCGATTGTAAATATCATTTTTAGGATATATCTTTTTATTACAACGTACTTTGTAGGAACTTTGAGCATGCATTCACTTTTAACGTCATCAGTTAAAACATTAATTTATTTAAAATTTTTTAATAGATAACAAAATAACAAAATACTTAATACTAGACATAACATAACATAACATACTTAATAATAAATAAGATAAAATAAAATAAAAATTTGTGATAAAAAGTACGTGACATATCTCAGTTTGCAGTGCAACTCACAAACTATAAATCTTTTGAACACTCTCATATTCTTCATTCTTCATTCTCGTAAAGATCGTAAGATATATGAATGCAAACTATCGTAGCATTAACATTCTGACATCATTCCAACATAGTATGTGACATCATTCAAACGTTTGCTTAAGAATAAAATGACGTTCTTTTTTAACGAAATATGTGTTTGCTTCAGTTGAGAAAGGACTTGAGAAAATTTCAAAAAACAAAAAAAAATTGAAAATTTCAAAAAACATGACACATTTATATCAGATCTATATGTAGAAAAATAAAAAAATATGATAAGTATTGTCTTATCGTAATCAAATGGTTAACAAATAAAATGCATTAGAGACATATGCATGTATCATGGACAAGTAAAAGACTACAAAATGCAACATCTGTTACGACAATGTTGCAACATTGCAACAGACGTCGTAATATTGCAACATATGTTACAATATTCGATATGGATAATAAATTAAAATTTCCTAAATATAATTTGAGACACATTTTTCCATTATTCAAAGGGCAATTTTAATGAAAGATAAAATTTTCTAAGATTTGCTGCCTTCAGATTATCATGTTTATTCATATCACATCATATCATATACGTGATAGTTGATCTTCATGAATAATTTAACTATATTCTCGCCATTTAAAAAATATTATTAAAATCTACACGAAAAAAAATTTGATAATGTTGCATTGCTCTAAAAAAATTGTTGAAAAAAAGTTTCTTAAATTTTCACTATCGCAGCGTTATAGAATTTAAAATGCAGTTATATATTTCATTTAGCATTTTCTTAAAATCCTCTAGATTACAGAAATATTAGCAAAAATATGACAAATCATATTTTATTTGAGTGGATGTTTTTATCACAAGTACAAATTTTTTATTATATTCTAAATATCTCATTCTATCCTAATATGTATAAGTTAGCAAACTATTGGACCCTCGATAGAATATTTCTTTTCTGTTGTTATTCGTTTTACTCATTCGTTACTCTTCCACTATTCAAAATGCATTAAAAACTTATGTAATTGCAGCAAGTATATAATCATTGGTAACGATGACTTGCACGGATGACGTAATGTATCTCGTAATATTTATTGCGCAACTTTGAGTCATTAGTATCCAACTGTCTCGTTGAAATCATTTCTATGAAATACTCTTTGATGATATTGCGAAAATTACTCATTCTAGGTAAACAGGCCGCAATATGCAGATTTTTCAACATTCTTAAAGCACTTGCATAAACTATGCATTTATTAAAGTGGAATAAAATTTTGCTGAGTCCTCTTCTTCTGTGTTTTTCTTTCCCCTTGTATTTCCTGAGAACAGTCTGATAACATCGTGACTGACGATCAATACACGTGGAAATGATAAAACCATTTTTCTTCTATCTTATCTTTACCTAACAGACACGTTTGCATCAATGTGAATGTTCGAAGTGTTGGTCAAGTTCAATTAGCTTGGAATGAATCAGGAAATCCGGTAATAACAGCAACAACCAATCAGATGGTTGAACGTCACGTCCGTGACAGAGACACTACCTGTATACGAGACTGGGTATAGACCTATAATCTATCTGCAACTATCTTTTCACATGAGTACATATAGACGTATTGATATAAAGCGTAATACATCCAATTGCCGTATCATTTCGCGTCGAGTTTAGCTAAGGAACGGACACAGTGAGAGCATTTGTAAAGTACTATATTACCAAGAGGAACAAAAGACGAATAATTTGCAAGTCAGTGTTATGATCATATTATAAAATATTGTTCATGTTTATACATCGGCGTTGGAACGGAAAATCATCGCAAATGTTTATCGAATTATTAGTTATTAACATAGAAAATATTATAATATTATTCCTTTCTTTCATACAAGTTTTTTTCAGTTTCTATTCCTCGATCTATTCCTTGATTAAAAAGTTCTGTAATAATTTTTATTATAAAATTCTCTTCATGTTGGCGAGTTAAACAACTACATTGTGTCTTCTAGTAACATGAAATCAACAAAAGAAAAAAGTGAAATCAAATTTAAGTAACATTGACAGATTTATACGAGTATGTACAATCACATACTTCAACGTTTTGCAATAAGTTATGCTTTAAAAGTAATTCATCAAAGTGTGTTATTGCATATGCAATTGTGTATGAGTGTTCATTTTGTGTGCGTGGATTAATATGTGTTCACAAAATACCAAATAATAAAGGTCGCGATAATTACATCTTATCGCTGTGATATTGACTTATTTAAAGAATTTGCTATAATTAAAAGAAAAAAGAAGTCTACAAAAAATACCGCAAAAATATTACGTCAACAAAAAAATCTCACGCTTATTCAAATTCAAGTAATCCATGCAAATTGTATTCTTGCGAAGTGAAGTTTAAGTTGTATTACACAAAAATTGTATGCCTCACAGTTAAAAGTTTTTACGAGACACTTGTGGATTTTATGGATACAGATATAAAGTCGCGCAAATGATTTTTCATAAAAAATTAATCTTTAAAATTAAAGCAAAGTATAATATTGGATTGTTTAAAATATTGGATTGTTTTGCGATGTCTTAACGCAAATTAAACAATTTCATCAACAAATATAGGATGATATTGATAAAGAAATTATCTCTTTTTTTTCTTTAGTAATATAGAGTGAGTTCAATACAACTAAATACATATTTATGCCTGATCTACGTAGTTGCAATCTGTCAAACTATAACAAATACTTATATAACAAATAAATCTATTTTTTTCACACTGCAATGCTTTTATTTCAAGTAATCATATTTTACAATTATTAGCGAACTCCATTCACGAGAAGAATATATACCCACATAACTAGTAACATTTATTGCACTTAAGCAAGTTGATTTCAGTGTCTATTAAATATAAGATTCACCTAACGTATACTAAAACTATTAAATTTAATTTGGTTTTTTTTGTTACATAAAACTTATATGTAAATAAAATTGTTCTATTTGTTTTATATAACTTATTATTTTATATTTGAATAGAAACTTATTCGAGCGAGTTAACTCCTTGGATAATTTTATATAAATGTCAATTTTAATCGTCGTTGCAATTAAAATAACATCCATGAAAGAGGGAAAGAGAGATAAAGTCCAATTAAAATCAAATCTACGTTGAAATTAACTTGAAAGTATAGTTTCATTATTTGTTTGTAAAACCTAAATTACAGAATTTTTATATTTTTATGAACATTTTTTATTTTTTAAATGTGAGTTGTGTGCACGCGTATGTGTGCGTGTGCGAGTGTGTGTGTGTTCCACAATAGAATCGCATATTATTATATATGTGCATATACAAGTTTTTATATTTCGAGGAGCATAGAAGACTAGATAAATAAATAATCTACAAGATACCATTAGAGAGACGAGATAACAATAATTAGAGAGAATAATTTTTCTTCTTATATAGAGTATATAATAAGCCCCACTAATAAATGTCATTATCAAAATACTTTCCAAATTCCTCCTAAAAATACATTTTTTAATCAGTTACTATCTATCTACTAGAATCTATCAGTTATCTATCTATCTACTAGAATCTATCAGTTAATCAGTTATAAATAGTGAATAAACATCCGTCATTCGTCATAGTACATAAAAAAAGAAGCAATAAGAGATGTAAAAAGTATTATGTTTCTTTTGTTATATTTAATTATAAACATATAAATATAGACATATATATAAATATATGTATATGATTTTTCATAAAAAATTAATTTAAAGCAAATTATAATACTAGATTATTTAAAATATTTTAAACAAATGTATATGTTAAATACACACATATGTATAAACTTCAATACAAGTACAGTGGCAGTAAAGAAATGAAATGAAAAATTCACTTTTACTGAATTATACAATTAGGAAAAATATTTCAAAAAAATATGTACATACATATAGTTAATAAAAAAATACATTATAATCGAAAAGATTGAATAAAATGTTTTGCGAGTCTACATATTATTTATTAAGTTTTTGTCTTTTTTGTCTTTTTTGTCAATTTCTCACATTTCTTATATCGAAATGAATTTGAAAGAATTCTTCGCATCAAATCCGAGATAAATATTGATAAGCTTAAATAACAAATTAATCTATAAAAATATACTCTCAAATTAAAATTCTGCACAGTGTTAGATGTTACATGCAATATTTCACTCACGGGAATAAATCTTTCACGCGTGAGTGAATTAAATCAAATGCAACTGCAAATGTCCCTGAAAACTTAAAGGTCATACACGTGGATAACATAATCCTTATATACATATATAGTGGTCATAAATCACAGATGTTAAACAATGTAACACATGCACTGAGGAAAATATCTGATGATACTAACCAGAATTCGATTTATGTTTACCAAACGGTATGCAGAATAATCGTGTTATTAAAGATATTTAGTCAATGATACAAAACTATCTGGTGAGCGCATTATCTAAGTAGCATTATAGTAATGCTTAAATAAGTTTACCAAACCGTATGGTACAGCATACAATTCATTTGGTGAATGTTATAAATACAGTTGTATTAAACTTCTTACCTAACCTAAAATCTAACCATATTATATATAATTTTCATATATATGAAATTACTGTATATGAAATATTGTATACTATATAATCTTCATATATTTACTTCTAAATTCGTCGACATATTTTAAGAAATTTCATTCTTCCAAATATTTGACGGTTTCAGCGTTTACTTTTTTATAGCACCGTCTTTAAAAATTAGTATAGATGAATAAGGAAACGTCGCAGCGAGTAACAATTAACTATCGCATTAATATCAGTCTATAATGTTGAATAATTATATTTAATGTGCTGTATAAAATTTCCTGGTTTTTTCTAATTAGTAACCTTCACCAAAGTATCTTTACTTTGTTTCTCATTAACTCATTATCTCATATCCATGTGCGAACCATTACGACTTCTATTCTCGTTTTATTCCTCATCCTTGTCATATATGCATGTTAACACTTTTAATTGCATCGATAATCCATATTTAAATAAATCGCTTTTCAACTTCGTCAGCCTTCGCTGTATTTCCTCCGTAATATTTCTTCACCTTATCGAAAACGTTTTATTATATAAGATCTGATCTCACTTTATTCGTGTCAAGTAATATGTGATTATGACCACAAATGATCATTTACTTAAATCGTCCACAGAAAAATAAATATTCTTGTTTGGAGAATATCTTTATTGTTGACATTTTAAAAATAATATTAATGTTAAAATGAGATTATATAAGGTTAAACGAAGATAATTAGTCTTCAATCAAGACAAATATAATCAAATTAATATAACCATTTTTTTATAGAATATTATAATATTAATAGTCTTGGTTATATATATTATTAATCTTCAATCAAGACAAATATAGTCAAATTAACACAATGATTTTCTTGTATATAAGAAAAATATTAATATTATCTAACAGTAAGATTTGAAAAAGCACATAAGGAGCAAGCACGGATGTCTTAGTGCTATTAAATACTAATATTATTTTTTAATATTAATGTGATTGTGGGAAGATAAAATTGTCCAGTATGTTAAACGCACGTATCGAAATTTTTCTTCGATTATCGTACGTGGAGAATCAAAAACACGGACCTGGAACCTCCTCACTTTCCGGGCGGGACGCCTTTCCATTCAGCCACCGAGGCTTCGACAGTAATCTCGCAACTCAATGTTTATAAATTCTCTAAGATGTAAGTTGAGAGAGAAAGAACGAAAGAGTCGATCTTGTAAGAGATGTTATTATATTCCGTCCTGGCGAAGGCAGTTTTTTCGCAACATATATAATGAATCTATTTGAGTCATCGGTTTAATGGGGTTTTGGGACTTTAATAAAAAAATATATATATAAAAATTGGGACTCAAGGATCGGTCTGAGTATGGAAGGTTGATTCTCCGCGTACAATAATCGAAGAAAAATTTCGATACGTGCGTTTAACATACTGAACAATTTTATCCTCCCACAATCGTATTAATATTAAAAAGTAATATTAGTATTTAATAGCACTAAGACATCCGTGCTTGCTCCTTATGTGCCTTTTCAAATCTTACTGTTAGTTAATCTATTCGAGGAGCTTTCTATTATTTCGGTTTATTAATATTATCGGTTATATATGAGAAAATGATTGTGTTAATTTGACTATATTTGTTTTGATTGAAAACTAATTTATCTTCTTTCAACGCCATATAATCTCATTTTAATATTAATCTTATTTTTAAAATGTCAATAATAAAGTTATTCTTCAAGCAAGTATATTTTTTGCTGTGTATATATGTATTACATGTATTTATATACGCGTATTAACATATATTTAGTTATTATATATTTATAGCGTTTTATATTATAAATATAAATATATAAAAAAGTTGTAATAATATTAAATACAAACAAATATTAATATACAAACACAGAGAAAATTTTATAATAAAAATTACTACAAGATTTTGTAACTAAGGAATAAGTAGATATTCTATTTCAATTTATTATCTTTTCGTTTCAGATGTACTATACTTATATTTTAGGAATTAAAAGATATTATTAAAATATTTGCTATGTTTCTAACAAAATCTGCTATGTGTTTAGTGAGATTTACTATGCTTCTTCTGTGTTGAGCTATTTACTTCGATAGCCCTTTTCTACATATGACCTTCGATTTACCTTTCTAATTCCCCCTTCCATCAACTCCATCTTTTCTGTCCTCTAGCTCTGCTAATTCAATACCAACTTTTCTTTCTTATACACTGTGTTCCATCAAGTTCTACGCAACAAAATTTTGTATACCACAGCCAAGTGAAATAAGACCATGTTAATTCCTTATTGTCATCTTGAAATTAGCATATATTTACTTGTATCACATTGTTATTCATATATATTTATATTGAGAATAAATCTCTCGTATTAGAAAAAGCTCACATCTGTAAGCGGCAAAACTCATTTAAATTCAGGCTGAAATTACGTCATTAAATAATATTTCCTATGCGAGGCTCGTCAGCATTTGGCATTTACCCACGATGTTTGTATTCTGCCTCTTGTACACAGTTACACAACCTATATCATAAGCTGTCACGCTCACTCTCCAGTCAGTCGCGGTTAAGATTCAAACCGTTATCCACACGCGCTAGTGCTCTCCGTCTTTTTCGTCGCGCGCTTGAACTTGAAGAAAGTGCGGAAAACATTTCCGAGAGAACTCATCAGAGTGAAATATAGCGAACATCGTTCGACCACAAGTACATACGCGATCGTGCCACGCCGGGCGCGCCGTAAATTTCTCGCAAATACCGCAACTCGATCACGTTCGACGGGATCTCGACAAGATGGGTATGTATGCCCATTGGCTAGCGGGGTAAAGCGAAAAGCGGCGGCCCATTACGCTCTTAATTGAAACAGCGATCTCGAACGCGCGGGAATGTCCGTCTTGAATATCGACGGGGGCGCGAGAGGAAAGAAAGGACGGCGAAACGGTCGAAAAACGCCGGACGGGATAGCGAGAAAGAGAGTGGAAAGGCCGGAATGGGGAAGACAGGAGAGAGTTGGCTCGGAAGAAAGGAAACGTGATAAATCTCACCGCGAACAATAAGTTATCGTAAAGAATCGTTTTCGCGTTTCGTGACACGGCGAGAAGAACAATGATTTGTCGGGGAAATTCTCCAATTCCATTTCCAATTTCAGAAATGCCTGTAGAGACACCGGAATGGCTGGATGTATGCTTCGTGCAGAAGGCCCTGCGACATTCGGAAGGAGACTCGATCCACGTGATCGATATATCCACGAAACCGGCTACGAATAAGGGTGACAACTATACCAGCGATATGATCAGGGTCATGGTTGAATACACCCAAGACCAGAACCGGAAAGACACGAAGAAGAAATCAATCATCGTCAAGATCGCGCCGATCAACGATGGGATGCGCAAGGAACTCGTAAGTTCGTTTGATTTATGTGAGTTACTTCCCTCATTCCTCACGCTTCCGCTCTCGCCATTACGTACATGTAAACGCGTAAAAGATGGATCAGATCGTAAGGGCGAATTCCATAACTGATACGAGGTCAATTTCTTCGAAGTGACGTGACAATCGGTTGAAAGCCAACTGGCTTAGTGAGAGCATGCACGCAAAAAGAGATGTTCATCCAGTCACACAATCCGTCTAAAGTTCCCTTAGAGACAACCTTAAAAATGCATTCAGTGAAAATCTTATTCAATGACAAATCCTCTATTCCTTTTCGATCTCAAATAATTTCCAGATCTTGAATTCGTCCCTCTTCAGTACGGAAATGTTGATGATGTCAAATACTTTGGATAAAATGAATCAGTTGCTGGGATCCAATCTGAGCGCTAAGAGCTTATACATTCAGCAGAAAGATCCACCGCTTCTAGTATTGGAGGATTTAGCACCACTCGGTTTCCGCATGGCCGATCGTGAAACTGGCCTCGATTTGACTCATTGTATATTAGCGCTTCGTGGATTGGGTAAATTCCATGCAGCATCAGTAGCCGTGTGTGAAAAGGTAAATACTAAAATTTTTATATTCAAATGTGATACATGTGTGTATCCTTCTGTGCGAGAAAAGGCGATACTCCTATCTCGGTGGCACTGTTGCGTTGTCACTTATACTGACGAGTCATTTATATTGAGATATAAAAGTCAGTTGCATCATGTTGCATAAATATCGATATTGTTATTCACTCACGTTATTCGAAATCATTCTTCGCGAATAAATACTTCCAATGTGAGTGTGCAAACATTGGTTATTTATATCTTTATTGAGGATTTACATATTTAATTCTATTAAAATTAAAACCGAAGTAAAAATCGAAAAATTTAGATGTATTTTTATTCAAAATAAATAACGAATTTTCACGCGTAACTTGAATCAATTATCAAAAGTTAACTATTTAGATAAAATCGAATATCTTCCCACATTGCATAAACCTCAAATATCAAAATATCAAAAATTAGTTTATTATTGTGTGATTCTCTTTAGTTTTTAATTTAAAACAGTGTTGGACATTCAATTAAAATATTCTTTAATAATCGACTAAGATAATCAGCAAATCAATCAAAATTAATCTTCATAAATCGTAATAAAATCATACTATCGATCAATAAAATTATTAATCAAATTTTAATCAGATTGATTGTATACTGATTAATAATCAATTTCATCAGTCGATTGAATCACTCGATATTATACATACAATGATTAATTAATTTTTATTATTAATTTGCCGATTATTTTAATCAAAGAAAATTTTCATCGCGACACTGGTTACACATTTATATGCAACATTAATTAATAAGTTTAGTTTTAATTTATTCTTTTAATATTAATATTTTTATTTCGAGTATTAGGATCATATATCATCTAACTATCGCCTTATCTTTCGAATATAAAATTTATCACATGTCTTAATTCACTATCTTATTCACACATGCAACTTTATTATTGCACGCAATAAAGTTTTGTTGTTGTTTAAATATTGTGATTATTATTCCGTTGAAAAAAGAGACATGTACACTTGGAGTCTCGATGTATTTCTATGCATTTTTATATACTTCGCATGCACATATATGCAATAGGACAAGATATAACATCTGACATGCATTTCGCATAAGTTACGTGAATTGTCTATCACATTCGTGATTTACGTGGAGCAAATTATTAACAACATTGGGTCATAAATTTGCAATAACGCAAACAGATACGTGTCAAGATAAAGAAAAATTATTGCGACCATTAACAATCTCTATAAAACTAAGTCCATCCAAGACACAACGTCGTAAGTCGCGATCCTAAACTTTGAAACGACGCATACATATATACACGGTAATAATGTGTGTGGCATAATGGTTACCATAAACCGCTGCGATTTTGTGTAGACGAATGGGAGTTTGAAACTACACGATGGGTGATCCAGCCGTGTAGTTTCAATGTCTAACAGAGAATAACCAAAGCTTAATGTCTTTATCCTTTACAGCAACGCGTACTTCAATGTAAAATAAAGAAAAAATCGAATAAAGAAAAAAAAATACTTAACAAATCCATCACGTCATGTATAGATACTCATCTTATCGTTATCATTTATAAAGCTATTAATAAAGTTCGTTCGGGGCCACTCCGGCTCTCGAAACCGTCAATCGTCATCAAAAATTTTGACGCAATAATATTTAACGTCAAAATTCATATAATACTCTTATCGTGTAGCGCTAACGGCAAAATATGCTATTTGTAGCAATACTGACCGTAAACTTGTGGATAACGCATATAGACCAGCTTAAGTAACCTTTCCTTCAAAAAGTTCTTCACGCGTGATCATTCAAGACCCAAAAACTACTCATAAATTGATGAACCTCAAATTTACTTGAACTTAAGGAAATATTTTTATATTTAGGATCCAAGCCAAAAGAAGCTGTATACGGGAGGAATGTTCGATCCAGCTCATCCGCCAAGCTTAACTGATTTCTTCGATCTCGGTCTTCAGAATTTGGCAAAAGAAACAGCAAAATGGCCAGAACTAGACCAAAAGTAAGTTTTGCGTGCAAATGTAATTTAACACAACAAACGGCCATTTTTCTTTTCAAATTGTAAAGTTTTATATATAAGTTTAAATGTTAAATTTCATGTCATATATCATGATAATATGGCGCAAGTATGAAATAAAAAACAAGCTGCTTTGGGCTTGAGAAAACGCTCGATCTATCCACCCAGCGCAGGGTACGTAAGGGCCTTCACACACAAATTGACATAACAGTAACGTAAGACGTACCGTAAGAATTGCGATCGAGTATTCATCAAAATGGCGATCTTACGGTTCGACGATTCTCAACATGATTGGTCAATTCTTACGGTACGTTTTACGTTACTGTTATGTCAATTTGTGTGTGAAGGCCCTAAGCGCACGTAACGAGTCGCGGACAGATGTTACGCACTGAGAAAAAAATATTTGGTATTCGTAACTATAATCGCAGAAAAAAATTATTATTATGAATTATAGTCAAGAAAACTACTTTTTATTAAATTCTACTATAATATTAGTGATAATAATCTTATATCCATGTTACTACTACTATTAGCGTGTTAGAACAACCAAAAAATATGGTTGAGGCCAAAAATAACTATAAATTTAGTTAGATCAATTATTTTTTTCTCTCAGTGCGGAGGACGAGCAGGAAATTTGGCCGAGCGACAGAATAGCCATTGTTCGTAACAGTAACAATGATTTATTGATGTTACCAAATTAAATTCGCTCGATAATAAAATTCGCTACTGTGAATCGCTGAATAGGCTGGTTTGAGTTGCGTTGACGCCTCGCGGTCTTCTCGCTTCCGCGGGGTTACGTAGAGAGATTGAGAGATTGCCGAGACGGTGAATTAATGACGGTGATCTCGTCGCACGCGAAGGAAAGGTGAATCTCGAAGAAAGCTACCGTTAAAACATAGCAACGGTGAGCGAGACAAAACTGAGTCTGTCCGACGGTTAAAGAACGATTCCACTTATAATTTTCTTTAGCAATACACGGCACGCGTTGATTGATCGCGAGTCAAATTAACGGTTCAACTTTCGCGACAATCATAAAAAATATTACTTGGATAGGAGTTGTTGACAGAAAGATCCCAGTATACATTAGGTAGAAGGAAAAACTGTTGTCTCCTTAGCATCGGAATCAATAGGCTGGGATCCTCTTCGTATAGCTTTGTTTGGGAAAGACTCGATCATAACGAATGTCTCAAACAATAAGAAATAGACTGAAAGATTGCAAAAACGTCGTCACAGTAACGCAATATTCTAACGGCCAAATAAGACCAACAGTAATTGCGTGTATAGACTCTTCCAGAAGATTCTTCGCAAAGAATTCTCTGGAAGATGATACTGCCTTTTGTTTCGAATTCGAAACACAAGTTAAATATATGTTAAAAATGAGAAAAGAATTATAAATATAAATATAAGCTACAGTGTACAATATATATTCAAATATGAATTTACTATTGGCATCAAAGTGGCCCAGTACCGATTTATAGTAAACGTTACTGGCATAGTACCAGATGTCAGTACGGATTTAATATTGGTATAATACAGGGATGATAAAAAAGGGCCAGTAATCGGAAAACAGTACTGTCACAGTACCGAAAATCAGTACTGTACCAGTATAAAAAAAGTATTAATTCCTAGCACTGTGCTGGAATTCTGTAACTCTTATTAGAATTAACGATAGTTTCATTGTCGTTGCGCAGCTTTGTATATCGAAGAAAAACTGTACAACGATAACGAAACTGTCGTTAACTCCAATAATGAGTTATAGAATTCCAGCACTGGAGAAGTACCTATTCCCAGTACTGGACCAGTATCGATTCCTAGCAATTTTTATTATTTGTACAATTGTTAACATCACAACTATATAGTACGGAAAGAAAGATCAGACCATGACCAGGCCCCGGCTTGCTCTCTCTCGTTTGTACATATACATGTCTATTTTAATAGTCATATGAGGAAAAAATCTTCGGGGCGACGGCTGGAATCGAACTAGAGTCTTCCGCTTGTCAGGCAAGCGTTCTCATCACTGAGCTATCTAGGTTTCGCGTTAGTGATCTCTTCCGTTTTCCCATAAAGGACATTGATATCGTCCGTTTTCCGATACCGGCACAACACTGGCCCAATATCCTCTATTGGCAGATTATATACGATTCTTATTTGAGTACCCAGTACTGATTCTACGAACAGGGCCAGTACGAATAATACAGCTTTTTTAATACTGGGCCAGTACCGAAAATGACAAACACTTTTCGGTAATGCCCCAGTACACGTACGGTACAACTATCCAGTACCTAACCTTAGTACGAAGCCAGTACCAATGATACAGTTTTTTTATATTAGGCCCAGTATTGAGCCAGTACCAAAACATTCGCTTTTCGGTATCGATCCAGTATCAGACCATTTTTCCGTACTGGCGAAACGTATACGATTCCTACTTAGGTACATATAGTTAATTAATTTCGTATCATTTATGTTATTAGATACACGAAGAAAATTACTCAACTCAGTACCAGATGTTTCGAAATAGGAATGAAAGTATCCAGGCCGCGTGATGATGATTTTAATGTGATTACCCACGGAGACTTTTGGGTGAACAATATGTTGTTTAAATACGCTAACGGGAAACCAGTTGAACATATTTTTGTAAGTATACTATAAAAGATAAGACATCTAAAATAAGATGCTTATCTTAAGCGTTTATTGATCTATCACAATTGCTCAGACAACTGTAAATTTAAGTTTGCACAAAGTAATCGACCAACTCTCATCTGCCAACACATAATGAAGATACATTTTATGACGCTGAAATCCTGTATTTCTGTTCTCTGTACGCGAAGATGTATCTTGTTATAATTAAAAAAGTTGTAAGTCACATAGGCGCGATATACGACATACAAAGGTAATTTGTTATACACAGAAAAAGTGTGCGATTGGATTTTCACCAATTTCTAATGAAAATATGAACGATTCAGAAATGGTAATTAAACTTATTCATTCTAAATTATCAAGATTTTTAGTTAACTTAAACGCATGCTTAGAATTCTTGCGTGTTATTTTCAAATAAAAAGATATTACATATAAGAAAAAAATACTTCTTGAACATACACACACACACTTGTAAAATGTTTAAAAAAATTATTCTTTTCACTTGACAGTCAATAGATAGCAATAAAATTGACGTGACATGCAAACTTTCTCTTTAAACTGCTTTTTTTCATCGTTTTGTCATATTAATTTCATGGCTATTTATCAATTGTCAAGATAAAAGTTCTCGAGGTATTTTGCAAGCATGTTCAAGCGATTTCAAGTGTTTTTTCATTCAAATACTTTTTCATAAGAAAAATGGCACACAAGAATTTTCAGTATGTCATTTCTCACGTCTAACGTTAAAAGCCTTAAAATTGTAAAATAATGAAATTTTTGTCAAGACATTATCGCGACTAATATCAACTTCAATTGCGCGCGAACGTAAAGCCGCGACACCGACAATGAGATAAAGGGCCAACAATAATATATGACAACCTCAAAATATGTATAGTGCGTTATAAATAATGCGGTAAATTTAATTTGCTCGAATTCAGATACATCCGCCATCTGTCTGCCATGCAAACTGTCGCAAACTCTCGACCGTCGCGACTTCCTAAACACGAGTCCCACTTCTTTTTCCCGTACACGGATTTCATTTCCAATTCAATTGCCGAGCGCTCATGAGATCGTTCGATCGTGACTACGTTTGATATTGCAGGTGGACTTTCAATTGTGTTGCTACACATCGCCAGCGATCGATCTCCTCTACTTCCTCAGCACGAGTCCCACCATGGAGACCATCGAAAATAACAAAGATGTCATGTTGGCCGAGTACCTTAACACACTGACGAGCACTATGAAGCAGCTCGGCTGCAAAACGCAACCGCCCACCATGCAGAAACTGAAAGATTCTTTGAAGGAGAAGGCTGCTTACGGAATGTTAGCTTCCTTTACAGTATTGCCGATAGTGATATGTGACAAAGACAAAGTGAAAGATATTGATGAGATCATGTTGGAAGATGGTACTTACGAGAATCCCGGTTTACAAGGTAAACTTTTCCGAAAGATAATGACGAAACGGTTACCACTTTTTGATGAGATGGGTTTATTGGATTTATGATGTCATCCGTGATATAAAGAAGAAAAAGAAGAAAACAGTATAAGCAGAAGAGTATCTTGATAAAACAATAGTAAGTTAAGAAAAATATATTCTGTGTATATGTTCAAATTAATTTTATTAGAATATTAGAATATCCTATGTGCTCATTGGAAACAAGTATTTTAAGGGAATAATGATAATTTAGTTAAATAAGATAATTAAAAGTGACAGCAAAATATGTGTAAGATAGCATTTTCGAGTAGAAAGTATCGTGGATTATTTTTCCAAAATGGGAACAATGTATTAGAATTATGTATTAGGATACTATACTTTCAGAAATCACGGGTCTGCCATACTGAGATAATGGCTACCCCACGTCATATATTTCGTTATAACTTCTACGAAAGTCAACCGATTTCAAAAAAATTATTTTCTCATCAAAACGCCAGACTTCAAGGAATTCGTTTATGTATAGAGAAATATGAAAAAGACAGTAGTTTAAAAAATATTCACCTGAATTTTAGGTGATAATTTTATAATGTACGTTTTACTCGACACTTATTTGGATCGTGATCCAACGAGAACAACGAAACTTTTATATTAAAAATTGATAACTTTACGCAAAACGATAATTACCAGTACAAATTAATTACCTGTACAAATTAATAAGGATAAATTAAGGATACAATTAAGTGTTATACATTGTAAGTTCGTTAAAAATCTTATTTATTATATTGCATTTGGTACGATCTCTTTTAATATTTATAAAATTTAAACTTTTCGCTACAATATTAAATGCGCAGGTAAATATGCATTCTTTATGGTGTATTTGTTTTTAATAAAAACGACTGTACAGACGAAAATCGCATGAATAAAACCAACAAATAGTAAATATTACAATCACTCCTTGCAGCAAAAAGATTAAGACGAAAAGGTTAAAGTTCGTATGTCTTTGAGTCTGAACCATTAAAAGTCAATTAAAAAAATATTGTTAATATTTTATTGCACTACAACTGTATGTGTTATTTACCAGCAATAGTTTTTGGATATCGTATTAATGCATTGTATTTTAATACGCATAGATATATCTCATGGATAGGTACTTATTGACGTGTTAATAGAAATGATGTTAACGAAAATAATGTAAACGTTACTGTCTATATATCAAGTACCTCTCAATTTCCTCAAGTACCTTCAATTTATTCTTACGAATAAAATGAACTATGTCGACTCGATATTTCTTCAGAAATCTGAACAAAGTTTAATTTCTCTTATTGATACCTAAATGTCTCTTTCTGCAAAGCGAAACTCTTTGAGAGATCGCTAGATACTAAAAAATATCAGTGATCTCTGAATAATCAGAGATAATCCAAGAGTAATCTTGGGATAACCCAAGAAGTGGATCTCGTTAAAAAAAATGAAACTAAGTTATAATTAATAATCAAAAAGTTTTGACATTATTAACATCAAAAATACCAGATAACTTAATCCCCTCTGAACAACTTAGTTAACTTTTACTTTCTGCTCCGCTGTACGCAGATAGCAGATAATTTCTTTTACGATGCAGAGTGAGAGATTACATAATGTTTGACCTCGTTGATTTAGATTAACATGGATTACTTCGATTATGGGTCACATTAAAAAACATGCAGAATTCTAATATCTTCGATGAATTCGTTGCGCCTTCTCACATGTTTATAACTTTTATGTGATGATCTTGAATATCGTAGTGTTGAAGGTTTGCGATGCGTTTCTTATGTTTGACAACATGTTTGACGACATATAAGAATTTTCGTTTCCTGAAATTCTGGAATGAAGTGCGCTGAATTCTATTAGAAATTTAATTTCCGAGTTGCGCACTCGATATTTTATGTCCACAAGTTTGTAAAGAATTCAGTTGCACTTATAAATTATACAAATATTTAATTAATTATTTTTTAATGTAATATGCATGACATATGTTGAAGAACACATTCACAGTACCAAGGGCTATTTAAATACATCAATAATAAACATAATTTCACGGATTTGGTTGCTATTCTGCATAAATCTTCAGAACAGCACCAGAGAAATTTAAACTCAAATTGAACTTTTGTAACATCTTTTACGGAATAATCCCGACGTTCCGAATAAATCTACGCGGCACAGTTTCATGTGCATGTCGCCCATTTCGCGGAAACAAATAACGAGACACGGAAAACAAAGAAATAGAACGAACGGAATTGCTGTTGGACACGCGTCCCGTGGTGCATACCTATTTTATGAATTAATCACGTTACTATAGAATAGACAAAACATCTGTCAGGAAAATAGCCAAGGAAGGAAAAAGAGAACGAGTTATTGCGATAGACCCCTAGATTTACAGAGAAGCGACATTGAAAAGTTTCATTGACTACCCAAATCACAAGCGCCATATTGTTTCCCCAGCGACTAATACAAATATGAAATTCCAATAAATAATATTTTTGTTAGATATCTTTAGATAGATATAATTTAATCTTAGAACCCTAAACATCAAACCTTAACCCCCTAAACATATTATATTTTAACTATTATAAAAATTAATTGCTTTTTTCTTTAATCAATGTAGGAAACATCGAGAAATATAAATCTACTATGTTTTTGCGATTCAATAAATTTGAAAAAAAAGGTTTTAATGAAAGAATAAAATACGTGTTTTTAAGAACGAATGTGTAAAAAGTCTGGATAAATTTTATTTATGTTTAGGATTCTACGGTTAATAAAGTATTGTTTTATATGCAAAGTTATAACATCAAGCTAATTCAAGTTAATCATGAAGTGAGTATTTTTACTTACGGCAATCATTAACTTTACATACACTATACTCGTATATACAAAATAAAGATTTTCGTGAGGTGTGAGTATTTCTATTTAGGATGATTATTGAGGTTAACTTTAAAATCCCCTACACTATATATGGCTTTCGTTATGTCGTTATGTCGATCCTCAATACAGCCTCTCTGTAAATCTATTATTCTCTGTAAGGCTCTATTATTGCGATCTTTAAGGCCGTTCTAGTTCGTTCATTAGTTGTAAATCGCAAAATCGTAAGAAAATTTACCAATAATAATCGATCGTTCTTCTTACGATCAAAGAAGAATTGACTGTGATTGGTCAATTTTCTTGCGACCTTGCAACTAATATAGAACGACTCTAAAAGCTCATTTCCACACTGATACGTATACTATATATATGTATGTGTGTATGTGTGTGTGTGTGTGTGTGTATATATGTATTGATGTCTGAGATCATAGATATTACTGAGATCGTATCAATAGGATACTACAATAGTCATTAATATGTCATGATGATGCTCATTAATATTTCACGTTGATATTGTAGGAATCGAATTTATGAATATTATATATTGGAGTTTCATATATAATTCTCGTCGATTTTATATAATGCTAAATGTTTATCGTCCGTGTTGTCCAAAGTGATTACGATTCATTACATGCATTAAGCACGCTGCCGAATAATTAACTTTTGTTGTGGCTGAACAATGGTGCCAGTTACTTATAGTATTTCATGAAATAAACAACGGAAAATCATTATTTGGTGCGCGTAATTGTGCGAATTTCGCACGGACTGCATTACTGGCGTAAATGCAGCATTGTTTCATCAGAATCCAACACGCACTCGATAAATTTAATAGATTTATCAGTTCGCACCAATGAGCGATGAACTTTAATGTTATAAAACGTTTTCGAATTTTCATCATATTATTCATGCGTACGAGATTAATGTATCGTTAATATGTAATCAATACGTTACCATTGTAAGACAGTATACCCTCAGTATACCCTCAAAATTAATGACACACTTTGACCATTGCGTTAAACAACGATTAATTAATGGCGGAGCTTTAGCAGCAGCAGTAGCCAACAGTTTTATAAGCATCTGTTGCATAACTTTGTTACATTTTAATGTAACTCCCTTTGAACAATTGTAACCGTCGCAAATATTTGCAGTCTTAAAACAAAAAAATATGAAATTTTGTGTAACAATATTATTGTTTATGTTCAATAAAAAGAATACTTTTATAACAGAGGAAATATTTTTTTACACGCACGCCTATAAATGTCAGTTTACGTCGATAAAGCGTCATATTTTTGAATTTATTTGCTAAAAGTAATACGATGCAATGGAAAATCGGAGGAGCATCAAAATGAAGTCAGATCGTATCAATCGTATATGATACTAACGGGCGATTAGCGTTTACCAACTGCATTGCTTCGTGTTTCGACATGCCTATTAGAAGACACGTCGAGAGACGTCGAGAGACCTCGATTTTGAAGAACAGCAATATACCAGCAAGTTATCAGATTATCACAAGAGATGCGACGGAAAGCTCGATTTTTCCTGTCAATCATACTTTTGAGATTTTATATATAGAGTGTCTCAGAATAATCTACAAAGTTCTCGTGAGAACATAGAGCGGGTCGAGGTGAAGACAAAAGTCCCATGCTGTTTTGCAATATTCGCAATAACTATTGAAATATTAATTAAAGAAGATTTATGAATGATCGCGCAAGATATAGTAAATGAGCTGTACTGCCAATGTCTGCCATTATGTGGTTGTACATTAGGTCAAACTGAATAAAAAGGTCTTATCATTTTCCTAATAATTTAATACTTAATATCTAAATACTGAGCGTAAAAGAACTTTCTACTCATCCTTCTACTAACCTTGCATAAATCATGTAATTTCAAATTAGCACACTTTATCAAGCAATTGACAAACTAAGTATTTTATCGATAACTTCCAGCATAATTTATCCAAAAGAATATTCCTCCAAAATTCTTTGAATCATAGGGGATTTTATCTAGTGCGCAAGAAACATTGTACCGTTTTTTTGAAATATTGATATTACGTGTATTTTTGTAACGTCTCCACAATGCTTTATAAATGTTTTCAAAATATTAACAATATCGCTTGCCAAATATTCAAAGAATATTTATAAAATATCAAAACGTGTTTCAAATGTTAACGTTCCATATAGCACGTGATATCATTCGAATGTATCCCATATGGATTATAATACTGAGTGTATTATAAATATATATAACATACTAGTATAATATCCGCATAATATTCCTTGTAGCACGTTTCTCGAATATTCTCAGGATATACTGAACTCGTCGGCGATGTTTTCCATTTAATTATTAAATGTTACAAGTATATTCGGGAAGTAATACTTGCTTTCTCTGCTAAAATAATCCAAATATTTTAATAATAAGAAAAATCAGCACAAAATTTCTCATGGTTAATATAAATTGGTTCTTCGGAGATTATAATGTTAAAACATAAAGTTCGTAAAATTATTATGATTTAAATGTGAGCGGGAATTTACAAAAAATAGCGGATCAATTAAAACGCGTTAGTTTATAGCTGATTTGTGATTCAAGGGACTCTAAGTAAACATTTTTTTCTCTTAATTCAGAAAGAGAAAGTTAAAATAATATTTAATAGATCTCCAATGAACAATTCACCTCATTAGGAGAGGAATATTCCTTCAGCAAAAATCTTCGCTGAGAATATGGGATTGTAGGAAGTAGCAACCAAAATTCTTTTTTTTCTTAATGAAGTAACGAGAGTAATACGAAGAGCGTCCGCCCGTAAGACCGATCTATTAATCGCAGTAAAGTAACGAATTCTCTTTCGGTCCGGGCTTCTTTCGCGGACTTAAAATTGTCGCGTCGTTAAATTATTCAAGTGCGACTAAGCCTCTCCGTCCTAAGCGTGCGCAAAGAGAGACGCGACGCTGCGCATTCACTGCTGAATTCATTCATACGTTTTATCCGCCAACTTCTCCTTTCAAACTCACTGGAACGAGAGGGCAAATTATTAAACGCCAAAGCGTATTTCGAACGGCGCGCGTGTCAATGAGCCGTACGAATTCTCGGACGCAACAATTAAATCCCAACGACCCGCCGGACGAGCAATCACACGCGTTCGATCGAAATTGCGTGGCAGCGTGCGAAATGTGCCGGGAGGTCTTGTACGGCGCGATAAACCGCGGAAAGCTAATTAATATCTTACGAAAGTCAGAATATGTGTGTTCCGCCTTTCGGTTCGGCCCGTCGCGAATCGTCGAAGCGCACACTTGCCTGCTCCACCACGTGAGTGCATACATACGTGTATGCGTGCGTGCGTGCGTGCGTACGTGCGTGCCTACGTGCGCAACGGCGTGCACATGACGTGGAACAAATGGTGATATTAATTACCACGATCGCCATCCCCGATACTGAAATCGACCTCTATTAATCTGAGCTTACACCTTTCCGCCTTACCCCGCGTGAGATAAATCGTCTTTGTTTAACCCCCTGTCGCCATAGCGCCTTTGTTTCTTATACCCTCGACTACTCTCACGCGATTCAAAGGAATATTCAAAGGAATTTCAGAGGCTCTTTAAAAGAGGAGGAAAAAACTAAAGTGGACGACCTGACTCTTAATCTCACAGATCATTATCAGCAGTAATTGCTACGAATAATTATCGTGTTAGGAAAGCGTGTAATCAGATAATTAAGGTAATCCTTTTAGTTTAATTAATTACCTCCAATGTGTATGTATACGTTTGAAGTAGATGCGCTTATGCGCAAAACAATCTTGCGATAATTACAATAATAATTAGTAATTTTATAAATTGAAGCGACCACACAGTTGTAATGGAACATAGAGATTAAGCCTTTATAGATATAAATTGATAAAATTACAACACTGCAATAATGAAGTTATTTTAAATCACTCCTTTAAAATCTTCGCTATTTCTGTTTCTCGTGGTTTAGAAATGAAATCTTTTGATTATTCTTAAAGTAGAATACGCTGAAATAGTGACGAAAGAAATCAATGATATTGTGATAAATTATTTTACAATCCACTTTGGGTATCCCCGGAGAGAATCGTTTCGATTTTTTATTTAACCGTGAATGTTGCAAGGAGAGCATATACAAACTGATATTTGAAATTTTAATTTTTTTATCTCAAAAGAGTTTGTATTTTATTCTGTGTTTATCAATATTTCTGTACTAATTAATAGAGGGCAAGTAAATAATAATTATGATACATTTTACTTTGGGAAATGATAGGTTTGAAAAAATTGTAAAAATTTCGTAGCGCGCGACTGGTCCACAATATAAATATATTTATATCAATATATATCAATTATATAAAAATATGTACATATTATAATATGTATGTAATATATATGCACACGTATAATGATTGATTAATTTTGACTATTGATTTACCGATTATCTCAGTCAGATAAAAATTTAACCGATTAATCCCCAACACACTATATCGAGCTAATCGTGGTGCAAAAAGATGGCAGTATAAATAGCGAACGTCAAAGTAAATAACTGACCATGTTCGATTTGCACGGACGGGAAATAAAATATCCCGCCGCCTATTTTTGCTTTGCGCGCGTTCCCTCAAAACAGCCAACCGGTGGAGTCAATATATGGCTTGACTCGCCAAATTTTTAGTATTGCCTTTTCGAATGCCGCGGATCATTCGTTATATGGAGTGGCGCGGAACGATGCAACGGGTTTACGTTCTAGCGTGAGAAGCGCGTTTCTCGTTAAATACTGCCGCCGCCACGTGTATTCCGCGCTGAATCCTACTTTGAATATTGTGATTTGCCATACTCGGCTCGTTACAGTTGCACGAGCGGGCACAATTGTCGCCGTGAAGCAACCCGAAGAACGCAATTCAAATAGCCCGCCGCCCGCAAACCAAGCACCGCGTAGAAATTTCAACTACGTGCAAAATAATCTCGATGCACGAGCGTATTGGATATCTGTCGCTACCGTGCTCCACGTTTTAACGGTAACCGTTGTATCACAGTTGGGTATTAAAGTGTCAAAGTCTAAAGCGCATGAAAACGGCACGCATGCGCGCGCAATGTTTCAATTATGATTCCGACGATTGAAAGTCCGTTGTCGTAAAAAATCGAGTCCGTGCTGACGTTCGCGCAAAACGCGCAAAGAAGTGTTCAGGATAACTCAAAGTTGCATTATCCACACGAGACCTACCTTGCATTTTCTCTACACGAATGTACCATGAATTTGCGTGTACGGGAAGGGGGAGGGGAGAGGGAGGAAAAGCGTGTTGCATAATTTTCCAGTGTGACACTGAGACACAGGCTAGAGAGAGAGAGAAAGAGAGAGAGAGAGAGAGAGAGAGAGAGACCAAACTCGCAGACAAAGCCGAAGCGAATGAAGTCAAACGTACGTACGCGATAATAGAAGGACCGGAGGGCGAAATATGGCGACAGAGTTAGATGGCGTTCCAGTCGGGGAAGAAGATGGCTCGAAATAAAACGACTTTGTATCCTAACGCAATTTCCTCTCATTCCGACTCTCTCTTCTCCCCTCCGTTCCCCTCTCTCTCTCTCTCTCTCTCTCTCTCTCTCTATCTCTATCAGATCGCGCACTCATAACTCGATAAAGCGGAATATCTTGTAGAGTCACTTCTTTCACTTTTCGTTTTTTTTTCCTTATTTATTCTTATACTGTGTTCGTCGTGAAAACACTTTTCTACTTGTGGCTAAATCGTTTAAATTTGCATTCTAGGGTTGCATTCCAAAAAACATGTCTTTTGCGTGTATATGAGAATGTGAAGAAAGTTTCATCAAAAATATTTATATTACATGTAACGCGTATATATTTATGTACTATACATATTTATACTACATATAATAACACATATGAATATAATAACACATATAATAACACATATGAATAACATATAACTACATATAAATTATAGATTTTCAGCAAACTTCTCCTAAAAAAAGAATGTTTGTAGTATACAACCTGGAAATAAATTCAACGATTTATATAAACATCCATGAAATTCCCTTCGCAACGAACATCATCGAGCGATTAATGTGTTCATTTCCTTTTTCCTGGATACTCGCTGCGACCATGTTAAATCGTAACGTCAGACACGAGAAATAATACGCTGAAAATTCTCGCGCGCTATTTTCAAATAACAAAAAAATACTTGAGTGAAACGAAAATTGTAAACAAAGAAGAATAACACGTGATATGTTTATAATGAAAAGAAGTAAGCTAAAAGTACTAATTTCCGTACCTAATCCTGAACACTTTTATTGTTTAGATCGTCAAACACGAATATTTAAACATTCAACATAAAATACATATATGTATCTAAGTATATATTTAAGTTATATAAGTTATTTAAGTATATAAGTTATTTAAGTTAAGTATATATTTAAGTTGCAAAAACGTCCTTTTTGAGAGAAATTTTATTAAAAATCCATATGCAACGTGAATTATAGATTTTCAGTAAAATTTTATTCAAAAAGAATGTTTCAAAAAGAATATAATATATAAAATATACATATATAACCTCAATATATGCATATTTTATATTGAGAGTTTAAAATATCCGCATTGAAAGACCAAAACAATACAAATGTCCAGAATTAGGTACGTGTCAGGATATTGTTACTTTTATCTTATAATGAAAATCGTGCGTTTATTGTGAATATATTTCAGCGTAAAATTCTGACATTTTAAAGTGTGATACAGTTCGAAAACTATATGCGACCTTCGGACGAATTAAAATACAGATGATTTTTAGAATCCTACCCTTTATAAGACACATTTTAAGATGAAAAAAATCCAAAAATGATAACCTCTGTTATATAATTACTACAAATTTTTTATACAAACAAGGATTACATTGAGTGGTATTTTAGAATCAATGGATTATTTTTTATTGTGAGAATTCATCGACTCTTCCAACTCGCACAATTGAAAAGGTCTCTTTTATGGAAAACGAAATATCTCAGGAAACTGAGTCCTGAGTTCCATTGCTTGAAAAAGCTTGAAAACCGTCGTGCTCTTATTGACACTTTTACCGGCCATAGCATGTATTCAATTTTCACCGCGCGGACAAATAGCATTGACGATAATCGAGAGAACAGTTTGCAGATAGTTTCTGCGAGAACATCGATAACAACATCGAGATGATCGACATATTGTCCAATATAGGAAATAATAGGCAATTTCTGTATCAAATAAGCTAATACATCAATATCATTACTCAAGGTCTCCAATCGCGGTACGAGGCCGAGATAGGAAAACGTCCCTTTCCGCCCATATTTCACATCTTGAATACAATCTATGTAGCGTACCTGGCTACAGTATATCCCGACTCTGGAGCACTACAATGCAGGCCCTATTCATTCCACGATATAAATGAGACGTTATATCGACTAAGTAAATTACCGTTACAGCGGTAAATTAGTGATATTACCACGTGTTATAGTCCCGCGTATAATCAATCTATCGTAAAAATAATTGACCGTGTGAATCAAAGCAATTATTTGGCTTTTACACTAGTTTATCGTGCAATTTTCACAAACGCGTAATATTTACTGCTGTCGAATGTAATAGGAAATAATACGAAATTATCAAAATTTCGTCGGAACGCAATAACCATGGATTCGACGAATAGACAATGGCGCGTTTAACTTTATTCGCGATAGGAAACCCACTGGATATAGTCAGCCGAGAAATTAATTAAAAAAAAGAGCGAAGGGTACGAAAGGAAGAAGCAAAAAATTACTCGCAGGTCCCGGTGAAATTGAAGCGCGAATCTCGCCGACTAACACACGTCTAACCCCACCGTCGCCGTCATATATCCACGGCCTTTGTCTCCAGGAACTGATGCGGTATCACACGTGTAAAAGTAATATCTGGCATGCGAGTACCAGTCAAAGAGATCTCACGTTTGAGTTATAAGGCCAGACTACGCTGCGCGCGCACGATCGCGAGACCGAAAAGGGATGAGAGAGGGCGCGAGAGAGACTGTGTGGGAGGAAGAGCAACGCGGGAATATGAAGCGAACTGCATGTATATCTGTCGTATATGCACGTGTTGGAGACAGAGGGTTGATAAACGCCTCACCCGACAACCCCCAGTTCACCCGACCGTCTTCCCCGCAATCATCTCAACGTCGTGGTATTCATAAACTACTCAGACAATGTCTGAAACTTTGCTCCGCGGATTGGCAATGCTCTGATACGAAATAATAGCGACCGCATAGTAATGAAGATCGTGCGCGTTTCCTGCTCGACCTGTCCTGCGGTCGCACGTAAGAATGTCTAGTCCGTTTCATCAGAGATCCACTAGGTTTACATGGCCACCTTACTTACAAGGATATGTTGCCCTTTTTAGTCTATTTCTTGACAGGAACAGAGAGGATGAAAAAATCTTTTTAGAACGTAGGTAATTTTTCCTGAGTTTTAACCGAAATTATTGAATATTACAAATCCAAGAGTAAAATGTGAAGGGAAGGTACGAGAGCACATCAATAACGCAAACAAAAACGAAACGGAGAAACATTTCTTTAATGATGTATCTGTATAGGTCAGTATAACTCTCACGCGTCCATTTACTTACGGGTTAATGAGAGATGTGCAATTCATCCTCGTTCATCTTAATGAGCAAGAGCTCTTTGAGCTGTCTCTGTTTACCAGGACTGGAACACTATTCTCCTCTGGTCGAATCAATCATGATCGCGGGAAGTCATCCCCGTTATGTAACCGGACAAACCAGCCGAGTGCTGATTTCGAGAACGCAGATAGATCGACGGTTGCACGAACGGAGGTGGAAGCCGATGCGGAGAGCAGGCTAAAATAAATAAACGCCATAATTCACGTTCAACAGTTACGAACGGTTCAATTCGCGATTGGAACCGGTCCAATGGCAGAAGGTGGTATGGGGGGAGGGGGTAGGCGTGGTAATAGAGGGAAGTATGCATTACGCGCGCGAGAGGGGCAAACAACTCGGCCGGCTTTGTCGGTGCGCCGAGCGACGCGCGCGAGCGTCCTCCGAAATTAATTTAAAAGACAGTATTTCCTGCCGCGGGCTTTGCACCTGCATAATCTCGTCGCACACTCGCAGCTCCACGCCGAACCATCCTCTCTCCCTCTCACCCGCCCCGCCAACTCGGCCCCGCTGCCGGTTGAAAATAAGTGGATTACCTTAACTTGATAAAGCGGGGATCACATTTTATCATGTTAAAGGAAACCCTTCGCTTTCCCATCCCACTCTCCCCCCCCCCTCCCC
>NW_022639489.1:520251-556896 GCF_010583005.1 Odontomachus brunneus | reverse complement strand
CCCCCCCCCCTCCTCTCTCTCTCTCTTTCTTTCTCTCTGTCTCTCTCTCTCTCTCTCTCTTTCTAGCCTTCTCTCTGTTGCGCGCGCCCCAAATCGCCTATTCCTTTCTACTCTCTTGGTCACAGGATGTTACTCCCCTCTGCCAAGCTGCTCGGCTATCTCCGATATTCTTAATCCCTCGCAATTATTTATCACTTACTTTTATTTTTCGTGCACCGCTTTGACGCATGTCGGCAAAAGGTGTGCTGCTTTCGTGTCCGAGACAATCGGGCAGCTCGAAGCACGTTGGCAATAGGGGTAATTTCACAAAACGCTTTGTTTATGTGTTTATCGCGAGAGAAACAGTGGAGACGCGGAATCGCAACGTGTTCCTTTCAGGAACATTTAAGTACTTATCTCTAAGTTTCATCAAAATCGGAGAAATATTGCAGCTAAAAAAGACAAGTCTGAAAGCAATCGAGTAAATTTAGGAGTGTGTCTCGAAAATGTGTATTAACATTCTCCATCGTGAGGACAAATCAATTTAAGTGACGTGTTATTAGTTAGAATGAAGTTTCCTAAGGCCGTGTGATGTACCATGTTGCGTAATAAAAGTTTTTATTCGTAAAATGAGACTGAAATCGAAATGAATGGAGTGCAAATGGAAAGCGAGTGGACTATGTCCGCGAATGAAGTTACATCAGCACAAAATGCTGCATGAGATGCACGTCAACTCGCTATGATAGATACGATATAATTTAGCCACACACACATACACATATACACACATATACACAGACTTATATGATAGAGACTGCGCATTCTCGTTGAAAAGTTATAATTAGTGTCAATAAAAGAGGGCAATCGAGAGTAAGATGCTCTTGTCTAATTGTCCAATTAGTGAACTGAAAAGTTTGCCAACAAGCCCTAGTTTCGTCTAACGTTTGATTCTTACAAAAACTCGACAAACGCTCGCCGAAAAATTTGCTCCGAGTACGAGCTCGTTTTGCTGCACAATGTAACAATATCAATTCGTCGAATAAATAGGCGAGCATATCGCGAGCACGAGAGCGGGATAACGGCGGAACTGTGCACACTTAATTTCACTTTACACCTCGCTATCTCGTTTGCCACTTCATCGTTAGCGTTTTCGTAACCGCGAGTGTAGCCGTTGCACGTGCATCGGATGCACACGTAATGTGCACTCCATCAGAACAGTTGCGGTTAAGTTGAGAGCAGCACTATCGCCGGAGGTGGACAAAAAACCGGGCAGGAGAGAGGAAGAAAGAGAAGTTACGAAACAGGTGATTATCACTGCGCCGCGCGAAAACACGGTCTCTGAATTATTCGGTCCTACATTGTTTGCTACACGGGCGCGCTCACGCGTGATAATGCAGCGCGGAAGAAACGCTCCCAACTAACAGAACTTGTCTTCGCTTTAATTTGTAGACAGTGATTTTGCTAAACTAACACTTTGCGCCCGCGAGACCGTGATATCCGTGGCTTGGCTCGTGTTAATGAAATTTACCGAGAGGAACGCCGGAGATAAAAATCCAGGCGGAGGGGGGTCCCGAAATTGCAAGATTGCGAGGGATATCCTGGGAATTAATAAAGGCACTCGCGCGGACAAAATTTACATTTGTCGTATATACTCTTCTTGCTCGCGAGATAAATTGTCTGCGAGAGGGTTTCGCGCATTCGCCGTTATTCTTTCCAAGGGGGAAAGGAGAGAAAGAAGGAACGTATAATCCGTAATCTTATCCTAATGAACGTCCAGTTGAATTTAGTCTTCTTTAGGGGCTACTCAACAATTACGTCACACTACGAGAAGGAGAGAGAGTGGGTCTGTTCTACGACGACGGCGGGAAAGGAGGAAAAAGCTATAAAACGTATTCTGTATCTAAATTTTTACATCTAAAAATATTATATTCGATAAAAATAATCTAATTTCGTTAATAATCGAACTATCAATGAATTGATAAATTTTGAAATTGAAATATTTTCTCAAAAATACATCTTTTGCTACCTAAAATTGTAGAATAAAGTGATTAATTTGATGTTATAATTTAAAATACGATTAAAAATACTATTTATATTTTAGAAAGAAATAGTAGTGCGGTCTAACAATTATCAGAATATGATTATAAGTTACTTCTTATTTTATATGAAAGGCGGAGGGGTAATATGTTACAAGATATTGAAAGAGAGCTTAGAATTTGTGAGAGATGGAATATAAATACTAAAAAATAAAAGTACTTAAATTTTTTATGACGTAATTGTTAAGTGGTTATAGGTTTGCAACATCGCGGATGTGCCATGAAAACGCAGTATTTCAATGGAATTTCTTTTATTGAGCATCATTGCTCGCCGCCACATTCAATTATGATATTAAACTTCTCGCTGACATGGATACGAAGCAATTTCGCGGGATTAAAGTTCCATACAAGTTCACAAACAGCGTTTCTGCCGTAAGACGCGGAAAATGAAAGGCTTTTCTGGAATGCTCCGCTGCGTTTATTCTCAATGCTGAATTATTTCTTTTGAGGCGCGCGCCTAGAATCGGATCTAAACTATCGCAAACAGAAATAATGATCCGCGGATGCATCGAATAAAGGGAGAAAATAAACTAACGCGCGCCCGTGCTTGACAACGGCAACGCCTGTTATCCAGAATTCCATGGAATTATCTGTAACATTACCGCAACTGAAAGCTCTCTACGACGACCTCTTAGCAGGCAGACGTGACAATGGATGAAGTATTACCACCGAGGCGAATATAAATTGCATGCGGCTGAGAATCCATCTGTCACGCGAGCGAACAAACGTAAACCGATACGGAGATGTAAGCGAAACGGAGGATCTGAATAAGTCCATCTTCAAAGGCTCGACGTATCAATTCTTCGTAGGACTCACTGAACGCACGAGGAAATGAGTGAGAAAGAAGACACTCTGTGGAGGGAGAAACAGCTCAATTATTCAGCTCCCTCTGTGACTTTTATAGCGAGAAATTACATAAGATTTTTAAGCGTCATCTTTCTTACGCGACGCATCTGTTGTCATTGTCCTCGCATGCATAGAAAAAAATCGTGTAACTGAATAGGAACCAGATGAGAATTTGATGAAATGGTATCTCTGTTATCGCAATCGAAAACATTTGTCTGAACATTCAGCTGTATTAAAACCTGGTTACAATGAATGATAACAATTGTCTGAGTGAAAACCTTCTACGGAAATCCTTCTGTTGTTACAACCAGGTTTTTCACTTGGTTCCTATTCTCCTAAAGCATCTAAATCTACATATGAGATTAAACCGTCGAGTGACATGTTTTGCAAGAATATAATCACAATTTAGCTGTAAGTCAGTGCGCTAAAAGAATCTCGGCTCTCGAATCTCAATAATATTCACACCAAGACCCAACGTGCATCGGCGATTGTACTTTCTCGTCGATAATCCCCCACCCACATTCACTGTTCTCCGTAGCAGACCGGTTCTATCTATCCGCATGTCTGTAGGGTAGTTTATTATTCATTAGGGTTGCATCCCCAACGCGGATAAACGGCGCATTGTTTATGCATTAGCCTGCACCCCTGCCTGCCCAACCTCTCGATTTGGCCATTGAGTTGATTCTGCCCTTTCTCACATTCCGGGCCATCGAACTTTTTCACCCAATTATTCCTCGCATGTCCAAAATTCGCGCTGAATCGCTAGTTACTCGGTTAGTCCCTCCGCCCATCCTCCTCCCGTTAGTCCCCTTTATAATTTTTATTCGCATTATGCCTATATTATTCGAAGTCGCAGAATTTTCAGATTACACCGGACGAAAAAGCTGCTCGGAAAAGTAGCGAGCACGCGGAGCGGCAATTCTTATAATCCTTCTTTAATCTTTAATCAGGGCTTCTAAGATGATTACAGCATTATGCGAGTAAATGATTTTGCGCTCTAAGAACTCCGCTGATAAGGTGAAATATGAAACATAAAATACAAGTTAAAGATTCGGAGTTCGCTAAGTCCGCTTTGCCAACTAAATCGCTAATACCGTTACAGATTACATCTAACATGCTTCGTAAGAGAAATCCCTCGTTAAACCGGCTCAGCCTCCTCCGATTTAGGAGCGGCGTGACGATAGACGGATAGGAAATGCGATCGCGCCTCTATCACAGTCTGAATCGAAGTCCCGATAGTTCGCATGGCACGATGATTAATGGCGGGAGTCTGTCGTAGACAATTGGAATATAAAATGCAGCGCGGAACGAAAGGAATCTAGGCGAGATGGTATGAATAAAATAACCATTAATTTTAACGGATTCATACATAGCCAATATGAAATTTGCAACAGGACACCTTCGTTCGCTGCAATTATATTGAAAAAGGTTATTAACGAGTGAACGTGTAAAGTGTCGCATAAACTTAGCACACGCAATGGCGCAACTACACTAATGAATAAGGTATTCAGAAATATAAGAATAAATTTTTTTCAAGACAATAATCTTCTCTCACGTTCGTCCTCATATGTTGGACAAACAAAGTAAAAAATTCCTCGTTGAGTTACTCGAAATATGTTTAGGCAAAATCTTTCGCCTACACATATGATTACTTATATACATAGTTAATTCAAATATGTAATAAATCTCAACATAATAATTACATATTTTAAATATGCAACTCATTGCAAACATGTAAAAAGTATGCATTTAACAGTGTAAAGTGTCACATATAAAACGTGTGGAAAACACAACGCGCGTACAAGTACGTAAAAAGTGATTAAACAATTTTGTACACATAAGTGTGTGAAAATTTCATACTTGGATTAATTGTATTGTCCGACATGCACATGAGAAAATAAGAATCGCATGAAATATACATTTTATGAGGATCGACAGATTTATTATTGAAATCTCTAAACTCTGTTTGTTATTAAATTTTGAAACCTATTTGTTAAACCGCCAAGTCCTTGGCATTGTATGTCACGGCTTGTTTTATATGTAGATTCCCTTTCAATTTACATATATAATGAATATGCATGCGTGTTTTTATCCGACAATTCGTATCAGTATTACCAGCATCGCGGGCAAAGTTCGAAATTATTCCACCGAATTATTACGTACTTTTGCATTATGATAACCCTATTGTTTTAAACTGTACGGTATCGTACATGCATGCGTGAGAACCGCGCATTCACGCGAACGTACATTTCCGGACTTTGAATTTGTCCATCGATTTTAATATCAGCTCTCCCCTCGAACGCGGCGCTCATCACGAGCGCATTTAAACAAACCTTCGTGCGGGACACTTTAATCCATTTTATAGTCGCTCGTGTTTGCCCAACATAAGTGTTTCGCTCACTTTCGCAAAAAGAAGTGACGTCTAACAAAGCTGGAAATAGTATCAAAGAATAGACGGCATTCTACCGAGCTTCATCTGACACAAAACACACCAATTCCGTTAATAGGTCAATCGAAAAATGCCTGTGGAAACGTTAAAAAGTGACATCAACGTTTAAAAAATTTCGGCTTTAAAGGGCAGCAGAGTCGTTATAGACTCTTACAGTTCTGATTTAGTTCGCCCATTGGGCTAGCAAGGTTTGCGGGCTTTTTTATGCCTTTTATACACATTGCTCGCGCTTACATTAAGAGTGCATGATCTCTTTACTTTAACATCATTCGCATAGGACAAATAACACTGTGGTTGCTGAGCTGGCACCGAGTTGCATTCTCAATTTCGTTATCGAGACGCAAGGTATACAAATATTACAGGCAGAATCGGAAATACGTTTCAACACGATAAATACGAAGTGCATGTACAAACTCTATATGCACTCCGTATTTATTTATAACTGGATGTAATTCGTATTTATTTGTAACTAGATTATGTCGGTATGCAATTTTGAAAAGCGTCTTACGTTGTTAATAAAATCAATGCGATTATCACGCCGATTTTCAATTCCGCTAAACCCTTCAATAGAGGAAAATTTGAAGCGTGCAGAAACCTTGCGTACAAATGTTAAAATTTTCATATGTTACTAATTTTTTACTGTTATTTCAATGTAAAATTAAGATATTACTGATATTCTATTATTTTCATGATGTTTTAATGTGTATGTTATGTTAATGTTATATTAATATCAACTTAATACCTTAACGTTTTTTGTATGACATTCAGAAATAGAATATTATTTTGAATTCTTTTAACACAATTATAAAAAAAAACATTTCTTGAAGTCACTTTAACATTAACAAGAAATGAAAAGTTAGTCTTTGAATTATTGTAAACTTTGACATATAGAATAATTAAATTTATTAAGAGAAAAAGTTTCTATTACGAATAAGTTAAAGTTAAGTTACGAATAAGCTAAGTTAAAGTAATTCATATCATATGTAGTATATATGTGTGTGTTAATATAACATTAACTTATGAACAGAACGTAAGTAGCTTTTTTACAAGCTATTGAATAACTAATAAAATTTCACGGTTTATTATAAAAAATTCTATTTTGCATAGTTTAATTCGCAAAAAAAAGATTAAAAAAACTAAAGCCGTAGATGGGTTTGCAAAATTCCACACGGAAAAAAAAAATTTGTCTAGTTAAATAATCAGACATGTTTGGTTAATCTACCAAAAATCTTGTTAACTTAAACAAAATTCGGGTTACTTCAATCGGAATTTCTGAATCGTTCATATTCGACCAGATATTTGGTTAATTCAACCAAATCTTTTTTTTCCGTGCACTTTACGTGTTAATGTTATACCACACACTTGAGGTAAGAAGAGAGCAGCACTGGGAAAAAATTTGTTTTTACGTGAACTCTAGGAAAAAAAGAGACCTGAGGTGTAAAATATATCTCATGCGTCCGTTGAAAGGTTAATTTCTCGACGTCGACAACGCGCGCACGGAAAGTAGTTACGAAAAGCTTCCGTTTCCGACGTGCATCGAATTTTTGATACTCGGGGGAATACGTGGCGCGCATACGCGCATGCATGCGTGATACGTTCGAGGCTGAGGTGCACGCGCGACGGAAGGTCGCGGATTTTCCTCAGTCGATCTCGATCTTCAAACGACACAACGGCTTTTTGCACCCGGCCGAGGCGCAATCTCGGCTGCGAAACATGCTCTTGGCAAAACAATAGTTTCGACCGGTAATCCCGGACTGTGTTTTAATCTGAAAGAACCCCAGGTACGCCGCTGATTGCATTGCATAGTAATCTTAGTTTTTATCGTGTCTCGAGATTGGTGGAGGTGCCGGCCGGGGCTGTACAACACCCCGCGTTGGATATCGGGGTCAGACTGGTGCAAGCTGCATTATACACGCCATCGCGTATAATCTCGAGAAGAGTAAGAGCGCGGATCGGGCTTGTGAGAGAATAAAAAGAAGAAAAGGGAAGGTACTGTCCGCGCGCGATACGCAGCATCATCAATCGCCTGAAATGTCGATCGCACGCGACATAAACTGCGATTACTATGCTTATCGAGATTCCTTATTCATACACTCGTTTATTGTGCAAGTTTCAATGTATGAATGAATATCAGCGTGATACTCCACGTGGATGCTCCATTTATCTACGTGTACCTACCAAATGTGATTTTTGCGAGAAAAATTTCGCCGGCCACGATATCCGCTCCTAACCGAACAAAACTGACTTTGCACAGATTTCTCTTTTTGACAAAAACAACGGAGAGATATTTTAGGTCAGAACGTTAATTGTGATTTACCCTGTACATATGATATATAACAATTTAAATACTACAAAAAAAATATCGTTTGTGCGCGAGCAATAACAGAAGCTATAAAATCACGCTATTATCAATAATGTTCTTTGTGAATCTATTGACTCTATCGACAACATGCGTGGCTATTATAAAAAGTCTAACTTTTTATTACTATATTTCTTCATATTTAATCTTAAACTGTGAGAGAGTTTCGCCGAGAATGATTGTCCCCGAATAAATAACACCACTTAGCCATACTCCTTTCCATTATCGATTTTGCAACATCGTGATGATCATGTGTCTATCTAGGGCGAAACTTGATACGTATCGTAAAACAACGCATCTCGACGCTCACGACACTACAACAGCCGCTACATCTGCGCCAATCTGGCGGCTTGTATCTATCTACGGGATCTCGTCGCGGCTTCCTTCAATCTTCGTGGCAATATCTAGAGCCTCACTCTTCGTGCATAGCGGTTAGTGAACTGCGGGTACTGCGTTTAACGCCTCCCACCCTCTCTTCACCGACAATAATTAATTACTCCGAGAGACCTTTTAAGTCGTTGGCCGCGACGCAACGCAATTATCACGAGCAGTCTCATAATGACGCGAAATTTATGCATTATGACAAACTTAGCGCACCGTGGCACCATTAAATCACGCATAATGCTCCAAGCTTTTCTTCGAAGCCCCGATAGGGACTAACGCGAAAGTTACGTCGTAATGCGGGGATCGATACGATATTTCGCCATTTCCGATATTACCGTCGCTTTTTGCTCAATGGAAGATGGACACGTTCCCTGTTTTTGCAAGTTAAAGTATTTAATATGGCCCACACTTCGCCGAGTCTCTCAGAAATCTCGTCTGAAAAATTGCAAACTTTCCGAATCATGTCAGAAACAAAAGTGTAACATATGTGTGTCTACGTGAGAGAGAAACTGGAACATTCTATATTTATCTTATATCTCGAGGAGATCGGCGCAATTCTGCAATATCGACAAGATAACATTAAATCCTCATCAGAGTTGGGACCCGGCGCTGAACACTTCGGGACGAGAACTGGGCCAGTTTCTTCTCGGAAATGACGTCGTGGGGAAACGACAAATAACAATGAATCGATCGTCTCGTCGAATCCTCGTATGAGAAAGGAACGCTGCGACACTCGAAGACATAACCTTCACAAAAAACCTCCCTTACTATATAGCTGTTGTCTTCCTAAAAATATATTTATTTTACTAAAAAAATACTGTCATGTTCACTTTCTTTTTCGAATAAAAATTTGTCCTACATAGAGCCTCTTAATATTCCGCCATTTTCGATTAAATAAGAAACTACACTAATCAGAAGGAAGTCGGCAATATCCAGACTCTAGTCACGTGTCCTTAGTAGATAGAATCTAGCCACTTGCCCCTCAAGATGGCGCATTTATACGGATTATAATAAATTTTGGTGTTTGAAATTCTCTTATCATCACAAACGTTATAGTAAGGTATATAATAAACAGCAACTTACTAAAATCATAAAATCAAAGCATTAGATCTTTTCATAAAAGAGTCCGTAGAGTGAAGTCCGTAAGTGAATTGCTTTATAAGCTCCCAATGTAATGATAACGCAATGTAATGAACCACTGTGATTGATTTCGCCAATTTAAGGTATTTAAATCAATGAGAAAAGATCGGAAGAGTGGCCAGACTTTACCTTCTAGGGACGTCAGTCACATCGGAATCAACACGGATACATCGCCGTCGGGAATAAAGCGTGCGAATACCCGCGACAATCACTCAATCGGATTACGCACGATTTGTGTTCGCAAATTCAAGCGTACGCACGCAATGGAAATCACGGGCTATAAGTGCTCGAAACATTTATCAGCCTACGCGCATGGACGTACCGTTAAAAAGCGCTACGGTGAACAAGGTTGCATATAGGAAAAGGAAGGAGGAGGGAGAGGCGGGGAACGGAGATTGCTGTATAAAATGTTCGACGCACATAAAAGCGCGGTTTTAAATGAAATACACACTCGAACGAAAACGCGGCGAGTTTCCAATGCGGAATTAATGGTCTCATAAGTAACGAATGAAAATTGCGCTTAAAAGCGCACTGATTCGCGCGCTTCGGGAGTTATCTGAGGGGAAAAAAAGCACGTATCGCAGATTCGACGGCCGAATTAAATTCCGCGAGAGTCATCCGTGAATCGATTGCTCTTAGCTCAGTTTCATGACCGTGCAAAATTGCACGAAAAGTTAAATCGTCTATACCACGCATTTCGAAATACCGATTAATTGCATACAATTAATGTGCAGCATTTCGCATAAATTATTTTAAGCTGTATAATTAAAGTAATAAATTCGAAATAATTGGGAAGGCCGTCTAGGTTGCGTGGAACAGGAGGAAAGCTGCATTCTCGTTACATATTAATTAGAGCAGTAGTAATGACAAATTTAATCTATGAAACGATTTTGGAGGGGACTTAAATTAAAAAAAAAAAAAGAAACATCTCCCTTCAGCTGTTACATTTCACTTTAGTTGTTGCATTTTGATTATATACATGTCGATGCCGATACACTAGAATATTAATCACGTTTAATTTACGCGCATCTAATTAAGCGGATGTATATACAGGATGTCTGACGACAACATATGAAAATTTCGTGTAGATTAGGTGGAATTGAACAAAAATTCCTCTACCAGTTTACAAATGACCACGTAAAATTTTAAGTTATTCATTAAAAAAGATTACGTGCGATACGGTGGATGAATTGTATTCCACATAACACAACGTCTGAAATGAGGACTAAAAGATATCCTGAAGACGTCTTTCAGACGTCAGAATATAAGATGTCTTTAAGACATCTTATGTCCCGATTTTAGATGTTGTTTGGGATATTAGGTCTAACTAAACAAAAAAGTCCTTTACCGTTCTGCAAATAATTGTGTGAATTTTTAGTTATTAATTAGAAAATATTTGGCAAACGCGATCGCGTACAATCATTCGTCAATTTTTTTTTAATTAATAACTAAAAATTTACGTAGCTATTTGCAAAATAGTAGAGGATTTTTTTGTTTTGATTGACCTAATGTACAAGCATATGATAGGCAGACGTCACCATCATAACTGTATAATTAGCTGTACAGCTAATGGTCAAATGGGTCGAAAAATGGATCGTATTTATAGCGCAGCGAAATGTGTTAATTATTCAGCCTGTTTCTCAGGCTGGACATTGTAATTTGCTTTCTCGCGCCGTGTCAACCGGAAAAGTAATACAGCATGTCAATGAGAAAAATCACAGCAACGGAATGATCCTATCCGTCCGTCGCTGGGACGATGCATACGCATTACTCGTCATTCATTTCAACGGGCTTATTCCGCTCGCCGTCTGATTCTATTCGCTGCTTTCGCGAATATTTCATTACCGCTATTTCTCAACTCTCAAAGTTACGAGAAGCTGGGACAGTCGTTAATTACGTGAAACGCCACTATGGCCTGCTTTCGTTTGCATGATAATTCCCTTCTGCTATAATCATTGGAAATGGAACGGAACTGATGAGAACGCCTCCGTAGTAGCTTCATATTTTCGTAAAAATATGACAAGAGTTCATAAAGTTCTGTACATTGTGTTTTCGTAAGTTCTCTTAAGTTAATAATATATTCCCGATTCCGAGTTCAACGAAGATTTCTTAATTTTTCATTTTCCTCGTAAGAGATAGAAGTACCAATACCTGTACATGTATTTAATCTTGGTCTTATTGTCTCGATTTTTAACCTTTAATACCCTTAATAACCTTAATAACCTATAAAAAACAACTTAATAACCTAATAAATAATAAAAATTTGGCAATTCTGCTTGTCATCATCATTTAAAAAAATGATTTATTTCACTTAAACACATAAAAATTTATTTCCTTAAATTTTTTAAATCTGCCAAATATAAAGAATTAAGTACCAAACATTGGTATTTTTACTTTATCTTATTCTTTTTAGGCAAAAGACAATATTTCAAAAATATGCAACATTAATCAATACATAAATTTATTTACAATATCAGCATTCTCGATATAATATTAAAACGAAGTAGTTCAATGTGTATGTGAAAATTTGGAAATTTGCAAGATATGGCACAATATACAAAACTTTAAAAATATACTATTGCAATCACAAATATGCTTACCAATTCAACACGACATCGAACACGCAAACTTTTATCGAGAGAAGAAAATGCGTGTAACACTGCGTGATTAAATTCATTAGTAATCATGTGCATAGCGACGAAATCTAACGTTGCTAGAATGGCTCAATGAAAAAAATTTAATTTCCAATACAATACCGTGTGTACCGAGTTTTATAACGGCGTTATTTTCAACGTGGTAATGCTTCGTACAGTATCTCATTAGAAACGTTAGCGACACTAATGAAGGGATAAATGTGCGTGCTCATTGAATCAGGGTGCAGCAAAAAGTTGATGATATCCCGGATCACGTCGCGGGGATATATTTGCGGGTCGCGATAAGTGAACATGGCTTAACGATGGTAATCAGAAAGCATTGTGAGAAAAGTTACTCACCGGTGCTCTTCACGGTGGGAGACGCCGACGGTTGCGCGCACAAAGCTTGCGTGCCCCATAGGAGCGCCAGGGTGACGCGAAAAAACTTCATACCGGTCATCGTGAGTAGCTATTCCATGGAAATCCTGAAATGCACAGAATACCAAATTTCTTTACTTCCTACTACGGTAACGCCACGCAAATTAATATCTCTCATCGTGATTTTTACACGGAGAGAACTTTAAAGTGAAAAAAATTAAAAAATAGAATTTCATAGCCGAGAGGAATAAACCGACATTTTGCAGTCTTATATACTACTTGTATTCCAAGAACTAAAATGTGCTATTAAAAAAATTAGTTGTTTCTAGTGAAACTTACTATGTTTCTTAGCAAGATAGATCTTTACTAGGATGCGTTCCAAAATTCAACTTTAGTTACCATCTTCTATAGTGTACGTAACATAAATTACTAACTAACAGAACCATGGTAACTAAAGTTAAATTTTGGAACGCACTCCTGACAATCTATTTCTGCGCTATCAGAAACATAATAAAATTAAAAAGGATCTGTATAAAAAAATATAATCATTTATTCGTGTAGCAATGAAACAATGTCGTTTTAACGTAAAATGCTTTCACATGTTTTATTGTTATTTTGTTTCTTCGATATATCTGCATCTTTCTTTTTGATACTATTATTTCGGTCTCTAAAATACCAAGATAGATAGATAACCCAAAGCTTGTTCATCCCTAGTTCTACGTCTACACACAATCTAGCGGAGATGGATCGACTTCGTCGCAATGTTTCACACCGAATGGTAACCATCGTTGTATCGCGTCGCTTCCCCATTTTCCCACGCGATACTGCCTCGGGAATGAGGAGAAAAAAGGGTGAACCAACAACAGCGTCGACTCACCGCGAAATGAGATTCTGATACCGCGATTCGATAGTCGCAGATCGTGTTACGAGCGCGAATGTGTCGCGACATAATATTAAATATAGCAAATAAAAAATATATATATAGTTTAATTTGGGATTCTATAACGAGTGCAGGCGTATGGATCTTTCTTAGTTTCAAGAAGTTTGATCATTTTCATCACAGCTATACAATCATATGTGAGCTGAACATATGCTAAGTAAATAATGCTAAGTTGCATTATTAAATGTTATAATAACTCTAACATTTTATAACGTCTTATATAATGTTATAACTGAAAACTAAAAAAGAAGTTATGTAACATAAAACGGGAAATATTAAATCTTATGTTTGTGTTCTATAATTTTATATTAAATAATAAAATATTATGACTATTTTTTCTCTCTAACTAATAATACTGATGATATAAAAAACTTCACATTTATAAATTCCAATACAAAATTCTTAAATTTACCAACAAAAAGATTATTACATTTAAGAACTTTTTTAACACAGTAATTCTGTTGAAACTTTTATACGCACTCTTTTCTAGAGACCTAGAAAGGTTTAAGCTATAAAATAGCAGCGTAATAAAATTGAAATCTGCAAATAGATTTGCATTATTTTGAAATTTTCCCTGACTCTTCACAAAAGTTGGTGAATGATCAAATATTCATTCGAGATTCACAGACCCAATATGGTACGCGAAAGGTTAAGATGAAGGTTTCAAGAACTTGTGGATTACGGCACGTAACAGTTGTCGCTGCGGGGATGTAATAAGAGTGTGACGGACGGTAAACGAAATCGGAAGCGATATGGAGGCTGATTTATCGGAAATTAATATGCTACGAGACTGGCAAGAAATATTTGGCGTCATTTACAGCCGCGCGGAGGACGAGGATAGGAAAAGAATTTAAAATAGATTTGCACGGGCAAAAAAATACTCTTCGTGATGATCGTCGTCGTTGTCGTCGTCGTCGTCGTCGTCGTCTGTTCTCCTCCGGGACTTATCGCGGCTAAGATAACGACGAGCCCGGGAGAGCCGTGCAGGCGACTAAGGCACATTGATGATCGGCCGTTAAGAGGATGGAAGAAGAAGCTCGCGACTCGTGGCTAGATGGATCCTCGCCGGCGAGGGTAGGAGAGATGGAGCATTGTATATCCCGCCAACCACCGGCACACAAGCGTCGTACCATCGAGTCGCCTCGAGATCTGCCGCGAGAGCTGATTCACAGAATAGATCGTAGATAAGTAGTGATCTTGCCTCTCTCTCTCGGTCCAGAGACGCCGGCTCGATCTGACTTAAAACGACGCAAGTCGAACGGTGTGATTTGGAGTGTAAACTCATGCCGGGAAAATGTGAATTCGCACGTTGATATGCCGCAGAAAACGAGCCAAACGATTGCGCCGAGGACACACGGCTTCTCGATAGTCTTAACAACTGCTTCAACCACTTCTAAATGAAATGGGAAAAATATGATGAGAAATCGAATGATAACGCCCGGCTAGTTAGCGCAACATGTTATCTCTCTCTCTCTCGCTTTGCTCGCGTGCTATTTAATTAACCACTTCACTATTATGCAGTCATCCACCATATTTTTTTCTCTCATTTCCGCTTTTGTTAAACGTGTAGCTTTTATGTCCATACACTACATCCAAGGTAATGCTTTCTACCGTGTACATGCTGCTATCTTCTTTGCGCTCAAACTTAGCACTAATGACAATATAACGCAATCTGCGATAAAATTTCAGCAGCCCCGCGCTTCTATACTTTTACTTATGCTTTAATCGCGCGTCTCAAACTCCTAGCATCCTTCTCTATGCTGTAGAATTACTACCACTTTAAAGGGGCATAGTACCCCAGGGTGTTATTAAACTTCACTCCATTCCACTATCTCTTTCTTATCGTGCACGCAATTTAACATTAACAGATTCACGACTAGCAGGTGCGCGACACACACGTGCCCGCACACGCTCGGTTGTTACAAACGCGTTACATGAATGAAATTTTAACCTGCTTAATAAATTCTACAACGCGTTATCCTTTAATTTGCGGGATCACTGATAGGCAATATCACGTGAAGTACGCACGCGCGCATAGCCGTCCCGCTTTAGACGAAATCAAATGCTAATTCATGAAAAGTGCGTATTAACGGCGCGCAGTTATATGTGCGGTTAAGCAGGTTATACGTTCGCTGATAGATTATTCATACGAGATATCCTCGCTATTAACGGAATGATTTATCACTCGAACGAGATATTGCATTCAAATTTCATTACCTTAATAGGAACTAAACCCTTAATGGCCACATATGCCGCGATATTCCTATAGGGGTCGATAAATAACTACCACCGCAGTCCCGTTCCTTCCCTCCACAACCCCCCTTCCCACAATCATCTCCCACACCTCACCGCGTTCTCGCTATAAATCGCGAATCGTCTAAATCTACCGGCCGCTCGACCGGTATCAGGAACTCATTCCGCAGAGAGACGATTTCCACTCTTTCGGCGAGCAAAGCCCGAGGAAAAAATGACGCAGACGAAGCACCGGTGAACTTTGTAAAATACGAGTGCAACTGGCAACGCGATGCACTTCGTGCATCGCTGTGGGCACCTGCATTCGTGACGGATCTACTCGACGAGCGATCCGCCACGGAGTTTCACACACGGCCGACGAACGCGTGTCGGCGATTTATCGCGTTCATATATGTGCCGTCTATCGCTGTGCGCGCGCCGTCGTAGGAAAGCATACACCTGCAGTAAATGGAGGGAGTGCGCGGAATAACCTCCGAGCGCTACCAACTCGCCATCGAGACGAATGTGACGAAACCCCGGTCGCGTATCGGAGATCTTTCTGGCGTATTAGTTCTGCGCTGTTGATTGTGTTTGCCGTCGTTGTCCGTCTAGAATACGAATCAGCCGTTGTTAAGGAGGAATTATTTGCCGCCGTAAATAATAAGCCAGACGGCTGGATGTGTGTTATAACGGAGCGAACGCTTGGTCAATTTATGGCCGTCGAACATCGGTCCAGAATTTGTCATCTGTGCTATCACCGCAAGTAATTGGATGCACACTCACGCAACGTAACTCATCACTTTTAGGAACGATGTTTTTTCGCTGGGATACCAACAGCGTGATTTACTCGAGGAAGACAAATGCCATCACTGTCAAGTACTTTTCCACTCTAGTACCTTGGACTGGACCACAATATAAATCTTTATATATTCATATAAAAATCGCAGCATATGACAAAAGTTATAAACCTCAGGGGCTTGTAAAATTCACTCTTGTGCCACAAACGGAAGATTGTGTACAAAACGGGCAATATGTGACTTTCTTTTTTAATTCCCACGAATCAAAATTTTAATCGTTGATTTTTAATCCAACCTGCGAAATTAACCCGGGAATGGGCGCATTAATGGAACTAACATTAGTGGGTGCGTATCGGTCGTTTCGACCGAAATATGTTTAAGCACATATATGTGTAATAATTAATAAATTACCAATTATTAAAAGAAACATAATAATTGAAGAAAATAATTTTATTATATCACTATTTCTTCTTTTTCCCATCTTTTTTTCTCTTTACCATTTCTATATCTAATATGTTTAGGAAACATATTAAACTCATTGTACATATGTGAATATATTAAAAATAAAATCATAATATTTTTATTTTAACTGCATTAGTAAAAAATATTATTTTAGTTTAATAAAATAAAATAAGAATTTCTTACTTCTCTCGTTTTACTTTGATTAACTTAAATATTGATTTAATAAACTTAAACATTTATTTCATAAATTTAGAAATAAAGAATAAATTTTCTTGATTCAATGGCAATATTAAAACTATCACATTATATATTGTTTCAATAATTCAAGTATTAGTTTTAATAATATCGCTTGAATCAAGAATATATACTCCAATTACGCTGTTGAAAATTTTATTGATTCAACAAAAAAGAGAGAATCGTCCGTCCAACTACGATGTCGGAAAGACAATAGACGTTCGGCGGCGCATCGAGCGACGCTGACGCGACAGAGATAAAAGACTAACGTTAGTAGGTGCGCTATGGTTTTTTAGATCGACTGCTAAAAACGTATCAAATTTCACATAGAAATAAGCGCGTCTATGCCGTCTTCTTCTCCATGTTATACGAGAAAACATCAAAGAAAATTTACGTAAAAGCGAAAATACGATAATGTCAATATATTAGATTATATAAGCAGAAGATGAAAAAGTACGGGGAAATGACCGATACGCGCCCACTCCGGTATTAATAAATCATGTAGAGAAATAAACGTCCCCCTAACAGAAGCGAGACGATCTCAGCTTCCGAATTGCAATTTCCTGCATGTCACTATAATGTTTCTACGCGGAGATATTAAGGGGATTCTGAAGTCATTGACGAACACGAACAATGTCGATAACGCAGAGACGATCGTTACTAACACAATCATATATTAAACAATATTCTTATTTATTCTTGCACGTACTTTCATTGCGTTCATTTGTATTTCTGTACAATCAGTACAATGTAAGCTTCGCAGAAAAATGTCAGTATTTTGTCGATAAAATTTTCAGCTTTAGCATCTCTTTAACGTGCGGCGAATCCTGACTACAAAAATTGCTTCTGCTCAACGTGCCACGTCGAAGCGAGGTGCGAAATCCACAGTGTGAATTTGCTAAGAGCGCACCACACCGATCGCCGACAAAGGACGCACATGGAACGCCGCTCGCTGCTCGCTCCACTCTACACATCGCTCGTCCCACTCCACACATCGCTCATCGCACGTTAAACATTATTATGCCTTATAACCCTAAAACCAGGGGCGAATGATGACTTTTCGCCTGATACTATTACAGGGATCTTTTACTCGGACAGAAAATCAGGATGAATGACGAGAAATCAATAGCCTTTTTAGTATAAAAAAAAAGATAAGATTTCATAAGAATTCTTAAGAAATAATTGGAAGAAATAATAAAATAGTAATTTTGAGCAAAAAGTTTTTATACAAATTTTAAGAAAAATGTTTTAAACGTATCGCGTTACTACTGACTTAACGCTAGGATCATGTTTACGATACATACTAATGGAGTTGATTATAAAATCTTACTTGGAAAAATACGAAGCGTGGAGAAGAATATATAATAATTATAAAATTATAAAAACAAAATATTATGAAATCATGAGATAAATGTTGTATTTTCCATCATTTTATTTTATCCCCCCTCTCTCTCTCTCTCTCTCTCTCTCTCTCTCTCTCTTTCTCTCTTTCTCTCTCTCTCTCTCTTTCTCTCTCTTTCTCTCTTGTACTTTTCATTATATTTCTTACTACTTTTCCCTTAATACCTCGATTATAACGAACGTTAGATTAAGGAAAGTAGAAGTCGATCGGCGATGAAAGATCTGTGAGTAATGGATATAGCCAAACTTCATTTATGTACCGGCTTCGAGGAAAATCGTCGAGCAATAAAGTCGACCTGGAACTATAAATCAGCAAGATGGGCAAAAAATTAAGCGGTAAAGTACTTTCACTTTACTAGAAGGGAGAGCGCTTCTGAACAGAGAAATTTGCATTTCCTCCCTACTTACCTCGCAAGAGCGGAAACATTTTAACGTTGCCTGCAGGATGAAGAATATTTTCTCATTAAGAAGTCACCGAATTACATTATGTTGATGCATAAGTAATGGCTGCTTTTCAATCAAGCTGTATAACATACTAATCTTGTAAAACATCTTGTTACATATAATTATGTAATTAAATACTTATGGTACATTAATTAAAGAATTTGTGCAAGGTCAAATTGTATGCATTTGAGTTAAAACATAAAAAACCGTGGATATTTTTCATTATAAATTTTAAATATCATTAATTTTTTCCGGCACATATAATCTCCAAGATTTGGCATAACATTGCGGGTCGTATCGCGGAATATAGTGATTCTGATTTTTGGCATTCATGCGTGGAAATAATAATGCAGCACATATACTGAATCTCGGGCAGCATTTAACACAATCTTTGTGTTCAAGTTTATTAAATCCGACCGAAAGTTCTGGGCAACGTTTAACGGTGCCAACAGGAGACAGGTCGGCCCGACTTTTGCCAAGTACTATGTTATCAGTTTATACCGAGAAAAAGTTTCTACCAGTACTAAAAGTCCAGAAACTTTATCGGTATCTTAAAGAACAACTTCTTTTGTTTCATATGGGTCGCTTATCAATCTTCATTTACAAGTTACTTGATCGATGGAAAGTGGCAGTGTACACGAAAGCGTAGTCCGACTAAATTCACTGCCCTTCTTACAAAAACAAATTAAACTTTAATATTCTCAGGCACACCGCAGACATACTGATCCGTTCTCTCTCTCTTTCTCTCTCCCTTCGCGACTGTAAAAATAAACATATAAGAATGAAAAGATAACGTGACCTTCGCTTTCCGTTCGCTTTCCCTAGCCAACAGATCAGAAGGAAATCGTGTAGTTATAGTTATCCCATATTGAGGTGTTAAAGTAAATTGCTCACTTGCTTGCAATTTTTCATTTCCCGATTATTTTCTTACTTCTTTGCCCTCCTCTTTTGTTCTGTCACACCATCGTGATACTTAATCGCTTAATTAATGCAAAACCGAAAACCGGATTAACACCCGACAGCTTCCAGTCTACATTCAATAACGCGTGCGAGTCTCGTGGTGTCGCTAAAAGCATTAAAATGCGCGACCAATTGCATTGACGGCGGCCGACAATTTCACGCGTCGCTCGCTCGCCTGGCTCGTCCTAAACAATATTCGCTCGCCCCTCTGTTTACTCCCGCACGGAATCACCCCGTGCCGGTCACTTTTTCGGCCTCTCGTCGTAAACGAGCCGTGCGAACGTAACGCACTTCGTACCGCGACACAATGACGGCGGGGAAGGGGGCTGCGGTCGACGTAGATGGTACACCGAGGAAAAAAAAGTGGTCGAGTTAATGAGGCTTTGTTTGAACGAATAAAATTCGTTTGAGCGAACGTTTAGTCAATTGAACGAATTATGTAGCCGCCGCGATGTGCCAGTCGACTCTACAGATCTGTTCTTTTTGGATGAACTGTCAGACCTGATGCACACTAGTAGTACAACAAATTAGAGTGAAACAAATATATTTTGTTTCATTCTAACTTACTGCACCAGTTCAGCTGAAAAGAACAGACCCAATGGTTTGGTCAGTAATCATATCAACGCAACTTATTGTTGCACTAACGCGTAATTTGTTCAACAGATGCAATATTTCTTTGGAACGCTGGCTGTCCTCCGATTTTGTCAATCCAATAGCTTTTTTTTTCTTAGTGTGTGGACGCGCCGCGCGCGACGAATTCGAACGGCCGTGAAAAATCGCGAATTCGGTAGCTTGCACTAGTGCGCACTGAGTGCGCCTTAAGGCTTGTTTACAGTGCATTTTTATATTTAAGATCGTGTCTTAAATACATATTTAAAAACATTTTAACTAATAAAATGATTCGTACGGATGTTGTATATATCATATTATTGGTTAAAAATATTTGAGCATTTATTTAAGACAATCTTTAATCATAATAACATACTATGAACAAGCCTTAGTGCGCACACCGTGCGCACTAGCGCAAGCAACCGAATTCACTATAAGAAATGCCCCTTCGGAGAGCGTGCATTTTTGTAAAATATTCTATGCGCACCGCCGTAACCGCTTCTCGTATTACGGCGTGCGCGTTCAGACCAGAAGTCGGATACAGGTTCCCGGTGCCAGCCTCGCGACGCCGGCAGCTTCGAAACTATTGTACGGAGAAGAAGCGAGGGGGAGGTCGAAACTCTCTCCGTCTCCCTTGTGCGCCAGACGTCCTGGAACCTCCTCCCATCCGCGTTACCTCTATGACGTTAAAACGCAGCAGTAAACGGCTGCGAAGCTCACTGTCGGGGCGAACCGAGTAAAAGAATCAGGAGCGAGCGGCGTGCTTCTCTCGCGATCATAAAGTCGACCACGTCTCTCTCCACCGTGTTTAATGCCGTGCATTTCATTTATGCGGAAGCGTGTCGCGCAGCGCGTCACCCAGGCGACGGTATTACGTGGAAAATGCGTCAGAAATACGTCCGATTCGCGACGAACCGTTTGTCGACGTATCGTCGATGACAAGGGTGCAATTTACACGCTCGATGGCGCACATGCACGTCTCGTTATTTGGATACGAGCGATTATTATTGCGTTCTGTTAACAGGACTTTCGATAGTTTGATCGGTTGGCAATACTTTAATACGACAAAACACTGACTTTTTTCCGCAAAGTCTATTACGTCGTATTGATTGCTCAGAATTACAAGTACTTCTGTAATAAAAGTGTATGAAGAGTTAATTGCGGCATTACTCGATATGATGGAAACGATAAGAAATCTCAAAGTTGACTCAAAACTGTCAGTCAGAGTAAATGTTTGCACGAAAAGTTCCGTAGCTTGAATATACCAAACGTGTGTTTGCTCTGGTCAGGAAAATCGCAAAAAACATCGATGTATCTTTACAACTAAATTTGAAAGTTTCAAGATGTATGACAAGTTTGCAGAAGGATTTTTGTAGATATACACACATGGCTGTATTTTCTGCTAAATATATGGCGCAAGAGCATATATTTTCTATAAGATCTACATGTACAAGAAATACGACAAGAGTAGCGTGATTGTATCAGTGCTCTTTTTTGACACATGACGTTTTGACGATCGTCCTTACGTTATCGACATTTCTGGAGTTCGTCGCCCACTCTGGCATCCCCTTTAAGACGATCACACCCTGGTCGGTGATGCATCGCGCGCGAAACGACATCGCGGCAAGAGTGTGACGTATTGGACGGCGATTGCGGCGCCGTAAAAACTACGTGATTCAAAGATACTTAATCTTATCGACAGTCGTACGGCTCGGTTTAGTTGCCTTTTTACGAACTTCGCCGTTTCCACGTTATTGCTGGAAATCCATTTATATCGCGCATAAATATCCAATGAGCCAAAGCTCCCTTTGCCATAATATCAATACCTCGGAATGACCTATATCTTCCTGTAATGTGGAAGTGAAAGAGCAAATGTCCTGTATCCTTGTACACGTTACATTTCCTTGCCTCTCTTTTCTTCCTACTCTTCTCCGCCACTGCTTTCAGATCGGTAAAATGTTGTCCGTAGCCGCTCCAAAATATTGATGTATATATCGCGGAAAGTAATAACACGGAATGTATGCCCTCGTATCACCGAAAACTCGAATCATCTTTCTATTATCAAAATTGCGGGTTTTATAACATAACGAACGAACGCACGATGTAAAAGAACGTTCAAGTAATTACAATAATTTTGTAGTATGCATATTTTTTAGAATAATTTCTGTTTAATTGTAATTAAATTATTCTTGTATTATATTAATGTGCCAAGATGTCTTTGAGATGACTTTGAGATCGAAGTGACAGCCCATGAAGTATTGATTTTTTTATTGTACTCTCATCTGATAGATAAGAATGCAATAAAGATATGGGTATGTATACGCTTTGGATATTTATGCGCGATATAAATGGATTTTCAGCAATAACGTAGATTACCCTCTATTGATGGATCGTCTTGGATTAATGGGATGCTGAATATTGACACAATACAGTTTTCATAGTTTGCACAGTTTTCCCACTTGGTAAAATCGCAAATTTATGCAGAATAAAAGTGTCAACATACGGTGGAATATTTCATGCTATCAAAACCAAAAAAAGTATTTTTAACAAATAACAAATTTATTAATTTTTATAAACTTTTACGTAATTTCAGATTCTCCGTCACTTATTAACATTCTCTGTATAAGTGTATTCACTCTGTATAAGTGTTTGCAATTTTACACAACCAAGTAAAAAAGCAATGCGTTATATCGGTATCCTGTCAGCTCTACAAACTATCAGTTGACATGCAGTTGGATTTGTGTACTCGCGACTGCATCGGGTCTTTCGATCTGTATGCACAAATGAATACCTTATACACAGAAGCGGCTGGTGTTTATGGTAAAACGGATCGGAGCGCCGCTTCTCGATTAGATGAGAGCGCGAAAAATCGCTTCTCATGAATCACGAGGTCCGAGAGACGGGAGGACAGGGGGAGGGAGAGAGGAGGAAGGGAATAGTCGGGAACAGGGCGCGGCGCGTTCGTCGTCGCCATAAAGTCAACCCGTCGCTGCGTCCCGTAGCTGCAATCAGTGTATCATTCCACTGCTGCAAAATTATACCGTCCACTTTGTTTGCTTTCTCGCTTTATACCGCGAATGTAAAACGCCCGGGGCAAGTGTTGCGCGAGGATGCTACACGTATGTGCGTGTTTGCGGCCAGACAAACACACTCATTCGCCATGCACGAGCTGAAAATCAACACCACTAGCGCGTGCACCGATGCGCCGTTTCATCCGAGCGTATCCATCCATCTGTTGTCGGTTGCTTGTCTACCACCCTGTATGATTACGCGCACGGTCGTTAAAGTGTTGTCGACCGGACGACAACCGTCGGCTCGCTCGCGTCCGCGCGTCCTTCGCACCAAGCAATGCTTGTATTCACCGCCATATAATATCGGACGCAGCAAGATTTCTTCAATCTCTCATCTTAAGAGATCTAGAGGAAGAGAACTAGATGTTTGGATGCGGATATTTCTCTCTCTTTCTACTCTCTGTTCATTGATGGAATTTTTTCTAAGACGAAGGGGAACAGTGTATATCGTAGGGAAGACTGAGGCCAGTTGGTTATCAGAGTAAGTTAGCAAAACCGATTTTTAACACGAAAATTAATATTTTTTTTCAATTATTTCCCTTGCTACTTAAATCTTATATTCTTACTGTTGCAAAAAGCAAATTGAATTAGAATAATATAATTTTAAGTATGGCCTCGTATAGCCCTCTGGCTCCTTGAACCGCTTCTACCCACATACCGTCTTGTCTCTTTCTACGCCTGTCAAGACAGTTTCGGTCCCATGCTCCGTCCAATACTATATGTCGATACTCGTAGCGATATCGCCGCCGTCGAGAAAGAATGAGCTATTCGACTCCAAAACGCGCCAATTTCCTTCACCGTGAATGATCGCATAAGACGCCGCTTTAATGTCCCAAGTTTTGCTGCAATAAAGGCCGCTAAGTTACGAGTTTCTCGTGGCAGCAATAGTAAGAGTTTCATACGACTATAGGTATCCGTTCACGCGTTCATGTGTATACGTGTGAGCGTGTAGATGTTGAATGAAACCGACATTGTAATATTAGACTTTAGCGCTGATGCAAAAGGGTGATCTCGCGGGCGTAAACGTATGCGGCATTTAATGTTATTTCAGTCGAAGTGGCATTCACTCAGCAGATTGCTGCTAAGAATACCAAGCAATATTCCTGCACTCTTCTATTGTACGGTGCCCTTTAGCTATGAATATAGATTGCTTAACAAACCTCGAGAAAAAAGCTGGTTCTTCTTCGCTCTTGCAAGCTCAATTCGCAACTAGCTTTTTACTTGTCGCTTTCTTTCTCTCCCGTGCTTCGATTTTTTCGTATTCGCGATGTACATTCGTTGCTGAACGTCTTCATAATGTTTTATATCTCGATTTTAGACGTTTCCTTGCTGTTGTGACGTCGGATGTTCTATATATTGTCACTTGGCTTTTTCTCATAATCGATTACTGCGCAAACGCGTAACATCAGTAACATCTTCCAATTGTGACAATTTGAAGCGCTGAAATTTTATTGGAAAAATGTGTGCAAACCGTTTTACAACTGAGCATACATTCGTCTGCCAAACAGGTTCGAACACGTTTTTGTTCCATGAAACTAGGAGCACATCAAATGCTCACGACTGCGAGCCACCACTCACGAGTCTCCGCGGTAATCTGTTATGACAGGAGGCAAAGTGACAATATATGAGATACTCGATGTCACGTAAACTGCATTGGAGAATTCAGGAGAGGCGTGAGCATCTTCACTCTATTTTTATCTATGATAGAAATATGATCCATCATGCACTTTGGTTCCTGTTGTAAGCAATTATTATGCAAACCCGTGAGCGTTTGCACGCAATTGTGACTATTCAATACGCTCTTAATTCCGTGGGAAAAAGTGTGTTCAAGCCGTTTCGCAAAGAGTTTTTTACGCTGGAAACGTTGAATCTCATATAAATTGAAAGTCTCTTCTCTTCTAAGCATGACATATTTATCGTCTAGGAAGTAGCTGCTGAAGTATTTTTAATTATTGAGGCATGTGCAACCTGTTGTGTCGACGACGAAGGAATACTTTAAAGGATAAATCGATCAGACTTGACCTAGGGCGAGCCCTCTTGGATAAAGGGCACGCCCACACTATTCCGGCTCACTTCATATTTAAGCGTCAAAACATTTTTCCACCCTAGTCTCTCACACTAACTCCAACTGCGTCGGATATACACACGCTTCATCATACGCTGTTGAGTGCGTGCGCACTCATATCTATTTGGCGTTTTCGCGATATACTAGATTAAAGTTACCTTTGCGGAACGGAATATCGCGCGACAGTCAACACGAATCGTCATCTCGCGCTCGTTTAAAATGAATAACGACAGGCAGGCAGGCAGCAGGGCAGAACAGGGCGGCGCGTAACTCAGTTTCCGACATTTATCCGGCCACCGCCAAGTATCTGTTATTTTAATGAATACTGCGGAAGTATGTGTTTGTACACCTTTAACGAGGCATACGTGAATAAATCCTAGTAAAACCGACTCTCGCACGCAAGACTCATCCGCCCCATACACCTATTTCGGAGTACTCTGCGAGCACTGTCGATATATATTCGAATATAATCAACACTCTCTCTCTCTTTCAGATATATACATTGCAAGGAAGCGTGTTTCTCCTCTTTTCACGGCATCTTTTTCATTTGTTCGCTGCCAGCGCCCTTTTATTTATTATTACGTGTTAGCACTGTACTGATTCCAGTTTTAATCACGCTACCCTTTTCCTGTGTAATTACATTGTAGTTTACGGCGAAATATTTTCTCGGTCCTAATATGAGACACCACCTCTTTTTCTAAATCTCGAAATGTTTAAGTTTATTGTGGACAAATATGTGTTATATCTAGCAACTGGTCTACTTCAATATTTGTAAAGAGTATACTCTTAAACTGATTGGATTATTCACACTTTTCTAAAAATTTTTAAAATTTACACTGTTTTGAAAAAAGGGCTTAAATAGGGCTTTCTTACAAGTAAACCTACCCAAAAGGTACACTCCGATTTCTTTTCAATTTGACACAAATGTAAAAATACTAAAAATATTTAGATCATATTTTTTCATTTTGACCCACTTTGAGTTTCACAGGCAGTTTATAGCTTTTTAATTTCTCACTCCTATCATCAGATGCAACAAAATTGCATAAAAAATAAAATTGAATACAAGATATAGGCTTGGTTTTAGGTTTGGTTTTTGGTTTGTTGGTTACGAATATGAAATCAAATATGTTATTTGTATAAATAATAAAATGTTTAAACAAACCATGTAAAAAGAATTTGAAAAAAAAAATATTTATACAAATAATTTTTTGATTTGGCCGAGATTTGAATCATTTTTGACATTGTTGCATTTGTTGATGATAGGAGTGAGAACATTAAAAAGCTATAAACTGCCTGTGAAACTCAAAGTAGGCCAAAATGAAAAAATATAACCTAAATATTTTTTGTACTCCTACATTTGTGCCAAATTAGAAAGAAATCGGAGTGTAACTTTTGAGTAGATTTACTTGTTAGTAACATAGAATTTAAGATAAAAAAAAACACATTTTAATTTATTCCTTACAATATTCATTGACAAAAGTCGCATACATAATCATCTTGCCATCTTATGCCCCTGCACAATCATTGTGCACCCACAAAGAGTACATTAAATTGTGTACCCACAATTTTTCCCTTATAACATCAGAAAATTTGTTGTCACAAAAAACGACAACTGGCATCACTATTTCCTTCAAATCTTCTTTTTCTGACTGACAAGTCACTATTATTGTCATCTACTAGTTATTAGAACTCGTTATTAAAACCATTTGCAGTAATCTGTATTCGCAACATCACATCATGGATGCCATTTGAGGTTATAACACAATGAATTTTCAACTAAACTAATAATGCCTTTTAATACACCCACCCTTGTACTCTTAATAATTCAGAAGCAATTACATCAATAATATCCATGTTCCTAAATAAAAAATAGGATACACATATCTGCGTAACTGACCAAATATAAAAAAAAAACAAAAACTTTTGTATAATTACTAAACCGACTCGAAAACAATAATGCAACTAAACTTTGTCACATACTACGTCCTGGAAAAAGAATTACTTAAATGCTTCTCAGTAGTGTGTAGTACTATGCAAAGCCAAGATACTGGTAGCTCGCATTTGGTCCATATTTGGATCTTTGTTATCCTTCTGCAGTTGAGGTCCAACAAACGCGAACGGCTTTTATTGACCTCCTCTCTCTCCTCTCATTTGATTAACGAGATTTTTATTAGATCCGACACAGCAGAACAAATTCGCGGCTCGCGGGTGCAAGTCTAACTTGTTGCGAAAGCGCGCCAGCATCGCTCATATGAGTCGTACATTAATCCTTTTCAAAGTGAAAGGGACGATGTCACGTGCAGAGTTTCGTACGATGACGAACCGTTTCTCCCGAAATATAGCATTCCCATTGATCAGACAGCGTTCACTTAGTAGAATTCGGTTCGCCGTCTTCGCATAGAGGAGGGTGGCATTGTCTGGCTGAGGACCGTACGTCACTAATGGGGGTACGCGCGACCCCAGATACCCCGGCTGCATGACAAATGCACTAATCGGCCTTCAGTATAGAATCGTTATGCCCGCGCAAAGCTATGAGTGATTACTTTGACCCGACGGCGGCGTTGCTTCGATGAATATTGAATGAAAGGACGATTACATATTCCGGAGACGTTGCCGTAATTTTACAGTGACGAGAGAAAGTAAGAACCCGAGTCGGAGAGGCCGGCTGAATTTTCAGACGCGCTTGATGCACGCCGCAATTGAAATGCGAAACAAGTATATCGCCGTTTCCACGACGCGATTAAATCTGAAAAGTCTGGATAACGTGAGATCTCATTATCGACAGACAGATATTCGGATTGATCGTGCGCATGTCTTGATGGTCTTAAGAAGAAATAACAAATGTAGGATTTTCTACCTAAACTTATCTCGAATTGAGTCGACTGGTGTCCGTGAATTCTTCTGTCATGTGCAGAACTCATTAAACTCATCGCGCGACATAAATCTCGCAAAAATCGGAAACTTATTCCGCTGAAATTGCAAGTTTGTTGAAGACCATTAAACGTTAACAACTATCACGTCTACGCGCGCATACCAGTCTATCCTGAATCTATTAAAATTAAAGTTCTGCAAACTCAGATTCTGCGAACTTGCGAAAATAAGTTTTCCCTTACACATTAACTTATTGTATTAAACATTATATTCCCAATATTCACAATATATTTAGATATAATACGCGCAATTTAATTAAGAATATGTATTAGAAACGAGCTTTCCTTTCAAATAAATAAAAGTAAAAATATGCGGATAAAATTTTATTAAGTAACGCGACTGCTCTTTTTATTAATTCTATATCGAATATATTTTGCACATTAGTTGGCCCTTTACACGATCTCCTCCCGCGCTAATATATTCTCGTCACGTTAAAAATTCAACGGAATTTTCTTGTCTGCAAAATGTAAGGTAACCAGACGTCTCGATTTTTTCGGGACAGTTCCGATTTTTCACCCTTTGTCCCGAATTTTTTCGAGTGCTATTCGGGACATCGATTTGTCATTATTTTCAATGATTGTCAAATAATTTTCGGATCTTTTTATTTCCCTCCGCCCGTCCTCCGCTTCACATATTTATGAAGTGTCCCGAATTCAGGGCTGGGAAATCTGGTCACCTTAGCAAAATGCTATTTTTCTTCATATAAACCTCGTTTCCCTCTCAAAAGACTGGTATATCGCACGTATCAGTTTGCGAATGAAATGTAAGCGTGATTAGGTAACGTGGCTGCGCCAATATGGAATCGAAAACGTACCAAGACCGGTAACGCCGTGATACGTGTAATGAAATATGGTTATTGATACAAATTGCCGCGGATACGTTTTAGTACATATTTGTCATGCAGAGAAAATTATTGCGACGCCGATATTATTGGTCTACTAAATCACTGTTGAAGGGAGAAGAGAAGGGTAGAGGGGGAGACGGGGACGCGAATGGCAGCGGTGGTAGAGCAGATAAGTTTATCCGACGCAATTGCGATATGGGAACACCGATCGTAAAATCCGAGGTGTGAGGATAGTAAAATCCTTCGGCTTAAATCGAATGAGAAAATATGCCGCGGCGGCGAAGTAGCTTTCGAAAAAGTTTCGGTTCCAGTAATACGCCAAAGTTTCGAGGAGATGTCCAACGACTTTTTCGAAAATATCCACGCAACTTGGACTTATGCCGCGCGCGTAAAGACTTTCAGTCGTTAGGTGAACGTATAAAAGTAGGGAAGATCGGGGCACGTTCGCAATAGCTTCGCTAAACGGCAACCGTTATGGTAACCATTATGATTTTCTTTAACCAGTTTTGATAGAAATAATTTTTCATTATTATAATCGAATATTCAACGCTAGTTATGCCTATATATAACTAGCTAATATATAACAAATGTATCAATTGGAGAATTGACGCAACGCATAAGACGGACGGCTCATAATCCAGAGATCTCACATTCGAATCTCACTAAAATAATGTATTTTTTTTTAAGATATTTCTTTCCAATATTATAATATAGAAATAATTAAATAGTTAATTTCTCTCTCAAATATATATATATACATATATATATATATATAAAATAAGTTATATACAACACCTCAAAGCACCCAACATCTTTCATTTTATTTAACATTTAATTTTTTAAGTAGAATCATAAAAAAATTAATACTTTTTGAGATATTTTACATTTTATCTCGATACTTTTTAGCATAAAATATGAGATATCTCGCAAAGTATACACTTTCCGATTATTATTTCTTTGAAGCACTATATATTCAAAAACTTCATGTCTCTTTCTATACTGTACGTTGTTAAAGACAAAAATGTTAGTCGCGATCGGCGAAAGAATGCGAAAAAACTACTTTGCATAATAAACAAGATTTGTCAGCGATTACAAGATGACTACGACAAACGAGGGAATTACGACACAAAATGTATCGATCACCATTGCCCGTCGTTTAAGACATTCGACATTAATCTTGCTTAGCAAGCCTGATACTACTTTCCCCATTAAAAGAGGGTGGAGACATCCAATCTTGACTGATTTTTATCCGCGGGACAAAGGAAGGGAAACGAACAGGAATTGCTTCGTCGGAGCCGAACGATGACAAATGTCAGTCCTCGGGAAAGGATGGAGAACTCGTTAACCAGTCGGCTGATGACTCTCCGTAGTATCACTATTATCAGGAGCATTCGAGTTAACTGCGTTCAAGCGTTCTAGGTGCCGACCTACTCCGCACACAAACATAACTACTTCCTCCCCTCCTTTTGTTCCCGCGGCATTTCCGCTACCCTGTCTCCGCCCACACTTCCATCAATCATTTCAGTTTTGCGCAAGATTCGTCCATTATTCGAATCTCTGTCCCTCGTCTTCTTCCTCCACCTTCCGTTCATTCTGACGCTTCCCGCCATCCCGTATAAAATCGAATCTTCGACAGCCCCCGAGCTCATACAGTTTCAAACGACATGGCAGGAGGGAAGCTACGTTTCACGTTTTATTTTTTGCTTGTGCAAAATGCCTTCCTCCACGAGAGGCTGCACCTATCTCGCTGTACATATTTCGCGGAGTATTTCTTACGGGGCGTCTGCATAATGAACGCAACGTGATTAATCTGCACGCCCCAATCGCGGGAGAAGAGGAAAGGAAAGTATACCGTGTACGTACAAAATACTGAGTGATGAGTCGACGTTGGTATAATTAGTCGGCAGCTGCAGATAAGGACGAACGCGAGCGGAGTAATCGCTAATATTGTCAAATGTGATGAATTACACAGGCGAGCTTTCGAGCGCTGAAGCAGCATTCAAAGAACGACGTATGCTCTGGCGCAACGCCGACGGCAATGCATTAAAGTTACAGTAATTTGACGCAGCGGAGATTATTTCGTGGGTATTATTACGAAACGCGCGCGGACTGACATTCTTCCTTTTGTGGGCGCGATTACCCGCAGCGGTGCCGCACACGTACGCCAACCGCAAAGAGTTGGAAATTTTATCGCAGTTTGCCAGACCGCGCGGTAACTGTAAAAAAATATCGCATCAATATTCTCACGCATGAAGGAGAGGGCAGGCCCGCAAAAATACGCTCTTGGCGCGGAAGTCAATATTCGTTACCTTATCCGTAATTAGAAATTAGTTTTCTCGATTTTATTTTACGCCGAGCACATATTTAAAACGCAGCGTGGTTCATCAACTTTCAGACTTGATTGAAATCTGCGGCCGATTTATGGATCTCCGAGTATGCCAAACACTATAGGATTTCAAACACTCTTTGTACACTTTAATTATTGGTGGATACCGTGAAGCTATGATTTATGATTATTGTATTATTAAAATTGAACAGTTGTTGAGATAGTTATATCGCTAAATATCGTATTGAGTGGCGCATCAAGGGAATCACTCAAATTTACCATTTATCGGACAAAATTACGTTTCTATACATTTATTCCATTATTCAAGCATCTCTGTTGATTTGAAACAAAATTGAGATATATATATATATATATATATTCACAATATTACAAGTGAAAAAGAAATATTATTTTTTTCATTTTTCTAATGAGTGCTTCATTTTATGCATTAATTTATCTAATAGAGATGTACAGATATCAAGAAGATACGCTAATTTTTTAACATCTGTATATGTGTTTCGAGTATTACTATAAATTATGATCTTCCCATTATTGTAATTTTAAGACAAAATAGTCGATAATTCGGAAATTGTTGCATAATGTTTGCATATTAGCTTTTAATGCACATAAGTTTTTCATCAAAATCTCGCATGTAGAGAGAGAGAGAGAGAGAGAGAGAGAGAGAGAGAGAGAGAGAGTTTGGAAGATATCGAGAATAAAATTAAAAATAGCACGTTAACCTCAGAAAACATGTAGAAAAAGTGTCAACTTTAGTTACTAATATCTCAGCTCTCGAATAGTCAATCCTTACACGAGCAGTTAGATCATACTTCGCTGTGTATGCAGCGCATACAAGTTTCTTATTATGAAATCTTGCAATCGACAGATCGACATTCTGCAGTAATCGACTACCTTTTCATTTTAAATGCGCTATTTATATTTTGAGAACTAAAATGTGCAATTAAAAAATTCGTAGTTTCTAGCAAAATACTATGTTTCTCAGCAAGATAGATCTTACTAATAGTCAATTTCTGCACTACTAGAAACACCGTGAAATTGACGAGAATTTATATGAAAAAAAGAAAAGCTAAAAAATTCGTGTAGAATTTAAACGTGCTGAGTGAACTGATTGACGCAATTGACATCGACACGAATCGACGTGCATAAAATGCAGTTTGCAAAACTCGAGGAACATCGATATCAACCGATATCCATGAAATTTAACGTTTTCGAAAATGACCAATTATGAGATTTGCATAAATAACGAGTGAAAAGGAAGAATAATAACATTTCGGCGCGCGTCGCATACACTACCGCACACTATTATTTCCCCGCAGATTTTGAATTACGCACCATTACCGCCATCGATCTGTCTCCTATTTACTGATGATATTCCACAGTGATCGCGTGTACTCACATTCGGCCATACAATAACCTTTAATAACGATAATGACTTTTCTTCGCAAAAATATGCGACTGCAACGTGCGATAAATTAATCGATACCTCCTATTTGCCGTTCCGTTATACGCGGTAGTTTTGTTTACGTGTAACAATGTATCGAGTTAATGATCGAGCTAAAAGCGACCTCTTGAAAAACGCACGACGTAAATAGGCAATATCGGAGACTGCCGTCCGTTTAATTTAGCCCTCACGTTTATTTCAATGAGCCTTCACTCTCCGGAGCTCTAGGTAATGAGAAAGCAGTAAAGACAGATTAAGAGATCCCCAAACTCTTCCCGAGCCAACATTCTTTTGTGACAAATCCATTAGGGACTTCGAAGAAATTGAGTTTGCGCCCGCGATTCATTATAATCTCATTTATAAATGAGAACTAACTGCCCGCCCAGAAAACTGTGACAGCCTTTTAATTATCGCGTTCTAACAATGCACGTCAAATAAATCACCTGGGATTTGTGTTTTGGGTCTTATCTCTAAAATGGCTTACCGTGGTTCTTTCGATCCCTACAATAAACCGAGCAAATTCTTCCTAACCGACATACGCGGAAAATTTGAAATTATATTTATTTTTGCAATGTTTCCTCTCTGTAAAGCCGGGCTACGTTAAAATTGTGAATTTAACTGTAAAAAATAGTAAAGAAACCTGCATAAAACACATGGGAAAATTGGTTTCAGTCAAATTGTCTAAAAATTGGATATGTGTAGTTTTTGGCCTTCTGATCACAAATTCCATGGATAAAATTCCATGGAACATGATTTTTTGCATCGATGAAAACCCATGCAACATGGAACATGGATAGATTTTTTTGAACAAGTATTCGAAAGCGGCAATATTAAATTCACGTCCGCAGAATATCTATTGATTAGTTTGACATTGCAGAAATATGTATGTTGGTGTGTATATGCGTGTATTATGTGTAACTTTACTGTTCTTCCTCACTTTTCGTTACCCAAGAATCTAATATTGCCGCTTTCGAACACTCATAGCAAAAAGATATGTTCGAAGGTTTTACTCATGAAATTTGTGATCAGGAGGTTAAAAACTACAATATATTCCATTTTTAGACAGTTTGATTGAAATCATTTTTCCCATGTTTTGTACGAGATCGTTTGATATAAAAGACATTTAAGCAATTACAACAATCTTGTAGCAAAAAGTCAAACGCATCTAATGTTTTTAAACGAATATGATAACTTCAATCATAATTCTATATGATCCAAGGTTGCAAAAGTTTTGTTGCAATTTTTACTACGATATTTTCCTCGTGCGGGAAATATCCGTAATTAATTGGTAAAGTATCTTTTTGAGAGATAATGAAAGCATAACGCAGCTCTATACTGAGAAAATAATGTTTATAACTGTAATCATATAAAGAAATAATTATTATAAATTATGATCAAGAAAACCGTTTTTTTATTAAATTCTATAACGTTAGTAATAATAACCTCATATGTATGTTACTATCATTTTCCTGTTGGAACAACCAAAAAATATAATTGAGATCGAAAATAACTATAATTTCAGTTAAATCAATCATTCATTTTTTTCAGTGTGAAACATTTTTTAATGTACGTACCCGAGGAACGCTTACGTACATAATTCCACGTTAACGTTATGCATGCTCACTTTACGACTGTGCGATGTTTTTTAAAATCTCAATCAATCAAATCAATTTTTATCTCAGCTCCCGACTTGCGAAACGCTTCCTAATCGATCCTAAGGCGGCGTTAAGGTCCTTGCATGTAGAAAAATCTTAACCGTAACCGTAAGGTCGTAAGAAAACTGACCAATCAGAGTTGATTATTCTCCTTGCGTTCGAGGAATTATCGACTGTGATTGGTCAGTTTCCTTACGACTTTATGGTTACGGTTAAAATTTTTCTACGTGCAAAAGCCTTTTCTGCAACTCCGCATGCATTTTTGCATTGACACGCGAGTCTATCACTCCATGCGGGAAATCAAAAAGTAAATTCCAATTTCGCCCCACTTGCGAAGAGTAAAGCTGGCATTTCTGTTACCTTACTCTCCCATCCGGCTTTCTGCTAAAGTTGGTCACCGTTAGACCAGAGTAAAGGTGATTTAAAACGTACCTCCAAACAAGTTGCGCGCTCCTCTTCCTTTTGAAGTGCACACGATCGAGGAAATGGCTGTCCACGTGGAACACCGAGCCGAGAAACAATGGCACGAAATCAAGCCGGGTGGGTGAGAACGCAACGAAAAGAGACGACCTTTCGGAGCACTCGCCGCGAAACATCCAACCACTTCCGGCACAGCTTGTACTCCTCGGCACTCTTGGATCTTACGGGAGCCGATCGATCGATTCCCGTGACGACGGCTACGATCGCGACGACCCTCGACACTCGAGTGTTTAATAGTCCCTCACGCGAAGACACGCCGTTACAGCGCGCGTGGAGAAAGGAAGGGGGGGGGGAGAGAGAGAGAGAGACACGATGGCGATTTATTAAAGGAATTCCGTTGCGCTTTCGCCGGGCGTGCAGCCGGCACTTTTATCCCCGTGCATATTTTATTTAGACCGCGCGACGTCGCGTGCGACTTTCCCTCACGACGGAGCAGCTGTCGCGTCGCCTCAATTTCGGCCTTAACTCACGGGAAAACTTGACGACGCGATGGGAAATTAATGGTACGCGTCGTCGCGGCTCTTCCCCGGCGACTGCCGCTGCTTTGCGCGAATGCCGGAAGGCGCGTAATCCTCGATATTGATAACGAGCAGTCCCAACGTTCGTTGACAATGTCAATATTGTTACGAGCGCTCGCGCGTCTCGCGTACCGTGATTTCACGACCATCCGTCGCGGCGGATAGAGAGCGCGAGCTTTTTTACTTTCAATTATACTTCCCAACCATTCTATACACACGCGCTCGCGTTTTTAATTCGAGACACACGGCACGCAACTCCCTCTCTCCCGTGTCTCGGGCGACTCGTTACACGAATCCTCTCCCTCGAGTCGTGTGCCGCTGACGTCAGTTATGCGATGCTATGATACAATCACTGCTTCATTTTCGCCACGCTCCTCGTCCAACCGCGCGTCTCCGCAGTGGCTCCTCTTCGCGTGTTCTCGCGTTTCGCACACTTCTCGCGAGATGACGGTAATCCGCGCGAACACCCCGGCGATCTAGCCTCGCGCACACTGCACTTCGATCCTTATTATTAAGATGCAACAAGACACACGAGTGTAGAGAACGGTCCGACGGAATGTCCGAGTGACGTAATGGCGCACTTGGCAAGCGGAAAACGCCCTCCCAGCGATCTCTTCGCGGTTTATTGTCGCCTCACAGCGCGCTCCGAAACGGACGATTCGCGCGGCGAATGGCCGATCAAATGGCCAGCCGGAGCTTTATCCTTATCCGAGTACTTCGCGCCGGCACTTGGCGAACGTATAATCGTTCTCACCAATACGCCTCGCGTCCCAGTCGCGTAAAGGAGCAGCGGCGCGACGTTACCGTTATCGCGCGGCAGTATTTTTTACAGTTCGCACGTTCTGAAAACGTCACCGTGCGCGTTTGCCAAGGAACGAACGACACTCGTACTTTTTCCTTCTCTCTCTCTCTCTCTCTCTCTCTCTCTCTCTCTCTCTCTCTCTCTCTCT
>NW_022639489.1:504860-519995 GCF_010583005.1 Odontomachus brunneus | reverse complement strand
TCTCTCTCTCTCTCTCTCTCTCTCTCTCTCTCTCTCTCTCTCTCTCTCTTTCTCCTTCAGCCCTTCAGCAGCCGAAAGAGGTGCTCGTGACCGCAGGTAGTTGTCGCGAGAATCCCGTCGCAACGTTCTCGCGAATTTGACCTCCAGTCACTGTCGGCAGGCGCGCGCAATCCCGCATCATTTACATCCGAATGTTTTTCCTCGCGCGTGTCACCGTCACCCCGACTCAACAGTGTTCCCTTCGTCACGGCGTTGTGCGCGCGGAACAAACGTTGCCCACTCGACGAAAGGGACGAAAGACCCTTATGAATTTGGAGTAATACGCCGGGCAAATCCGAAAAGCCCCATCCTGCGCGTCATCCTGGATCGGATTCTGATCTTTGCGGAAGAATTAACGTGAGCTTGGAATATCCACGCTAATAATGCCACTTGACTGACCATGCACGTTTCTCAATCACGACTTTTACACGACTCTGCGACAGGCTGGCGCTCCTTACGGAGAAGTCACGTAGACTCCCATGCGGAAGTAGCTTCTGACTCGCCCTTTTTGATTAACTCCGAGATAATGATGGTAGATAGGGCTGCCTTGGCGTACAGGAATTTGGTACAGCTGCTTTGTTGGCTCCACAGCGAGACGGAATCTTGTCTGCCCGAAGACGCTAAGATCTCATCCTCGATCCCGCGACGGCCGAAACAGACTCATCGGGGAATATCGCGATCCGCGATCGATGCAAGTCTTCGTCACTGCTCCTCATGAAAACGCGACTTGTCGGCTGTGAGGAGTTTTATCGACCGGCGTGCGTGTCGGGGAAGTTTTTTTCTTTTTTCCGCGAAATCGCGCCTCTGCTCGCGTGCGTGTTAAACCCGCACGAGTCCTCGCATTCGAGTGCCGCTTAGAATCGGAGGATCTGCGCTCGTGTGGAGCTGCTCGTCGCTGCCGGCGGGAGTCCGATGCGCGCGAGCTTTAATGCGAATTTTTGCTGACACATTCACGCACCACTGCAGAGATATCTGTTGAATATTACATCGAGCGCAGCTTGTTCACGCTCGATTCGAGCCGGGCGCCTCTTTGAGCCACGGAGATATTCAATGCGTATTCGCGCGTTTCCAAAATCCCAAAAGGCTTTATCACGTTCGGAGAGCTCGGGTCCCTTTTCACTCGATTACCTCAGATACGCCGCGAATATAGTCCATTTTCGAGTCGGGATCAGCTCCCTTTCTATTTTTAATATCACTGCCACTGTGTGTGTGTGTGTGTGTGTGTGTGTGTGTTCCACTCTCGTTATACTTGTCACTGTTTCACACATGTATGTTATGCGCGCGCGTGTGTTGTATATGTGGGTGTGCGTGCGTGTGTGTGTGTGTGTGTGTGTGTGTGTGCAGGGAGAGATATTCGCACGAGAGCGCTTTAATCCGGATTTCACTGAACGTGTTTCATGACACTCTCACTTCAAGTATCATCTCACTGCCGCAGGATCCCAGCGTCGAATTTACTCGGAACTATTCGGGCATCTCGAGCACGATGCATTCTGCCGACGCGATCGTCGACCTGCCCGCGAATGTTTTCTAAAGTGTTCTCGGCAAATTTTCCGCGAAACGCACGACTTTCCTACCTCGCTGCGATCTTTGCACTTTTCGATCTCTCTTCTCAGGAACTCGAGAGTTTCCTCCACGTCGGCCAGGCTTCTTGATCACCCGCGATCCCCGCCGAAAATCGCCGCATTCCCGCGAGCACGTATCCCCGCCAGCAGGAGACTGGATTGCGCGAGGCTCGCGAGGCGCTCGGTAAACAAACGCGCGGCCGTTAGAGTCAACAGACGCGGAAACTGACGCGCGTCCGTGGCAAACCTGCTTTGCCGTTCGCGGGAGACTCCTCTCCTCGCGTAAGGTGCGTGATCTCACCAGCGATCGAAGGAGATTCGCGATTGGCCGCTCACTAGTAACCACAAATCACCCATGTTTCACCCCGCGTGTCCGGTTTGCTTTTCTCGCCGTTAAGACGCGGCCCTCGCGATCCTCCTCCAGAGCTTTTCCACCGACATCCCTCGATCACCGTCGTCCTGGGCTGCGGATCGCGCCGGCTGAACGACGCAGCACGACGACGCGGAGGTCTGAATCGGCGCGTTCCGCCGGCAATGGGACGGAATTTCGATTTTTTTTCCTCGGAAAGTGGTCTCACCTTAGCGGCGGGTGCGCGCGCGAAACCACCACGAGTGATGCTGAGGTCGGACTGGAGCCTCCGGCGCGGCGCTAGCGTCGCGACGAGTGAGGCGCAAACCAAAATCACCTCCCCCGCGCCGCGACGTCCACCCGTCAAGAGGGTGGCGGCAGTGGCGGAGGAGAAGCTAAGTCGCCCGGAGTTTAAGGCGCGTCGTGCGGCGAAGTTGGAGATTTCTCTCCGAGAGACTGAATTCTAATGCGACTGCCATTCGCTTCGAGAGATTAGCCCTGCTTATCGTCCACCGTGAACTGTTGCCAAAGCCAATGAGTCTCGAGCGCATCTCATGAGAACAGTCTTTAATCGGACGGACATTTGCGATCCTCTTGACGCGAGATTCCAATGCGCGAGTGGTATACCAAGATTAGACGTCCCGTTTTTCCCGAGACAGTCTCGGCTTTCTACTCTTTGTCTCAAATTTTTGCTGTCCGGAATTTGTCTACGTTTAGAGAACTTTTAAAATTCTTTTGATAAAATATTTAGAGATCTGGTATATACAACAGCCTTTTGCTTCTTCTTCTTAATTTTAACTAAGGATAGCAAAAGTTTTATCTTAGATAATTTTTATTTTTAGTTTGCAAGTTTTTATTGTTATTAAGTTATTTTTCATATCTATAAATAAAATATTGTTTCATATATACATGTATAAACAATTTTCAGTAATATCTCCCTTTCCTTGCTCCACATTTACAAAGTGTCCTAGATTTGAAACTGAAAAATCTGGTCTCCTCTTAGGTATACACATTCTTTAGAAATTTAATATTTAATTTAATTTTCGAGCAGTTACTGGATGTTGATTTTTATCTAGTGATTAAAAAGTAAAACTACTTGAGTTTCTAATCAAAATGTAACGCTTTTCCTGTCCACAAAAGATGCGCAAAATCTGAACCTTTGAAAATAGAAAATAGATTAAAAAAAATAAATAACAAATTATTTAATTAATCAAGTCTGCTTTAAAATTTGCATAAAATGCAAATGAGGTGTGCTCTAGTAGTGTCTCATTTTTCGTGCATGTTTTCTAATTAACAAATTTTCATGCTAATGAGAGTTATAGTGCCTAACAGGATATTGTTAGAGCATTATATATATATATATATATATAAATTTTTTTTTTTCCATATTTTACGTGACATTGTTCATAATCATCAAATAATATGAGTCTTTTTATTCATTTTTGTATTTGTACAATGAGTTATAAAAAAGTTCAAAATAATGAGTTGGGAACTCACACATCAAACTCTATCAAAATTAAAAGTCATTTTTGACGGGTTTGTTTTGTAATTATATTATTAATTATATTACTACTGTTAATTTATTATCAATATTATTATAATTTATTATTATTTAGTGTTCTTAATTATATTATTATTGCGTATGTAAATGTAAATATATATGTTTTAAATTTATTCGCAATATAGATATTATAATACGTACACATTGTAAAGCTGAATTAATATTAACACAGAGTGAACCGTTTCAGAATAAAACTTTGCCAAGTTCTCGTTTAATTTCTGCGTAGCATTTCTGCTACTAGTGAGAAAGCGTCGATACTAGACAACAATTGAGCGAATCTCTATGCAAACTTTTCCACCAGGATGCGCGCACAAAGACAATATTGTGGTCGAACATAAAGCTAGAAGAAAGATCTTTAAAGATGTCTCAAATACTCATGACATCGTTAATGATCACGAAAACTTTCGAGGGGTCGAGTTTTTTGTCGCATACGATCGCGAGTCTCGATTACTAGCAGGAAAAGCTCCCATCGTCCATGTTATCGGGTGTTTACGACGATAATAGTTTTGATGGTGACATTTGTATCGACATTAATGGCTCGACTCGGCGTCCCTCAATTATGCGTATATTGGATATAATGTGCGCAACACGCGCAGCACTCACCGTGGATAGTGCCGTACACTCCTGATCCACCTCCGTTTGTTACACATCGCGGTGTAACGTGTCAGAAGTGTCTATTGATCTCAGCGATGTCGAATGCATAGAACGGTCTAATGCGTTAGCCGTATCGAATGGTCGTTGCGCGGGCAATAGATCATCCGGCTGGAGGCTGAGATTTCGGAAATTACCTATCCGATATCGCGGCGGCGCAATTTGCAAAAACGACGGCGGACGTTGACTGATGCGCGGATGACTGGAAAACTCGATTTTACTCGAAAAAAAATTCAAAATAAAAAAAAAGAATGACACGCCGCCGCACAGAACTTCCGCATTTCGCGGCAGGCGAGTTTTCGAATTGCGCGGAACAAGCGAAGTATTCAATCGACCGTCACCTCGGCACAGCAGACAGCAGGGTACCTGTTTGCCCGTAAAGAGAAGCTAAAAAAAAGGAAATAGCACGCTCGCTCTCCGTCGTCTTGGCCGTACGTCAGTGTTCAGTGCGGAAGATAGTGGTATCCGTTTCTTCCGCGAAATGGCACGCGCTTGTCGTGAAACCCCCCGGTTTTTTTTCCATCTCTCCGGGAAAATACGCCGCGTTTCTCTCCCGTTGCGCCGCTGTCGCTGGAATTTACATTCGAGATATTCAAATAGCGCGTTTAGTATGTGAAGTATGCTTACTTTGCGTAAGAATAAATCCATTCACGCAAAATAAAATGAAAGCCGCAGCGCGTAACGCGAGCACCGCGCCTGTCCCGGGTGTATCCGAAACTTTGTAATCACGCAAAAATTGAGTTGAAACCTTTGATAAATAACATGTGTTTATTTCCAACGAGATTAATTCTGTAAAATGGGGACACGGAAGAATGCGTAATCAAGTTCACAGCGGAATTCTGCAAAAATCTACATAAACGCGTAACATTTCTAGATATTTGAAAAAACAAATCGCTCGCGCGATTCTCGTTTTAAACGAAGGTGCGCGTAGAAAAATATATAGCGAGCAAATGTCATTCGCTTCAAACATTTCATAAGTTTACATATCCGCAAGTCTATCACGAATTCATCATGAGCATCAAATTTATTCAAAACACATTCTGAATCCTAGTAAGTTTCGAATTTATTCTGCAATCAAGAATATTTACCCTAAAACCTTAAACACTGATAAATTTTATTCAGCGCATTTTCATTTACTCATAACTTCCGTAAAAATGATCAAAATTCAATGCTGTTTTTTTTATCGGTGTAGAATCTGAGGTAGCACACATACGTTTTAGAAATGTTTTATAAACGTTAAAACCAAACGTTTCATAACTGTTTCCAAAATGTTTCATAACGTTTCTGAAATGTTTTTCATTGATGTATAACCTCAAAACGTGGCAGAGCTGATAGATAGTATTCAAAAATGCATTCGCAGCATTCCTATATCTATGTTAGATAATGTATTTCAAAGTTTTCGAAAACGATTAGTTCTGTGATTCCGATGGCCAATATTTTGAAAACATATAGCATTAATTCATACGCGCAAGCAAATTTTTGTCCTTTTCTTTATAATGTATATTTCAATTATTAAATTACTATATTTCTTTTATATATATATAGTAATAAAACTGACAAGTTTCCTCTACAAATATCGAAAAATATAAATTTATTTTTATAATCCAATGATATTGAAAAAAGTTATAATAAAAAACAAAACGTGTTTTTACGAAAGGTAATAGTTTAAAAAAGTTGCTCTGGACAAATTTTACCTATGTTTAAAATTTTAAGATTAAAAAAAAATTCGGCTTGCTTTAATAGAAGTCGAATCAACTTTTTCTTCGATAAAGTTTTATGTTCTCGTAAAGAGACTGATTTCTTCTTTTGCATACGTGGTAAAGAACTTTTCTAAAATTCGTCATGAATATATTTTAGGACTATCATCAAGAAGATATTTTTCGTTGAAGATAACCGTTACATTAAAAAAAAGGAAAGTAAACTGAATAATCGTTTTTCTTAGCAGTAGATATTTTTCTGCCTGCACGTTATTCTATCAAATATTATGGCTTTAATGAAAAAGACAAAGAATCAAGACATTGTAATATAATATTGTTAATATTTTTGTTTTAATATCGCTTCCCCTAGAAATGTTATATCACGTCAATTTACTTTGCAGCGCGCTACGTAAATATGGGACAAAATTATTATGGTAAATTTAATAAAACATGAAATGTATATGATGTTACATGCGAGCGCTCGCGGAAAATATTCAACAGCAGCGATGCAATGCGTAGCACTGCCTGTTTTCATTCCCTTCTCAAATCCAGCATTAAAACTGTTTGTCGTAAAATCAAACCGTGTGTGGTCACAATAAGCGAACGGAAAATAGTCAAGCGTAACGGATATTACTGCAAATATTTGTTTTAACTGAAAAAAAGCGGGATTTGCGTCAACGTCAAGGATCTTTTTAGTTTACCGCTTCATAATGTAAAGCGTTCAGGGTTTATCGTGGAATCTTGAAGCTTCTTAAAACTCCAGGTCCTGACCGCAAAAGTATAAGTAAGGTAAAACTAAACCAACTTTAGCGCCGTCGAGTTCAAGTTAAAATTAAAGTTTAAAGACTTATAACTTCCTAACGTGCTGCTTCCTGATCCCGAGGACGAGGATAGTTAACTCAATAGGTCCCATCTCCCACGCGTACATCCCCACGCAAACGCTTAAGTACCGGCATTTTCAATAAGTATGATACTCTTGAGCTTGGTTTTGACACGACGCCTGCATAATATGCTTAAAACTTTCGTATCTTCTTTAATTTTTCAACATGAAACCGTCGTCGTTCTTAATCGACGATCGACCGGCAAGCCAGAGCAGGAACCTGTTACCTCCGGATCTTCTTTCGCGAACTCCCAAAATTGGAATCACATTTCATTCTACAAGTAAATTTCAATCGAAATTACCTCAAACTTTGCTATTCTCGTTACTCAGTAATTGTCTGTTCACTCTTGAACAAATTTTGCTACTTGAATATTGTATATTGAACATTTGAAAATCAACAATTCTCTGAAGCGCGTACATCTATCTAAACATTCGTAAACTAGTGCTGGCTCATGCTCTAAAAAGTAGGTGAAACGCAACAAGTTCCACGTTGTGTATATATCCTATAAAAGAGCTTGGTCTTTATCCTATGAAATCTTTAACAAATTTCAAAAGTTAACATTTCTTTAACAAAAACTTCATGTGAAATTATATTCTTGAAATAATTTCTTCATGATAAATCTAACAAATTGTATCATTTATTTTAAGTATTTAGAGGTAAATGATTCGAATAAGTATTTTATCTGAATTCACAACATAAGTATACTGAGAAAAAATAAAAAATATTTATTCAATATTATATATTCAACATTTACAAAAATAACATATTTTCTTAAATTTCAATTTTTTTATTTAAATAAATTACTTTTCTAAAAAGCTAAGATTTCAAAAACATTCCTTCTTACTTGAAATTTTATATTTGTATAAGTAAATATATGCTATTAGTACCCATCAGATAAATATTTTTTTATTTCTTAGATATGCTTTCTCTCAGTGTATAATCGTTCTCCTAAAGACTGTTAAAAATAAAACAGCTTACAGAATAGATTATTTCAATACGAGTCGGGAATGTCTAGTTCGATAAACTTTTCACGTGCACCAACTCGTGACTCGTTCGCACAAAAGCAGACGTTAACAAGACACGGTAAAAGGCAGAAATGGGATATTTTTACGCAGGCAGGCAAAAATTACAGGGCAGTAATTAAGTTTCTTCGATATAGCATCGTCTGGATAATATCCGCACGATCGCAATGTAACGTGTTAACATCGCGTAATGCGTCCCTTCCTTGCGAACAGATGTGCGACGTTCTCGTGGCAAGCAAAACTACCTTACGGTCGATAGTTTATGACTTTCTGTACGTTACAGTACGTTCGCAGGAAGGGACTTTATGACGGCGAGTAGGGTTTGGCGGGACGAACAGGAATTATCTGCGACAGCCGCGATTAAGGGACTCCCACTGGCCTCCGTCGCTCTTCTGCCGAGGGGAAGAAAGAACATTCGGCGAAGAAAGTGCTGAGACGTCGATTAATTCTTATTGTCAGGATCAGGCTGCCCCGGAGAAAAATATAACATGTCGGAACGAGCGTCTGGTCAATGACTATTGGAGCAAAGTCTGGCTATCAGCGGCCCCACTTGAAAGGATTCCTCCGACTGAGTAGCCGTTGACCATGACCACTACGGGCCGACCATCTTCGTACAAAGCGGTCATTAGAACGAGTGCCGACTTCGCTCTATCGTAAAAATAAGCGACGGAAAATTCCCGCAGTCTTGACAACGCGCCGATGAACATTTTTGAGCATACACGTAAATATTTCACATTTCTACGTGTAGACAACGTAAACTATGTATGAGACATCGTGTATATAGACAACGAATAATCTATGGATGTCGTTTAAAGAACGTATGGCTCGCTCAAAAATTAATTGAGGAAGGTTTACGTAATCTTTGGAATCTTGATGTAAATGTATGGGAGTTGTTTCCTAAACAAGTTGAAATCTACAGAGAATCCTTGGGTTACACATTCTTACTCACCTTTAGAGTTAAATTCACTCATTTATCACGTAATGAAAATTTCATGCAATTTATTGTCTATTTTAAACGTTACATTTATAATTAATACTTAAAACAGCAACTGTCTCATAATTTCATTATTTTCTCTTTTCCGTATATTTTAATATAATTTATAATATTCTACATAGATTACATTCTCTACATTAAAAAAATTGTATACATGTCATATTGACAATACGTAATCAGTCCTCTTGAAATATACGGTACAACCTTGTTTTTGGGTGTCTATTAGCATAATTCTCCCGATTATACGGGCGAAACATACCTCAAACGCACAATCTCGGAATGAATTTGCTCTATGTGCAAGCGTGCGTATAGTTGTTGGATGCAAAGCGATAGGAGAGTTACTCGTAAATAAAACTTTACAAACGACTCGTTTAATCTGAAAATTCACATTAACAAACTCAACGTATGTATAGCATATTAAACTTAAAATAACGATTCATTTAACTGATATTCCAATCTACGTTGCGCCAGTATTCTATAAATTTTACTATCGCGCGTGTAATCGTTATTGTGGTTTTTCTAGCGGGCTTGCCAAAAATGGTTCCGTATTTTACTTATTCGAAATAGAATGAAAAAATGTTTCCTTTTGTCATTTATTGTTTACGCTGCACAATTCGATAAACAAAGCTGCAACTAAATCCTGGCTTCTCATATTTTTTGTATAAATATATGCAACAATGTACTCCTTCCGATAAATTCGCGCTTTTTCATGGCATATCCGTTTACACGGCTCTATCAATATTGACGCTGTATCTCAACAGATATCAGAAAAACTCTGCGAAAATATTCACGATAATTTCAATATCAAAGTATTGGTAACTCACGCGTTACAAGAAACACGTACGAACGTAGAGACGAACGAAGCGTATTGTCTGCATAGAGAAAACTTGAGTCAAAATTTTAATCGTATTTGCGCGCTAAACTTTCCATTATCTATATATTCTAGAGGTTGAGTGTACGTTAAATACAAATGGAAACTGAAATCTCATTTAGCGACTCTGAGTGACACAAAAAACGTATAAAATTCCACTTGCAGATTCTAAACTGAGCCTCTCGACAAAATTAGTAGGTTAAGTAAAGTTAAAAGAAGTTGATATAGAGTATCAAAATAGGCGTTAAACAGGACATTGAGGTCGAAAGTGGAATTAGAATTTCCTCTTGGAAAAATTAACATTAAAAATATTACTTAGGTTGCATTCCAAAACGTCCATTTGAGGAAAATTTTATCGAAAATCAATATGTGACGGAAACTATAGATTTTTAGTAAAATTTTCGTCAAAAAGGACATTTCGAAAAGCAATCTTGATTAGAAATGTTGTTTTCGCAATAAAAGATTATTTTTGCCCAAAACGGTTGGCGTACAAAAACGTTATAGAAACCATAACAGTCTTGAAGTAGTGCACTGGCCTTTGTTGCCTATCCATACGTGTTTGAACGGAACTCTCGGAACTATATAGCGCAATTAAACGCTACGGATCTCTTAACCATAATATTCGTTCTGCAAATCACGATAGGGAGACAGCAATATTCCTTCGGTTGAAGCAATCTCAGAGAGTATTTCAGAAAGTGGTCAAACCTTAAGAATGCACTCTTCCCATTGTAAACTACAAAGGATCACATAAACATGAATCCAGGAACGTTTCTCTTTCAAATTATAAACACTTCTTGTTTAAGGAAGCATTATGTTTTTCTCAAGTTTAAAGTTACAAGTTTTTCTCGTGACTCATTTATGGTCGGTTCTAAAAAATATTTATATATACTGTACGACTGTATATTTCATTACTTGAAAAATATTATATAATATTATATATATAAATATTATATATATATATATATATATATATATATATATATATATATATGTGAATATAAGTTATTAGTGCCCACCGAATAAATATCTTTTATTTTATAATATATCAATGTTTGTTCTCTCAGTGTAGCCACAGAGAATGTAATGGTAGCAACCATTTCCACGACACGATAGAGAAAGACACAGTCGTGATTCTTAGCCAAAGTGTCACGCGCTCTACGAACATCGTGTTATCGGTCGCAGCGAAGCCATACACAATCGCGCTAATAAATCACGAACTAGTAAAGACACCAGCAATTACACAGCTGTACGACGCGATCGACTGGCTGTCGTATCAAAGCTCTTGGAGGGCGCGATCCCGGATTGAGAGGAAATTAATTAAGATGGCACAGATCAAACCGCCCCTTTTCGCACCCCAAACCACCGACTCCTACAGGAACATTCCATGCATAGCTTGCGGCTACATCTCAGACTGCTACATCACGAAATCCGTACTATACGCCGTCTTGCACCCTTTACCGAACTCTAGCCGACTATTCCCCTTCCCCTCCCCCTCCCCCTAGAGCGGTGCCGGATGTTGCTGACGGTATATCCGTTTTCCCCCTGGCAAATGTGTACGCGAGCATGCACGCGCGTAACCGAACGCACATTTCGATAACAATAACGGCGCAACCGTTGACCACATCGGGAGTAAACCGACTGCGCTCTTTGATCTGCGACTCTTGCGAGATTAGCTTGGTAAATTGGACGAAATCTCAACAATCTGCATTGACGTGGAAGGGCCTGCGCTTACTCCATCTGGAGACGCGTATTTCTGTCGTGCAACGTGGCGGCCGAAAGTTCCAGAATGTCGGGGGAAGATTAAAACCGCAGGATGTAAGACCTGTGATATAAAACGCTATTGTTTCGGTTGGTAACGGCAATTTGTTCAATCGAAAGAGCTAGCGTCCGTTTAGCCTCGAAGAAGAATCATTTTCGCGACGTTATTTCTTTTTTGTCTTCTTCCTTTCTTTGCGCTTCTTCAATATTCGCCGAAATAAAAACGAGTTGTATCATCTGACAAAACACATTACTAGTGAAAACACGTTACGAGTCGTTGCGCTTTATAGAGTAATGATATTCGTATTCCAAATTCGTCCCTACACGCGATTCCACGTGCGGTTTAATGAGTTTGGAAACTGATTACCGAATTCATAATGTAGCAGCTTCCAGTGGGACACAAATTTAATATTTCTTATTTGCCGACGATACGTAATTACTCATAATTAATGCAGCTTTATTCAATTTTCCGAGAGGCTAAAGTATATTAATTCTACATAAATTTACTAAACACATACTATTCGCGTTAATTGCAAAATGAGTTAAAATATTGCGGTACGACAGCGTGATGTATAATTACTTTAATAAACGTATAAAACAGGTTTAATTTTCGGTTCATATGCGGGATAGCGAATAAACCGGAAAACGTGCATGACGAAGGAAGAGAAGGGCAAATGAAGAAAGACGATAAGATGAAATTCCCGGCGGGGGAGACCGATCGTAGGAGATTTTAATTGGCATCATTAGACCCGCGCGAATAATTAGCACTCGAACGATCGAGGGCTTAATGGCGAGCCGAGAATATGGTCTTTTCACAACTCGAGCCTGCATTATGGAACACTTTCGCGGATAGCTGCGCCCTTGGCGCAGATGACAAACTTTTAATCGTGTTAATTGCCGTCTAACTTGCCCCTGATAAATGCGACATGGCCGGCCGGAGATGAAAAATATCTCGGCAGATCACGTAAAAATGTCGAGTGCATACTTCGCATCATGGTGCATTCCCGGAATGGAATTCCACATTAACCATTATTGGACAACCGCCACATTTTCCCTTACAAAATTGCGTCTCCCTCATTTCCTTCAAGTTATACCGAGATATCTAACTTGAAGAAAACGACTTCAATAAGAACGAGAGAAATAATTATATTTTTTTATTTACCTAAATCCCCCTATTAATCTTTACTAAACGATATAATACTTGTTTATGGCACATACTCTATTAGTAATATAGCAAGTTATACAAAGACATCACTGCTCATTGAAATTAGGAAAATATTAAACGCAGATGGAGAGTATCGAGATCACTGAATATCAATCAATTTTGAAACAAGTTGCCTAAAACTACTTTGAAAACTCAGATTGAAAGTGAATTGCAGAAGTATTCTTTAGCCTAACGGAATGGAGTATCTTCCAATGATAAAATACACTTTTCGATACGTTCAAATTAATTGTCAGCCATCTTTGAAAACGTAATTCAAATACTTGGTTCTGTTGCGCTAAAAACTAGTGCAATTCACCTTCATTCAGGGCCTTTCGAGGTGGTTTAACCCCTTAATCAAGCATCAGATGTAGGACAATAGCTTGTACAATGTTATATCTCCCTTGGACCTTCGAACACGATGGAATTTACGGGGTTAATGTAGAACCAAAATTTCTACTCCAGTTAATACTAAGTTTCCCATGTCGTCAATGGCACGAACTCGCGGTTCATTATAATTTCACCGGCATCTAATATTTAACCGGCAAGTTTTTATATTAAGACCGATGAATTAGGGTATGAATGGAGCCCGGACAATTCACAACTTGCGCCATTGTTCTAACTTCTGCATAGATGAAGCAATAAGCACGGCGTTCCGCGGACTGAGGAGCGTCTTACTGCAACTGCGTGCATTGCTATGCTGTTACGTGCTGAATACTCACCGAAGAGAAATATAACAGTTGTATAACTGCATAACAAACCTATTGTTCAAAGTACGTAATTAAGTTTCGCGTCAAAGGTCCTTCTTTATCCCGTAATACGAGTACAACCGTTGTATCGTAAGTGGCTCCGCTCGCAACAATAGCGTGCGAGATGATCGATATCTAGCGGTAACAATGCATCACTTCTCAGAAATAATATATGTATAACGGGAAAAGGTCCTCGTGAAAAATACACGATGAGCTAATGCACTGGCTTTCGTACGGAAGAATATGGGATCAGATTTATTTGAATTTGAATCATTCCGAGGCAGCTCGCAAATATATGAATGCTTCAGAAATAATAATAGTATTGCAATAGTATACCTGGAATCATAATGATTAATATCCAAACACATATCGGCTATTTAGAGAATATTATCCGATATTATCGAGCATATCGAGTAACCAAACTCTCATTACCCGGATACATTTTCACACAAATAAAAATTCACGGTAATGTAGTATGCGTGCAATATCTTGATGAAATGTACATAAAATTTGATTCAGTGAAGAGATAAGACGCGGAATGAGCAAATAATTGAACAGAAATAGAAGTTTGTGATGAACGGATTAAAGGAGAGCCGCGCAAACTCGAATTACAAGATCTTGTATATTAAATGAAAATTGTTGGTGCGCACGCCGCGTTTACCAGCAGGTCCCTCATCCAATCGAGGAGTAGTTCCTATCGGAAGTAGTGATTAAAATGAGGAGTGAATGCTTGGTCTGCAAAAAGGAGTTGAAGGCAGCCTGAATGGTGGTCGGTGGGGGTCTCGTTTCGGGCTTGGGGAAACGTAGATAACACTTCTTACCCGAGGGACTTCCCGCGACCCCAATCTCAAGTCAGATATTGTTCCGAGCTTTGAAAGCTCAAAAGAACTTGTGAAAAGGCATTTCGTCCCGATTCGATGTATTATACCAGGCTCATACGTATTGTACTCCCCGATCTCTCGCTCGGAGACTTTGGGAAAAAGGAAAAATATCCTGCTTCTCGCGTCTCTAGACGGACGCCGTTTGTAATTTATAGCAGTTTTCTTGGGAAATCAAAAAAATGCCCCATCGATTCCGGCACTCTTCGACCGATAAAAAACTTGGCAGAATTATGAAATGTTATGTTCGGCGATAGCAAGAAATTTCCTAATAAAGTTGATGATGGAATCGCGCTTTAAGTATTCCTTGATCGGTCGTTCAGATATCGAGAAGATATTGCAAATATTTCACAAGTCGCGTTGTTGAGGAGATTATCAGGCAAAATGTATTTGTTGGGACTTCATTGAAGCTTATATTACATATGAATTGAAATATCGTCTAACTGTTCGTGCAATTAAAAAAATATCGCATTTTCCTGAAATCGTTAATAACTGATCTTAATTTGATCGTTTCCTTCTATTTTCAAAACGCAAATTCGCCCATATACACATTTGCAAAGCATTTGTCTCGATAGAAATCGCTCGTCAGCATCCTTACGGACAGTTAACGAGAACTAGACCGATACTCCGACCGTTATCGCCGATTAATCCTTCGATATCTAACGAAGGAGCAATTCCTTTAATCCGACTCACCGCGAAACGAAAGTGGCCCGGCCACTTCCAGTCCTAACGCGACCATCGAATCGCTTCGGAGAGATTAAACGGCGATCGGATGTTCGAGGGCGATCATTAGGATAATTCATCACGGCGCAGGACTTTCGCGCGGCCCGCAAGAGTCATCGAAGGAGGGAGCTAGGTGGGAGAGAGAGAGAGAGAGAGAGAGAGAGAGAGAGAGAGAGAGAGAGAGAGAGAGAGAGAGAGA
>NW_022639489.1:469035-504397 GCF_010583005.1 Odontomachus brunneus | reverse complement strand
AGAGAGAGAGAGAGAGAGAGAGAGAGAGAGAGAGAGAGAGAGAGAGACAGTCCGAAAGGAACAGTCCAAGGGAACACGGGTCTCCCTATACAACGCGATAAATAAATCTCGGGAGCTGCGCCGCGGAGCGGGGTAGAGTTGGCTGCCGACTCTAGGTATGTACATACCGCTTTCATCCCCTTTAGCGAACGCGCGCCGCATCGTGGACGGGGGCGAAGTTGGTTCTGTATGTTCTTCACGGTGGCACCGCTCACTCGGAAGGATTTAGAGGCGGGAGTGTAACTGCGCGATACATCTCCCGCACCGCGAGACGAAAGAGGGACGAAAAGAGGGAGAGTCGGAGAGGGGCAGGAGAGAAAGGAAGATCGCGCGGTACACGAAGAGGAATCGCACCTAAGGTCCCTGACAGCATAGTTACGGAATAAGTGACAAGTTTGTGTACTATACTCGCGGATCGCGTTGGATCACTTATGCATGGTAGACCGGTCCAAATTGCTTTGCGGGAGCGCCAGTCTGGAACCGGAAGTTACAGTGTCTCCTAACGTGGCGGGATTTATACCGACAGGTAACTCGGTAGCCTTGAGCCTCACGGCTCATCCCTCTGAGCGGACTTTGGATACCTTAAGTCTCGTACGGAGGAGTAAGTTTCGCTCAAGACGACACTTTCGATCTTCGCTCCGTGCTGGATTTTTCGACGGCGCGCGGTATCGCGTCACGCCGGCAAAAATGATAGAGATGAGTTTACAGGATTTCATATCAGGAGAAGAAGAAGATTAAGGAAAAGAGAAGAGACGAAAAACATTTCCGTCAGATAGTCAAGTATAGCTTCTTTGCCTCTTCTAGATGAAAGAGGGAATTTATACCTCAATTGAAAGACAAAGTCGCTTACGAAACTCTTTCGTGAAATTTTTATAAAACGTAAGTGAAGCGTCAACCGAATGAGAAAGAAATAAATTCAGAAACACTATAGAGAACGATTTAAGTTGTGTTGTTAGTTATTAAGTGGTGTTTAGCTGTGTTATTAAAACTGTAACGGCACATCAAGACGGCCATTAATTAACTATTTATCAAACAAAATTACATTTCATACATCTATTTCACTATCTAAATATCACTATTAATTTAATGTGTGTGAAACGAGAAATTGAGATGAATACATAAACACGATATTTTATAAATATGAAAGAACTATTATTTCTTATTTTCCGAGTGCTTTATTTATGCATTATTTTATCTAATAGAGATATACAGATAATTAGAAAAAAGTATATAAATATTTAAATATATATATATATATATACGTATTTAAAGTATTACTATAAATTATTCACTTTCCATTGCTGTATTTTGAGAACAGAATAATCAATAATTCAAAAATTTTTTTTTGCATATAATGTATACATATATTAGTCTATAATATATTTTTATATATTATAGACTATATTTTTATATATTATATATTCTTCAGAAAAATCTCTCGGGTCGAAATTTTAGTCCTATGTTTGACATCAATATTTCATTTTAACGCTGAAGCCTACATCAACTTTTTTTTATTCTATTTAACCTACTAGCTTTCCCGATAGGGTTTTAAAACCTACAAGTGCCATTTTGTGCGTTTTTTGCTATTTAGAGACGCTAAGTAGGACTTCAGTATCGATACGTATTAAACATGTACTGGTTCTTCAGAATATATAAACGTATATATATATTTCGAAAAAGAGTTCAAGTCGAAAGTAAATCTAAAATTTTGGCTCGGGCTCGCACGTAATGTAGAAGAAACTAAAAACAGAAAATAAAAATGAAGAGCACGCTAACTTCAAGGAATACGTATGAAAAATATTAACTTCAGTTGCAAACATCTCTGAATGGCCACTCTTTTTCTAGTTGCACGACCAATTAGATAATATTTCGCTGTGTATGCAGTACGAATATTCACGGACCTCGTTTCATGATGTGCAATTGGTTTAATATACTCGTTCGGCTATTTCAAAGCGAGAAAAACAAAGTAGATGCGTGTCGGGTGATATTTGAACATATATTTTTAAGTGCGGGACGTATAACGGCGCGTTTACTTAAACGCCGAATAAATAGTTACGTAATATATGCGAATGAAAGTCGCGGCGTAAAAGCGGAGCAAGTTCCTGTTGCGATAAAGCACACCGAGTACAGCACGCCGAGCATGCTGCCGCCTCCAAAAGGGCGCTCCTCAAAAATTACGGGCGAAGTGAAATACCTCGGACGAAATATAGCGGCGCGAGTTTCAAAATCACTACTTTCGAACAATCAAAACTTCGCGTCCTTCCGCGCGATATTTATATCTCGCGAAAGACTCAAGGGCGTGGTTGAGCTAAGTTTTATATGACCCAAAGGGGGGAGCCGAACTAAAGTTTCTTCTATACATTTTCAGCGTGAGCTCGCGCTTTTCTCTCTCTCTCTTTCTCTCTCTTGGAAAACTTACTTTCCACGCTGCATCTCAGTACAACTAAGCGACTTATTTAAAGGAGTATTATAGCCGGAAGCCTCGGCGCGTAATACGAAACATTTCAATCGACGCACGCGTCGATATCTTATTTTATCGCGTTCGACAAATTTCCCTTCAATCGCCCGTCAATCGTTCCCTCATATTTTGCAGCGTCCCTTACGGCTGCCCGAAATCACGTCTCGTTAATTCCGCATCGACGTTGACTCGATTTGTCATTTGGTATTCCTTTCTCGCGCGCGAATCTCTTCTGTCACGTCGCCGGTTTATCCGGTTGTAACATCGTAATAATGTAATATAGTGTAATACAGAAAGCTGTTACGTTTACAATCACAATGCGCAACGTGTGTTTAATAAACATGAGACATTTATTCGATTCCGAGATCTTCTCTCTCTCTCCTCTCTCCGGATTTCTCTCTATTTCGCGTTGAAAGGAAGATTTATACTGGCGCAAAATATTAAATCCGTCCGTAGACGCATACTGGGATAGCACTGCGCGTGCAGAGTCAAGCAGAAGAAGCGATAAAGATATTCAAACACAGCGGAGAAATATTGTAAATATGTTCAGGAGACTCGCAGAAAACCGTTCTGGGCGTTTATTTATCGCCATTTACCGGAAGAATTATTCCTTGTGCCATATCTCCTTGCTAAATAAACGCAACGTCGGTCTGACGCATCAAGTACAACGTATCTCGCCTGATTTATATATCTCTGATGTACATAAATCTAAACGAACATTTCCATTACGTTATAAGTTCTCGAAATTGAAATATCAAAAAAGTTGATATCAGTCGGATTATATCTCGTTATAGAACGCAACGTAAAAGATGTGAGTCTCTCTGCAAATAGTCACCTATTCTAACACACACTGCATAGTTCTAATTGCAATATGTATTTTATAAAATAAAATTTATAAAATTAAAAATTCATCAAATTCGTGGTTAATTAATGGCACATATTTACACATGCATACATATTTTATCACACTATATAGAATATAACAGAGACTTTACACGTTAGAAATAAAAGTTGTTAAAAATTCATATATTATCAAGTATCATCACACATAAATAATTTAATAAGGAATTATTGTTTTCAAAGATCATAATAAGTAATTTATTTCTAACGTATAATGATGATACATTTTGGATGCGTAATTTAATGTGTAAACATACAGAGAGTACTCATACAATTGTATGATGATGTATAGACGTATAGAAGAAACAACACAAATGTATAAGAATTACACACTTGGTATTTGCAATGTGAAATCAAATTATCTTTAACCTTTGTCATTTCCGCTTGAATGGCGACGTTGATGACCTTCGTGCTGGCAGCACGATAAAGTTATCGATTAAGTATCATGGTAGGATCAGAAAAGTCGCGGAACGGAAGAATGAAACGCGATGGGTACGCGCATAAGGCATCGACAAAGGGGACTGCGATATTATATATTTACAGACGTCGTCGCGAAACGAAGAGAGAAGGAGGATACGAATGGGTCACGAGGGGTCGACTACGGGCGGCCGTTAGCTGGTAAGGTTCCAGCAATTCCAGCCGTCCCTTCCGTCGCCAATTCCCGAGCAAGACATTCAAATCTCGCTCCCCCTGGTCGGCTCGGGTCCACGACATTTTGGTCGCATCCCAATGTATCGGAATTCACTTTAAAGGGCTGCAGTCGAGATGGGCAGAGTCGGTCCGGCTCGCGCGGAGGGTGTGAGATCGTCATCAAGGATGGCGATAGGAAAAGAAACGTCGTGGATGGGATAGCTGGCAGACGAGAATTCAAGAGCGAGAGAGAGAGAGAGAGAGGAATATTCGAGCAGCGACGCTTTACGATGATGGTAGCTTCGACCGTAAAAGCCAATGTAGCGCCACCGTCCGTCCTCCCCCCGCCACAATGTGCATCCCCCTGTCTAGTCCGTGCGGCTCTCGACTACCACCACGAGTGGAACACTTATCCGTTACGTACACGGGGTAGTTAGACGATTTCAAGTGTCATCTTCATTATCAGCTGTGCGTCTCGCCTGATACGCCACGTCGAATTCTCGTTGTCGCTCTGGCCCGGGAAATTTCATAAAGAACGTCACGCGTTCCCGAGCATCGTGAAAAAAAATAGTCGAGCATAATACGACGCCCGCTCGAGCGTCTTATCAGAGCGAGATGTCGTTGGATTTCTCCAGGAACTTCAGAAAATGTACTTCAACTTTCGCGACGCACCTGTCGGCTAATGAGGCGATCTGGCGACCGAGTAGTTGTACAGTGACGAGCGCACGAATGCTCAGAAATTCGAGCTACTTCTCTTCTTAAACGAGCGCCTCCTTTCGTTTACTTCAAGCACGCGATAAAGGAAACATTCTCTAACACGGCGCGTATCTTGTACTAATCAATGTAGACTGCTGTAAAAGATTACGTCATTCTTTTCTCATTTTCTTCTATGGCCAACGAACAAAAGAAACTTTGTTCAAGCAAATGAGGTAAATATGACTTTTAAGGAGAAGTAACGTCTTAAAACGCTAATGCACAAATATATCGCGTACATTTATTAAACGACGATGAGAAAGTCTCAGACAAAAAAATGTGTAATTTCCACAACCAACCCTCCCAATAAATGTTACTGCAAAAAGTTGCAGAAAGCAACTGCTTCTCGTTTGTACGGCAAAAGGCGAAGTAACCAATTGAGGCATTTAAAATCTAATTAGTCGGAACTCGAACGTCCGTACGAAACATAAACTCCGCTGGACAGTGCTTAGGGACCGCAAATCTCAAATTCATTCTAGCTGCGTGTGTGTTGTCGGTAAAAAATCGCAGTTTACAACATAATCGTCATTTTCTACATTTAGTCGGCGCGTAATTGTTTGATGGCAACTCTAACATGGAAAAGATATTCTCCAGATTTCTTTGGAGCGGTTTCTCTCAAAACGTAATAGTACGATAAATTAGAGAGAAACAAACATACACTCTAACTTATCACACCGTTGTACACCAGCTCAGGAAGCACTTCGGAAAGGAGCTGGCCTAATCAGTTGTCTAAGAAGTTGCGATATGGAAATTCTGAAGAATGTGCCATCTAGCCGTGGCCTGTTCCGGATTCACTGTTCAGTTTTAAGTGAAGATGTTTACTCGATGATTCAGAGTAGAGAATTCATTCCGCGTAAATCATTCGTATTCGAGTGACTCGGTGGTCACTCTATCTACCGAGTGAATGTTTCACTCCAAGAAATTTAGAAAGTGATCTCCCCTGTATTCTTTTATTCGAGCTCAGTGCGTCCGCTCCGCTTGAAGATGCCCATTCACGCGTGAATGGGCAAAAGCGTTAAGACGCTGTCACTCGCGTGTAAAACAACAATCGCGGGTTGCTTTGCGCGCCTGTTTCTCTGACGTTCACTACATGATCCGCACGACGATGCAGAACGAGGGCTTCCAAAGTACTCAGACAACAATCAAGGGCGGAGCAGGGACTCGGTACATATTGTGGAACATCGCTACTCCGGATTGAAGACCAGCCTGTCGCCGCCTTCCCGCCGCTATCAATTTAACCCCTTTAACTCTCCGCGTGCGGACACTTCGGCCAGTGACCGTCGTCGTTTCGCAGAACCCGCGGGTATATTGCTATTTGTACAGCGGCAACTATCAATTTGCTGGAATCCATTACGGTATTAGAGACGGATTCGACGATTTAGAGGCGCCAGCTTGCTGCGCACCGGAACACGCGCGCGGCCGCCGGCGCGAATTACGCGCGACTTGCGTGATGCATTCTCGTGCCTCCGGACAGCATCGTATTTTCGTAGCGCGCGCGGGCGACCAGCAAAGAGGGCAATTAACGAAATCCTCGTTAATTGCCTGCCGGCAGACAGTGGATTCATTTGTTGCAACAGGCTGCGAAATCCCGGTCACTATCCTCCGCTTGAGTTATACCGGTCCCGTGTGTTCTCATCGGCCGAGGATACACACAACCGACGGAAGATTGTCGTATTATCGTATGAAACGGCTCAAACTTACGACGAGTGGACTCATTGGAACACTGCAAACGCAAGTGTGTCACTTCTCAGCGCGTGTAATTTGTCTGAAGCTCGTTTTACACGTTTCTTGCGATTTTAAAGCGCGCTTCGAGAAACATGTGAATTGATGTGTTTATATGTGTTAAATGACGTGAATTAAAATGATAAGAAACATGCGAAAAGATATTCAACCAAAATAGAAAAAACACTTATACTGAGATAGTGAGATACTGAGATAGTGAAGTAAATATATAGAAACGTTATTTTGTTTAATAAGTAATAAATTAATGAATAGCCCCTTTGATGCGTCATTGAAAATACGGCATTTGCAAGCACCTTAATTATTGGGTTTTCTTTAGCGCAGCAAACATACCGATTTAGATTCGGAGAATTTACGAGTTTATAAACTTGTATGTATATTTCGCCGACGAGACACAATGGCATATTCTTTGGAGATTCGGGTAATTCAATAAATACCGCAGGGCTTTTAAACCCATCTATAGCTTCGAGCTTGAATATCAACCGGCCCGACACAATAGACGCGCGATCAACATTTTCTGAAAAAAAAAGAAAGTCTATTTGGTATTCTATGAGAGAGATACTTGCTGCACTGAGCTCGCCACGTATACAGGCCACCCCATATATATTCCATGTATACGAGAAGGTGTCCTGCGCGTTCTCGATGTATGCGCCGTACGTATACATCTACATACATCGTCGTGTTACGACAATTAGGTAGCGGAATGCAGATTGCGGTCGGCTGCTACCCGTAGTTACCATACGAAGGGGACGTTCCGGGAGGGGGGTTAAAGGGGCCGATCGTGACGTCGGGCCGTTGCGCCACCGTGACCATCCCAGGAGATGCAAACCAATTGAGGCAGTCATTCTGAAAGGATCGCTCAATTGCTGGCGTTTTTTAATACACGGGCGATTGCACATTTTGTTCCTTTGCAGTCACCCTTTTCGCTCTACTTCTCTATCATTGTGCCGTCATTTAATTTAATTCGGCGAAATTTAGAGTCAGAGTTGCAATGAAAGATGTTTTCAGAACTAATACACTCAAAAAACACAATATCGTGTTTAGAAGAGAGCATTCAAACAAACATATTCATTTTGATTCAAAAGGAAAAAAGAATAATATTTAGTAGACTTCTGATTAATAGTAATTAACAGTCTGATATATAAATGGATACTTAGATCTGATTAATAGTCCATTTCGTTAAAAGAGAAAGACTTTTTTGTTTTTGCTTGGGATTACGGAAAATAATATCTTGCAATCAGAATTCCTTTTTTCTTTGGGTATAAAATATAATATATGACAGACAGTTTTAAAAATAGTTGCAATGACAGATCAGAGCTTCCTTTCTTTTCCTCCCACTCTGTATTGAAAAGTTAATGAGTGATTTGAAACCGAGTTATTTGAGACCGAGAATACATGATATTCTGAAGAGAAATTGACTGTCCCGTTTTCAAAGCCAAACCAGTGGATGCATAGCGATTATACGCGATCTTGAAAGGGCAGCTAAATAGGTAACACCTCGTAATTACCAGCAATTACCTATTCTCTCTTGCTTATAGGCGATCTCGGGGAGTTGTATGTCGAAAGTGGCGATTACAAGCGCTTTAGCGTGTCGATTGTCTGACACAAAGCAGTATTCCCTTTTTGTTCATCAATTTTGTCGGTTTACCACGCCTCGTGTAACCCTAGAATTGCGGATAAACATATCGAACAACAAAGCGGCGTCTCACGCCACGTATTCGGGTAATATGTCCTCGCGCAATACACATTTTCGATCCTAAAGTCGTAATTAAAGATACAATGATAAAATGTGAAGGGAACGTTCGCTCGTGTAAATCTTACACGTTCCAAGGTGTAAATTGCGTCTTGAACTTTGGCATAAAACACGAGCGACGCTCGTCAATAATTTCCATTCGTTGCGTGCCAATATCCGTAAGTAATCTTTACACGTGGATGAGTATACGGCGCACACGCTCGCGCACCTGTGTCGCTTGGAAATGGCATAAACCCCAGGAAATTGCGCCCTCAGGGTATCGTCTTCACGAAGTCGATCAGCCTACGGACGATTGCGTCTTCCGGATTTTCCGGATTATGCAAACGCCACTAAGTTCGTTTGTCGATAGGCGTGGAATGAAATCCTGGGAAATTAAAATATCGTCCGTGTTAGCGTGCTAATAGTAATCGCACCGTTGTAACCGATGCGCTAATCCTGTATTAATGTGAGCAGCTTATCTTATGAGAAACTGCGTGATCTAAAGTACTAATGCTTCTTAACGTTGCAATTTTCTCGTCGCGGGCTTCCTGGACGTAGCGTGTGTGTTTGTGTAAATATGTGTGTGATAAACAGAGATGAAAGGTGGTATTTGTTAAATCCGATAGCACGATCAGTTTTGCAACGACAACGTGTTTTCTTAACGTTCCGGCGGATAGTGTTTGAGTGCGCGCCGCGGGTTACTTTTTCAAAAGATCTATGTAGCGCCGGCGAGGATGTTCACATGGAAATACGAGGATTTAAAGTACGGGCGATGGGAAACGCGATACGCAGACTATGGTATCACAAGAAAGAAATCAGGTGTCGAACGATCGAGGATTTTCGAGAAAGCAGTTTACGTCACTCCGTTGCAGACCCATTTCAGACTTCCCTGTTGGTCGACATCAGATAAGCCACTCCGGAAACAAACTTTTCGGCAGTATCGTTCCCTGCTCCTCCCCGGTTTTTCTCCGGGCCGAGACCCTTATTATCGACAGCCAGATCGCGCGGTTACCTCGCGATATCTACAGTACTGCTAATAACTTCCGGTCTCTTTAATTCAATTTAATCGAGAAGCAATTTTCCCCGCCTCGCTGCCTCACACTGCACAGTTTCCAGTGCGGACAAAGCATCTGCTTCATTTTCTGAAACTAACTTATCAATTAATTTCTTCGGCAATGCGCGCGCGACGAGGGCACGCTAATTATTTACTGACTATTACGGCAGCGCAACTACGTCCGTTTTCTCTGCGACAACGCAAATCAATACTGCGCTCGAGCGGTAAGTGAAGACCAGTCCCAGCGAAAAGTGTCCACGAAACTTTGCAACCCGAAAGAGAGAGAGAGAGAGAGAGAGAGAGAGAGAGAGAGAGAGTCTTGGAAACGAAAATAATATATAAATTCATTTTTGTGAAATTATGACAACGTATTCTCTACTCTCCTTTTAATATGAGAAAGTACATGTTAAAAAATATTCATCATGTTAGTACACTACGTATTCTGATCGTTAGACAAACAAACGGAAAATTAACGAACCTCCGTGCAGCCAGTTGATTAGTCGCGCTAAAGAATTAATTGAGCATTTCGCGTCTCATTATAAAAAAAGAGGAAACTATCGAATTTCTATTATCCGCCACCTCACGCTTAATCATTATCAAAGTTCAACGACGGTGGAACACAGATAAAGTTGAGACTGTCTCAAGAAAGTCCTATGAATACGGACCTAAGTTAACGATTTATCACCGGCTTCTCGTCCTTTACATTCTACGGCGAAAATACCCTAGAAACACGAGGAACTATTGACCTATTGTGTCTCGAGAAAATCAAGAAGTAGAGTCCCCCGCCTCGGTGTTCTTTAATGCGATGTTTAATGGGCGACGAGGTGCTCGATGGCGACAACAGTTCGACAGTTTCCACAAAGACATTGTCTTTTAATGCCGCGCAGACAGGCGCAAGCCCCAAATGTGTACCCGCATAACTGCTATTCCTACGAATATACGCTCGTAGAGAGACAAAAGATCTCCGGTTGTCGCCGTCAGGATTAATGACTCCATCGACTCGTCACGTGTCACCTGACTAACGACACGACAGAAGAGAGAAACGGAAACGTAAGAAGGAAACTTCGTGCCTTCTCGCGCGACGCGCTCGCTCTCTTTGATCCACGGAGCAGGATCTGCTGATATAGGTCCTCTGGTTACACTTGTGCGCTTGTTTATTTAAAATAAAACGACCCTCTGTGTATATCTCCTCAAGGCAGGTGGTCAAATCCCGGTGGCGACAGCGGTGGATTCTCCATGGATTTACACCCTTATTGGGTTTACCTTTTCAGAAGACAGTTTCTCCGACACCTGAACATCGGAGTAAATGGCCGTTTCTAAGAATCTCACGGTTGGGTTATTTGAGATTTCTTTCTTCCCCGTCCCCCTCTTCCGCTATGCTGTGCATTGATGATTCAAATGATATCTGTTCGACAAAATATTGATGCACGCGGAAGACCGTTATGGTTGGTGCAACCATATTTTCTATAATAAAAAAAAATTTATGTAAAAATTCGAGTATTAAACTATATAAATATTGTATTAAAAATTACTTGTTATTACGTGTCCATTTACAGAGTGTTCCAGAACTTTCAAGATTGTTTTAGACACTCTGTATACAGTTCTCATAGCCACAGTTTTTACGAAACGCAATGTTCAGTGTTATACGTATTGTATGTACTATAATTTCCACAATTTTCAATTCTATGTGCAGGAGCAAAGAAGGAGAGTTTAGGATAAATATTTCCATTGCGGCGACCATATTTAGCCAAGCGATATCCCTAGTGTTTTTTCATGCTGAGGATGATTTATAAGAGCATCTACAGTGGAACGTAAAACGGCAAGCAGCACCGATGTATCCCCATGATATTTGCATTGTGTTGCGTCTGCGTCGCCCCAAGTTCGCGTCGTCCATTAAACATCGCATAACGCTCCACGACGAGAGAAGACACATAATCTCTCGTAAACCCAAAACCATTACCATATACAAGCCCGCCTTTGTATCCTGCGTCCCCTGTAAATATCGCCGTTTCCCTTTGTCAATGCTTTACGTATCCTCCTCCAACCGGCCGCCACTCCTCGCGGATTCCTTCTCTTCCCCTCAGCTCCGAACGTCGTCCTTCAGCTTCCCCATTCCCTTAGCCGCGTGCGCTTCTTCGCCGTGGATACCTCTTTCTCTTTAACGCGGATTACGGAAAGTCTCGTTCCTCGGATCTCGTCGGGTGATAAATTCGTTCGGCTCTGCTGCGAACGGCGTATCCTATTCGAATCGGCTGAGAGATACCGCCAGAGAGACGCGTTCTCCCTTCACAGTGAAAAAGTCTCATGATAAATTCCGAAAATCCTGATATGCTTGCCGTGTAATTCCAAGACTGCGAGCGACACCGAATGAGTTTGCGAGACGATGACGAGACCTCTCTCGACTTTTTCGATATAGAAGAGATCGAAGCACAAGACGATACACTTTTCAGAATTTCAACTTTTCGAACAACTAATCGATGACTGTACATACACGCATGGAGAAAACATTAAGAACATCACTTGTCTAAGTATGGTTTATAAAATATTAATGTTATTTTTCTTCCATATATACAAAATGGTTAGCATTTCTACATTGCGACGGTATATTCAATAGTAATTTACTTATCTTTAGAGTTTGAAAAGAATCTTACTGTTACTTAGCGAGGGATGGATTTCTTCGGGAATTTTTCGCGAAATAACTCGAGAGTTTAGGAAAGGGAACAACTTGAGAAGCAACAGCTCTCGTGGTATCTTATCGCAAACGAGCACCGATTCTACTTTGCAACGATATGATTTTGTAATACAGATCAATCTCCATTTGATGTAATCCCGATCGGGAGGAGTCCCCTCGAGTCTGCGACGTAAACGAGTTCACGGCTCTCCGGAACTCTACCGGCTCCTCGTTACTTTATACGGACGTAAAGATACACGCTCTTTATCAGGAACGACGTCCTCGAGGAGTTCCTGATTGGACGACACTTTCCAAAGCATAAAAGACGGTCGTTCGCGCTCGTGTTGGGCTTTTGCCGGAATCGATAACCAGGAAGGGGTCATGTCGTTGTCTACGATAAGCCCGCGCCTCGGATACAGATACGGCAAATTGATGGAGATTTTTTCCCCAAGTCGCGATTATAGACGGCGGCAGGACCGATCGAAAATGTGATTTACGTGACGGCTACGTTTGAGCATGCGCCCTCACCTGCGGGTCGGTCAATATCGCGCCGAGTTTATTTGGTAACGGTTCCAACATGCTCCCTCGTAGCGCCGATGCAAAAGTGGCATTTCAAGAATTCGGCAGGAATGTGAGATAAATGTGTGTCACCGCGTGAAACGTGAAAAGCGTAGAGAGCGTTGATATATTGCGTAACTGTGTGGCGGATATTCCCGGTTTAACTCGGCTTTGCCACGACTACTGTTTCCGCGGCCTCGCCGCGTCTACGACGATACCGTGACGCGAATGAAACCGAAACCGGTGTTAAAAGCGTGTCCGTCTTGTTGAGTCGTCCGTTTATACTATACAGCGAAACTACGTGAACGGAAGTACGTGAAAGTTCACCAAGTACCGTTTTCCAAGCCCTCACCTGTCCACATTACGGGGACAGCACTGCGACCTGTCCTGTATAGTGGATAAAATGCGAGCATTATCAGATCGTATTTGTCTACCCGGTTGTTTCCATTTTACTTATGTGGACAAAAATTTTACAGAACGACAAAATCTTAAGGCTTCTGGCTAGTCACCGCGGCCATATTAGTTGACGACGTCAGAAGCGAGAAATTGCACATCTAATTTGCGTCCGATTTATTGCTAAATAAAAAGATATGTTAACAAAATGACACTTGCAATCGATCCTACACACTTGTAAAATGCTCCGGACAGTGTTCTTTTCCCGAAATAACCTTTACAATACTGCAAAATATACGTGTGGAAATCGATTTATTTTGACAGGAGATCAGCTGTGAGACTTGGTGCGGAATATGATAGAATAAGTACTATTATACTTAAAATATTCCAAAAAATATCGGGACAATTTTCACACTTCCGCAATTGTATTATATGTGTTATGTAAGCACTACAGTCAGTAATAACGTCATAATTAGGACGGAAAAATTTAGGTCGCTGTTACACACATATACATATATAATTCGTTTTATACATACGATGAACAAAGTTCTTATTCCTGCCACTAATGGCTGTGTCGCCACGCGGACTTCTCGCCTGACTTGCCAAGAGTCTTAATAGACTTTGAAACACACCTACAGAAAAATATTATTCTATCGCTAAGAAAAGCGATTATTCAGCTTATTTCCTTTTTTTTAAGTAATGATCATCTTCAACTCGAAAACAAACAAAATAGTGAGATGCTATGTCCTCCACAAGTATTTAACAATTTATGACAGCATTATTATAGAAGCTTTGACGGCGTATCAAGCATTTAATTAATCAAGAAATTTCAGAATACGCCGAGTGTAAGCCACTGTTTACTAACAGTAGCTTCATTCAACTGCTTTTGGAATCCCCTAAGAAGAGGTGCCTATAGAGCTGGCTTAAGCGATGTTTAGCGAAGGATCTAGTATTATATTTGGGAGTACCGTGTACGCGCTTAAGCACTCGATGTCAGGCCAAACTGCTTTTATAGCGAAACCACTGTTAAACTCCCGCGAGTGTTGTTTCAGACATGATACTTAAAGTCTAAATAAATCACTTGACGAGTCCGTAGAATACCGTTCCTTCAACATCCTCCCTCAAAAAACTTGCATCACTGGATGGATCATATTTCAATAAACTCGCAAGGTCCGCATCGCTATATGATTTCTATATTGGCAAAGCCGTTGACAGACTCGATCGCGAAGACGGACATTTTACGCTCGACTTTCCTTCCTCCAGACCGCGAGCGAGCGCGCGCGACTCAATGAAGCGGATCATCGTCATCTTCGAAGTCCGACGGACAGCGCGTTATTTCCCTCTGATTTTCCGGCGGATGATTCGATAAGCTTCGAAGTAATCAAGTTCCAATGGCAGCTGCCTACGACGCCGCAGCAAGGCCTACGCTCGTAATCCGTGGAATGGCCATATTGAAACGGAAACACAGAGGCCGCTGACAGCAGAGATTAGAGAATTACTGCGAGCCAATAACCATTAAAGAGAACGACCGACAGTGCCAATGTTCCACGACCGCAAGCTGGCTTTAAACGGCCCAATATTAAACACCGTATTGTGCGGATAGCACGACGCAACGGTGCAAACACACTTAAGCCGCAACGCCATCTTCTATATGGACGAAAGATGGCAGGGAAGAAATTCCGACATGGAACGCCAACGCGATGCCAACAATTACCGCTCACTAAATCCTAAATCTCCGAGTCGATCTTGTGGCCAGCGATTCTCTAGGATATTTAATTAGTCGAAAGACTAGGCAAAATTAATAACAAAATTGACATACAGAATTGTCCATTTTAATTGCACGCCTCAAATATCTGAAAAAAAAAACATCATAGAAAAAGATAGGTCAAACAAGAAATTTATATAAAATGATTAATAATTAATGAGTGCAAAGATTAATATCACCGATCAATTTTTCTCGTCATTTTCTACATTGAAAAACATTTAGGTGAATAGTAAACCTGGTAATCGGAAAGTGAATAGTAAACCTGGTAACAGAAAAAATGATTAATCTAGTGACACACACTAGGTTAACATTTCTTTAAAATATCTTTGAGATATGTAAGATATATTTGTATGCAATTAAAACAAAACACTCTGTAAAATATTATATACTGAAGTAGCTGCGAGCCAGAAGATACTCTGAATCCTTAAAATCATCACGAATCCCTTTCACGACGATACACGGCTAAAGTTTCATGTGCGCACGAAAATTTCAAGAAGTATTGCAATCCTGTCTCCCGTCCCTCTCCTTTCTCCCTTACTTCCTTCCTTTCTCCCTCGTACTTTCTCCTCCGACGCGCACAGTGGATTACTTTTGCTCTGTCGCCAACGCTTCAGCCGATAGCTGAACTTTACACGTTGAAAAATAGAAATTGGTTGTAGAAGAGGTTACCAAGTTTTAATAATGTTCACGAAGAAATAAGGCGGTGAGGGAGACCGTGCACGTCAATCGCTGCGCAAAGTTTCCGAAAAAGTTTCAAAACAAGATTCATTTATGACTGCCGCTCGAAAAAATTCTCGAACACACTATATATCCGATATTTTATTATATAAGACAAAGCAAATACAAAAATACCCAACATATATGTGATATCTTTATATATATGACTCAGTTTAAATTTAAAAGTTAAAAGTTTCCAAAAAATGTTAATCCAAACGGGAAAAAATATTGAATTATTGTGACATATTTGGTTAAGCAAGTTTTGGTGATGATAAACAAATTTTCCAGTTATTATAATGAAATACTCGGATATGCAATCAGAACATTTATCTCTGTAATACCAGTCAAGATTTGGTCACTATATAGTAATAATATCCAAATATCTAATTATTATAACTACACGTGAAAAAAGAAAATGGTTGGATTAACGTGACATATTTGGTTAAGCAACTGTTGATTAAACTAGACAAAATTTCTGGTTGTTGTAATCACGTATTCTGTTATTCATAATGTATTCTAAATTCAGCTTAATTCAACAAATTCTTTTTTCATGCAGAACAGATCTCTTTCTTCCTATCTCTCTTTACTCCGTCCCTTTTACTGTTTTATTTACTTTTGTCGAATAATATGTTACATTAAATATGTTAAATATACTTGCATATTTACATATCATTATAAGAAAAGAGACAGAGTTCCGTCAGCAGTTTATTCGTATTAAATCATATTACTTTGTCGTCTTTGACGTCAGTTAAATTATCCTTGAAAAACGCTGGGAAGTTTTAATAACATTCGCGAAGAAATAAACGAGCATTTTATATAGACTAGCGCCGGAAATTTTCAACTGATTCAGAACTAAATAATTTTCTGTTTAAAACAGGGTCTCTTTTTTTGGGTTTTAACGTCGGGCGCTTGAAACTTGGTAAATTATTTTCATATCCCAATAATCAGAACAGTATAACTCCAGTATAACTGGAGTAACACGATTATGCACCAACCTCTTGAAGTTTATAATATAGCGCATTAGCGCAATTGCCTGCTGTGCAACGGCAACTCAACAAAAATCCAAGGAAATGCTTAACGTGAGAAACAACGAGTATTAACCTATGATCAAAGGCAAGGAGGAGAATTGATGAAAGTATTTAGCAAACTACTTCGCGGTCAAAGTGGATTAGCGAGTTATCCTGGATGGAATTTCTCAGGTGGTAGGAAACGAGTTGCGGTGGAGCGTATAACTTCAAACGCTTTTTGAGGCGAGGACTCCGCTCGACGATAAGTTACTTTGATTGCGCTATCGCACCGATATTGCAGGCGGAGAAAGTTTTTTTTCATAAAATTTCCTTGTCGCGTGTGTTATCTGTATTATTAAATAAATCGAATTTCTCACAATTATATAATTATATCTTTCGCGAAAAAGATACCGCGAATATACCTAACTCGCAATCTAGGTACTTTATCTTTTCGCTACGTGAGAATTTTAGCGTTGCCGTATACGTGTATGTGTGTATGTGTGTATGAGAGAGCCACTATCGATTGGTCGCTATACGTTTTTTTTTGCTGTTTAACTTCGCCGCGGTATCCAGGTAGGACCGTGGAGACCGCCCTCTCAATCGCTCCGAAACTTTCCAATAATGTGAAACTAGTTAGCAATTTTTATGTCACATATAGATATACCGTTCGTGTCTCGCGAGTTTAGTTCAGACACGTACCACCAAGTAATGCCGGCTTATCGACTTTCGAACAGTGACAATCTTAGTTTGTTATATCCCGAGACCTGTTTGGAAAATTATTTGACCATGATCAAACTACTGGACGAAGTACACACCAATTAAAAATTGGAATGATATTGGGAATTTTTATGAACAGAGCTACCAAGTTGTGTAGATCTTTCAAGAACATTCTGAATGATGTGATTCTCATCGTAATTTGTTGGTCTCATCAATTAAGAAAAAATCTTTAATCATAATGAACGATGCTTGATTATAACGAATCAACATGGAATGGTTATGGTTGAAGGAAACAGAATTTCTGATCTTTGGAACCACAAATTTGGGTTATAAGAATTACAGGAATTCTATGTTCTTCAATCAAAACGATTTGTTCATTAAAAGCAAACTTTACGTTAATACAACAAAATGCTTTTCTCTATATAAATATTCCGACAAAATAACAGCCATAAGTAAAATTATGATAGCTCAAATGGCAACGAACGGAGCCCATCCGATTTTATCGCGATGGCATCAGCAATGAACCGTTTAAGCTCGTGAGATTCGAAATTGGCTCGTTATCCGTTATAGATAGAAAATTGAAGACGACATTATCAGGAAAATGGATAATTTAAAGTAATTATTTGCGCATCACGCATTATCATTGAATATTTTTACTAACAAGTAATTATCCTGTTTCCTGCGAGTTATTGCTCCAAATTAAAATGTTCCTGCACTTATATATTAACAATAACACAATTTATTTATACTATTTTCATCATGCAATATTTAAAAATCTTTCAAAACAAAATTACACATAAATGAGTACTTTTACACACATAAGAGTGTACTTACTGCACACGTAGATTTGTGTCCATTCTAACTGCTTGATTTAATCTCAAATATCGTCTCTTCAACATTAAGAAACGATGTCTGTTCAACATGTTAGAAAACGTTATCTGAAAAAATACACGTAAAATGACATATCGGCGCGCTGGTAACTTCTCATCGCAGTAAAAGAAGTCTGCGGCAGCACTTGACAATGTCCGACCGAGTAATTCGTGAAGTTTACACGCGTGTACTCGCGCTTCTCTTACACATTCTCGCAAAGTTAGTTCTGCCGACACACTCTTTCGTCAACTACAAACAACAACAGCTCAAGGGCTTTCTTATAGAGAGTATCGTTTAAACAATCCCTATCCGTTGAGGCTCTTTAAAGTTCCATCTCAGCCGCTAATAAAGGAATAGTATCTCGTATAACTTACTCAGACAGAGTCCTTCCGTCACTCCATCCACGTTGCAGCCCCGCTTGACCATCATTTCCGGCGGGTTTCACTCGACGACCCGCTTTACTCTCGATCGCCATGTAGCCAGCCATCTCTCAGGAAGTCACGTAGACGGTGACGCCTGTGTGCTCACGAGAGTATATCGCGCATGTACACGCCATACGTCTTTGATGTACTCTTCCGTCACGTCAAATTGAATGTTCTCGCATGTCCCATGTAGTGTCTCCACCTTCTTCCACCGCGTCGATACCGCCTCGCGAGCCCATCGATCGTCTTGTTCCCCGGCGCGGCGGGGATTCGATCGCGACAATCCGTTGCATGCCGCTTAATCGACGGAATCAAGAGGCCGCGATAAGTACGTTTTGGACGATAATAGGAATCGCCGCAACGCGAGATTGCGACCCTTTCGCGCCGCGTGCGTTGAAACCGTCCGCGATCCCGGGAATGCCTTTTCCGTAATTAGAATCGACGCGTCCCGCCAAGAGAAGCCTTAATTAAAATTTCCTTCACCGAAGATGTCGCGCCCTTTGCGCGCATAACGAGATCCTTTTATGCTGCTGAAACGGGATACAATGAGAAGGCGCGCTTGTGAAACTTCATTCTTCTGTCTGCAGTCACACTTTCTCAAACACTGTGAGAGCAACAAGCGGCACGACTTCGAAAGTAATCGTTTCTTCCCCCATCTATCTGTGCGCTATTGCACTTTTATTGTATTAGATTGGGCAATAATCTCCTCAAGATTTAATCAACGAGACAACAAGGACGTTTCGATATTAATTAGTATATAAAAAGTGTGACAATCAATCCCCTTATAGATTTGGATAATATTATCAATTCATTCTATATAAACAGATATTCTTCATCCCAACCCATAAAATAATTATTTTCCTAAAGAAACCGATATGGCAATCGCGTGCGGAGCAGAATTCTTGACGCTTGAAATCGTGTAAAGTTTTTCACAAATTAGCAAATTTTATTTCCTCAATTTTTTGTCAATATCATCTTAAAGTACAAGGTTGACGCTTTTATATTCATTATCATATGTATAAGATTTATAAAATTCTACAGTAAACATGAATGTTACATTACAACATAAAACGACGACTGTAGCATGACGACTCGATACTTTACCCCGATACATCTCTGCTCCGTCTTTGTTCTCATTAGTCCGAATGTTATTTCACGAATCTCCTAGTCGATTAACGCGTTTGAGCGCAATCTTCGAAAGAGGATGAGGATGATCGGCAGAATACCGCCACTATCTTCCGTGTATCAAACGCTCGAGAAAATCTCCAACGCTATTAAAAATAGTGTCAGTGATAATAACCTTACATATACGTTGCTATCAACTTTTTAGAACCGCAAAAGGATATAGTTGACACAAAAAATGACTACAATTTTAGTGAGATTTTTTTTATCAGGACTCAAAGACAAAAATCGACCATAAACTGTTTCATTTCAGGACACCGCGTACATCGTGGTAACTCTATTTATGAGTATCGGTACATCTACGTGACACAGAGATACATTGAATCCGACGATCTGCGAGGGCATAGTATCGGGAACATACATCATATACGTGGACTTATACGTGACTTCCGTATATGGGCCACGTACGTATGTGACGATCGAGAATAAAGCAAGGTTGTAAGTGAGGTATTTCGGAAATGACGGTCAGATAGATGTGCCGGAGAAGCGATATCTGCGAATCAGTCTTGTCATCATGTCAAGTACGTAACGGAAGTTTCGTTCGATTCATATAATCGCTGTTACTTTCTTTGTGACGTGCGACAGGATTACGGAATCGAGGCGATTCTATCGTGACAATCGACATGTTATTCCATGCGAATGCCAATTAGCACGATAGAAACACGTCTATATGGTTATTCGCAAAATGATAAAAGACTTTTTTGTTTGATCTTGATGTACAAATACATAACAGCACATATCGCCACTAGAGCTCATCTACTATATCGATCATTCACTAATCTTCTTTAATTGATATTTCGAGATTTATTGCACCGAATATTGCATCGAATATCGTAAAACGGTACGGGACTTTTATGTTCAATCCGTTTTACATTTCCACGAACGTTGCGCAGATGAATCTAGGACACCTTGTATATATATCAAAAATAGAATGTCTGTCTGTATATGTGTTCCCTATTGATTCCTAAACCTTTTGACCGATCTGAACCAAATTTCTGCTAGTCACCTCCATGACCCCGCGAAAAATATAGGCTACTATGGAACACTCTCTCCCTCCGATTTCATCCCCTTGACACTTTGCGATAACCCGAGCAATACCGAATAATTTATGTTAGTTATTTATATGACGAGGAAAATTATCTGTTATATATTAATCGCGCACATAGTCAGTCGAATTTCCTGTTTCACATTAATTAATACCTCACGTATACTTATTATCCACTATTATAGACTCTCGTATACCACAAGTTTTCGTAAAATTTAGTCTCAAGGTGCAAGATGAATTCTGTGCTACTTATAAATCATTCTGCGGCGGGCGTTGCATCAATAAATCCTTTCGGGGCAGTCCGAAGTTCAACAACGTCGTATCGACAACTGGCGCGCTACCCGCGGCATTCGAAATCATAAGTGGCCGCGTTTTATGCCACAGAGCGTGTTTGGAGTGCTGAGCAATTTCCCCCTTGTCAAATATCGCTCCGTCATTGATAAATACTAACTCGTGAGAGAAAAAGAGAGAGCGAGAGATGCAGTCGATCCGAATTTCAACGACGAATTGCGTCAACAATCGTTCGGCATGGCAAATAATCTTTCATCAAAGACGAAGGAGGTCCGTCGTCCCTTCCATTTCTATATCTCCGTCTTTTCTTCTCTCACGGAACATACTTTATACGCGAATCCGTCCCGTATCTATCATCCTCCGTTTGACCGCGCGCCACCCTCGTACGTCCGTTCACTCCTTTCTTCGCGCTCGGCGCTTCACTTACAACTCCCCTGTATTCTCAATCGTTGCGTATATATGCCGCTCGCGCGTACATATGTAATGGTCCATGGACGTATATCGCGCACACATATCTACCCGTGTATCTACTACTCTTTCCTCATAGCGAGTTCATCAAATTCAACGTACTCGTACATCGCGCGAAATTGTACAAAGCTCTACTCAATTAAACAACTGCTGAGACTCGCGGTACAGCTAGTGAGACAATTAATAATTTCTTCTTAACTACTCGAGATACCTCGAGATACCAAAGCAGCGGCAGCTTGATGTGGAACAAGAGAAAACTAATTCAACACCCCGTTAGGGAAGACCGGGCTCAGTTGGCCAAAGGATACATTGACTGCGTTGGTAATGTATTTAACGTGAGAGAAATAAATTGAATCGCAAAATGTCAGGACACGGCCAAGTACATTTTTAAGCGTATCGAGATCTCTTGTTAATATTTCCCATCGTGAATGTGTAAACTTAAATAATATGTCATTAGTTAGAATGAAGCTTCTTGCAAACATATACATGTTATGATAACTAGTAATAACAGCAATTTTCATTAATAAAATGATTGAAATTGGGCGATAATGAGCGGACGATTGACTTGTAATTAAGGACCGACAGGAGGAACTGTGGAGACATCTCGCAAACTGCTAATCAGGATACATATTTAGTATTTCGCGATGTTGTCCAAACTTCGCTTGTTTTCCGGGTTTAGATTGCGTTTTCCTTACATTTGGTTCCGACGTTTTGTAAATATTTCACTTCTTCAAGGAGCAGGACGACCTGAAAGAATACATATTTTATATATAGCCTTCTTTACTCTGAACTGCTAATATATAATCTGAACAAAATGATCACGTTGCCTCATACAAACATAAAAACATAAAGGAAGTTTGTTTTTATCATGTTCGTACATTCAGCCACAACAATTAGTTATCTCCAGGATTCTGAAAAAGTGTTATCTGGTGTCTACCCGATGCGTTATGTTTGTAACAAGTGAATGCTTTAGAGGTGTGATTCAACCCTTTTATTTTGGCCAGAACCTGTTATCGTTACTATTATCATATACAGTTTTCACGGGATTAGGTGCCCGTTAGAATTCGCTTAAATTTCAAAGCACCACGCCGATGCATTAGGAATGATGGCGTGATTATCTATCCGCATCCCGCGGGAGGATGAGGGTTCGCAAAGTGACGGTAAGGGGTGGCCTGGTGGTAAATGGCTGGGGTCATTGGGGAATATCGTAGTTACGCATTAGAGAGACACGGGCACAACTGCTCTCTGATAGGTTAACGATATTACCGGACTAACGACGAAACTCTATACTATCGAACTATTCCAGACGCCCTCTCCGTCGAAAGATACAGAAATGCATTAATTTCGCAATATATTAACACCGTTAAACTCGTCGTTATGCTTGCGGGAAAGCACACTTTCGGTTACCTGGCGTAACTGTCTGCATACATGGTCACATATTCGATTATAGAACAACTCGCATACTTTTAATTATACGCGTTATAAATTTAGTAATTCCATGTCAGATAACAACAAGCATGGATTTTTATTCACGAAATCGTGTGAATATCTTACATTAGCTATATACTCGTGTAAAAATTGTATTTTGCAAAAATTTGTATGGCTTAAGCTTCTATGGTTTAAATCTTTCGCTTATGACCAAATATTCGATAAACTTTGCCCTGCAACACTTAATAATATCTAATTACGGTCGATCAACACGGTCGACGAGCTCGCATCAAACTGCCAAATCAATTAAGCAAATTACTCCTCGTCATTTCGTCGCATTTCTCATCTGGCGCCGTCACACGGTCGCTCCGATCGAAGGTGGCGAGCCTGGCGAAGATGCTCGCGAATTCCCTCAATAATTTTCGAGAAAAACGCTCCGACACCATGGAGGTCGCGCAAATCCGTTTACCATCCACTTTGGTATGATGCATCACAGCACCGCTCGCGATGACAAATCCGCTTTCACCGTCGGCCGCGTTTGTTTCCCGATGCATCGCGATGTCACAACGTAAAAACCTCCGGGTAAGCGTCGGAAAAGAAGGAAGCGAAGAAAGAAAGCGAAAGGAAAGAAGATAAGAGAGAAAGAAAATATTAGCATACACCTGAGCTATTTTTTTCACGCGTGTTGTAATCCTTAATAACAATACTTTTTAAACGATAATATTTTAGAAATAAAGTAAGAAGTTAAAGGAATGTTGAACTCGATGATGAACTCCAAAAATGTCGATAACGTAGAGACGATTGTCATTAACACAATTCTAATCACTAACACGCTGTCCTTTTCGTATTTCATATAGATCTTACGTGAATGTGTGTTGCTTTTTGTGTGGACTATTTCTTTGATAAAATACCGCAATCAACGCGGCGATAATACTGACGACTGTGTGTTGGTGTATATCGCAGGGATTAGTAAATAACCTGAACATAACACATCATCATGTCGTAATGATCGAATTCGCGCACATCGAACCGAGATAGATCGCTGATTATCTATTGACGTAGCTTGATACCACTACAAATCTATTCCGCATTATCATAATGCTACACCATTATCGTGTAAACAGCAGCAAAACGTACAAACGTACAATAGACATTTTTATCCCGCTACCTCTCGCTAGAACTTTTACATCGCGTTGTTTTGCATGGGTTTTTTCTTGTTCTCGAAAAAATTTCCGATTAGCAGTGTAACCAGCTCAAGTATAGAGGAATGAAAGCCTTGTTTGCTAGATTCTCAGTATGCACTTTACGGAAGCTTTGCATGCTACAAAAGTAGCAGGAGTAAAATTTCCAGTATATACTTTTTTCCCTTTTTTGTATTCTGTCTTTTTCTTCTATTGTGCATATATAAAAGGTAACCCGCCTAGAGGTATTTCAATGTTAAATGCGAAGTCCCTCTCTCTTTCTCTCTCTCTCTTTCTCTCACACACACACACACACACACACTCACTCACTCACTCACTCACTCACTCACTCACTCACTCACTCACTCACTCTTTCTACGTTTGTCAGTAAAAAAATTTCGCAGTAATTAAGTAATCTATGAGATGTAATCCTCTAGTGTTGAAACATTCAATTGAATCTTGCGATGTCACATCGACACGTTATAGCATCAGCGCTGTAATCTGCAACTCGATGTAATTAAAGCGCATGAGGTGAACAGATAACCGCGACATGGCGATGCTGTGTCATATTCACGATTTCATTGAATTCGTGGTATCGAGCCGGAGTAGATCATTAATTACCAATTACTGACACTCTTGTGGCACAGTTAGCACCATTATTACGTTCAATCACTATAACCATCTCCTTTGTTGTAACCGTGTAATAAGATTAAATTACCGAGACACGAGCGGTATTTAACACTGGCACGAATTTAACAATTACGCATTTATCGCATAAAAGGCAGCCTGCTAAATGCGCCAATGGAAAATATTGTCCTGATTTTTGCAGCAGGATTTTCACATGCAAATGGAAAAATACAAAATTTATATACTTATACTCCAAAATCTTTGTTGCGCAACAGGCTTTCCAACGTCACAGTTTCGATAAGCTTCATTATTAATTATTCCTGTGCAGAGTAATAACGTCGAGTTAATTCAAGCTGATCATGACATGAGTATTCTTACTCACGTTAATCAGTTGGCTTTGCATGTCATTATGCATACAAAATGACGTCTTTCGAATCTCAATGTTGCCTTTTAATAGAATAATTGATACAGTGAAACAGATTCGATTGTAAATAAATATAAAAAAAGACACAAACTATTACACACCCATTAAACAACCGACTTTATAATAGGAATTATAATAAGTACTGATTTGACAACGGTACGAAATGAAAAAAAGGAAGAGGTTAAGTTCGATAATCTCTTCTTCTTATCCACGCGATCATATCAACTTAAATACTATTTATTGAAATCATTTATTAAATATAAAAATATATCTCATATATTGAATAACAGAATTTGTAAAAATATCTCTCTTAATTTAATAATTAATTTGACGTTTGGATTCAATTAATTGATGATTGATTCCAGCAAAATCAATCGAAGAATATTTAGTTGACAACTAATTTCAATAAATTCAATTAAAGATCGTTCAATTGATATAAGCGAAGAGAACCAAAGATCGTTCAATCAACAATTGATTTTAGCAAATTTAATTAAAATCCGTTAAATGACGATTGAACTTAGTAGATTTAATTAAAGATCGTTTAATTGACGATTGATATAAGCATATTTAATCGATTTAATTAAAGATAATTCGATTACTCAAAGTTACAATTGGTTTCGTGAATAATATTCGAGACATTGTGGGTGATGCCGAGAATTGAGAAGGGGGCTAAACCGCGTTGAAGAGAGTATTAGTCATATCAATCGTCAACTAAACGGGCTACAATTTAATTTGCTAAATGCAATTATTAAATGAACAATCTTTAATTCCCTTCTCTCATGTCAATCGTAAATTGAACAGCCCTTAATTGAATTCGCTGAAATCAATTGAACGTTCTTCGATTGAATTTATTGAAATCAATTGTCAGTTAAACGGTCTCCAATTGGTTCGTATTGATCATCAATTAAACACGATAATTAATTTAAAAAGTAACTAATTACTCGCGAGCCTGTTGAATGATAATGTTTGAAACTGATTGCACGTCTCAGCAGCCTCTCTATAAATCCAAGTCTTCAATCCGTTTTCACGAATGATGAGACAAAAAAAGAGAAAAACAATCCAGATTCTAATATCCCGTTACCTTATATTGCTTCGTTATTTCGCGAACCTCTCCACACACAATCTTCGCGATCATTAAGCCCAACTGAGCTCACGCGTCATCAGACGCGTCTTTCAGATGATTTCCAGCAGTTTCCAGCGGTCGACTAATGGCAGATAAATCCGAGACAGAGACGGAAAGAGACGGGTCGATCGGCGAGGAGGATGGAAAATAGCGGGATAGGCGGCGGGAGCAAAAGGGTGGACGGCATCTGGTATGGTGGGTCTGGGTTCCGCCTTTAACGTGTTGCCGCGTCAGCGTTACACCCCTGCCAACCCCCGTCGCGATTTACTGCTAAATAATATCTAAACAGCCGCATTCACCATCCTCAACCCCCGCGCGCGACTCCCCCGCGGCCTAGCGCGCTGTCAGTCCGGATCCGGGCACATGGTCCTTTCTACGCCTGCCGCTGCCAACCGCCCGATGTAGATCGGCTCGCATCGGTGACGAGATCGTCCCGCTCTCGTTCCCCCGACCCACTCAACGTGCTACGTTTAGTCGCGCTAAATATTTGCGTTGATTAACAATCCCACCCCCTACCGGAGAGATAGAGAGAGAAAGAGAGAGAGAGAGAGAGAGAGAGAGAGAGAGAGAGAGAGAGGCCGAGTGCGCAGCGCGAGCTGACTTTCCGGCGAGCAAGCGAGCGTTGCGTGCACAACTGCACCGATTGCATCCACGCGCGCGCCCGTTGCGGCCTGACGCTAACGGTTAATCAACAATCCAGCTCGGGCGACTCGCGCCGCCACGGATCTACCGAAACGCCTCCCTATGACGAGTTGTCGCCGCGTCGCGGTTTGTCCACCGATCGCCAGGCTCGCTTTAATTATACCGGCTGCGCCGGATTATGTTGATACGGCCGTGATTGCGGTCATCGAGTTACATCGCGTTTAGAGTATCGCGCGAGGCCAGCCGCATTACCAAACGCGATCGCCCGATGGCCCGTCCAAGGATCGATCGCCGTGTATCGTTGTAGCTTTCAATCGTAGACACGCTTGTGTATCGCAATTGTATGAGCGCGGCTGTTTATTATTTTATAGTAAATGCGCACAACTCCGCGCTTGACTACGAATTTATCCCGATCAGCTTGATCCCAATCCGTTATCCGCTTTGTACTAAGTAATATGTATTATCTGCTCCTAATTATTAATAATCCTTGTTACTAACCCTCCTCTGTGTACGATGTTGGATCTATGAAATCCGAGAGAACATTCGATCGTTCAACGCACAACATGAACAGTCTTTTCATTCGTATCGAAATTTCGCAAATCTATTTGCAGATTTTGGTCTTGTTGTGCTTATAGCGCGATGATCAATAAAAAATCTATTTCACCCATCATTCTACGCACAAGAGGCGAGGTTGTACTTTATATCTTGTGCTGAAAAGTAAAATAAAAAAATGTTTCGAGAAGCATTCACTTTTTGATGATTTCATCCCACTACTTTTGTGCACAGTATGTAATCATAGGAATAGACTTGTGTTAGAAAAATCACACACACATGATTCAATTTATGGAAAGCTAAGGTAGGTCTTACTGAGATTATTTCAAGATCAAAAAAAATAAAAAGCCAATCATTCTCTCTTTCCTTTGAAATTATACAAATTTCATTTAACACATTTTTTTCCATGTTTTGTTTTTGAGATATTTGAGGTATGCAATTAAAATAAAACTGTATATTCTGCCAAGATATGTGATTTTTACGAAAATATATACAATCTAAACAATAGACTATGTATGTTGCAAAAAGCGACGTGTTTTTAACTAATGATATATACATAACTTTCAAACTATTTCTGTAAACCGCACACCTAACGAAGAGTTAACGATCTCGCTGCTTCATCAGTCATCATTTCCAACGCTATTTCGATGCGCTTCGACGAGATTATCGGAGCCACGCGCGCGAGCTCTGCGAAAAGCTCCGCGGATGCATTTAGGTCGGGATCTACATGGTGTACCGTCGATACATTGTGTTTTCGATAATTAGAACCGTATACTGCAAATTAAAGCACGCAACGACGGAAGAACAGAACGGAGAAGTATACAAAGTTGCGTCTATGGCGATACGCGATTTGTTATCCTTTATGTACGGCTGCTGCAGGTTGTGTTTCACCAAAATCCAGATTCACTGCTTTGTATTGTCATCATATTTACATCCTGCCTGTTTGGGCAAGAGAATTAGGAGCATTTTGGGCTGCCAGCGCGTATACATGTCTCGTACATTACTCGCGTGAGTACGCAGTTTCTAATTACGATCCGGAACTAGTCTATTGAATAGCTCATTGAAAACGGATTCAGCCTCGTCTCTCGCTATCAACCAACGTTCGTGTTATTGTTATAAAACCATGAAATGAATCGTATACACTCATGCAGGAACACAATCTTTATTAACAGATATTTCATCAAGAGAGCATTCATACACTACTATAATACGCACATCGTCATTAAATACAACTGTTAAATGCAATTCAATTAAAAATGATGATATATACGTCTCGTTTTGCCCTTTTTATTCAATAAACAAATGTTATATAATTATACGATTACATTAGTTATTTCTGCTCTCGTAAAAGAAAGAAGTGAAAAATATGTAAATTGCTAATTAACATGTGTAAATTGTTTAGATTCAACAGTGTTGTTCGAAAAATTTCAGGAGACATGCAAATGAGAGTGTCATCGACTCGGCTTTAAAGCAAATTGACGGACGTTGACAGATCCATCAAGAGAGCTCCACTTGTAGTATACAAGGCAGGAAAGCACCAAATGGGTAACCGTTGCAGGTGCATCTATGTATTCGGCAAACTAACAAGAGACCCAGCTGTGACCGTGCTCCTATCTCTACTAATTAGGATGACGACAACGGCCAATGAGAGTCCTTCCAAACACGAGCTTCATAATGAAAAATGCATCGTCATAAGGCACGTTGTTTTCCGTGTTATTGCGAACGAACATGCGGGATTTTTAGATATCTTTATTTTCTAGCATTATTTTTTAGCTCTATTTTCTAGAAAAATATAGTTTTCTAGTTCAATTTCACTTTATTTTAAAATTAGTAATAAATATGCGTACTTGTTTGTATGATATAATAAAATGTTAAGTAAAATAAAAGAATATATCACCTGGTAATAAATACGTTATAAAAAATATATTTTTGAGTTTAAAAAATAAAATTTATTTGATAGAAGGAAACCTTTTTTTAAGTAAGTAAATTTATTGTTTTTTTTAACGTGTTAAACACAATTGTATGCAAACGAACAGTTCACTAAAATTCAACAACATTTTCTTTGTTTTAGTAAATTTTTTCCCAGTATAAGTCGTAAGTTCAATGATATTTGAGGAAGTGAAGTTCAAGCGTAGAAACGCATAATGCTTTTCGCATCCTCTTCATCTGCGAGAATTAAAATTCAGATTACTGAACTTATGGGGTCATCGAATAAATCGAAGATTAAAATCACAAGTAAGATCATATCGTACGAGCGACAGGGCCGTTCTCGTCTCCTGAGAACGGCTATAATCGACACGATTACCGCTACTTAACTGTTTGAGTTTGCTGCTAACCTTCCCGATTCAATCCAAATCGTATGAAAGCTCCAACTTTTGCGCATTGAAATGAGAAAAGCAAAAAGAACTGATTTATGAAATGTCATAAATTCGAGATAGAAACCTGAAAGAGCCCATCATTTTCGCTTCGTGCTTGAAGAAATAAAAACAGGCGTCGCTCTGTCTCGACAATATTCCGCTGCGAACTTCTGTATTCCTTTCTTTATTTATTACGTTACATTCTTCCTTCCTTTTTCCTTTTTCGTTCCCCATCGTGCTGCACTTCCATCTTTTCCGCGCGCATTTATACATTTGGAGCCTCTCATACATTGCGAACAAATACTTTTCATTGTTAACATTATTGTTCTCGCTTTGGCAACTGTCGGATAAATTTCGAGCGGCCCGGTTCGATCGCGTGACACGAGAATCTCAGATACGGTACGGACGGGTGCGCCGCTGTGTGCGAGATGACAATTCCCACCGGTGAAGCTGCTAATTAAGGTAACCAGAATGCCAAGGATCCGCGAAGAGTAATTAAGATGCAAGATGACACGATCGTCCTCACCGCACAAAAGACTTTTCAAGATTGTCTTTGTCATATCCAGAAGATCTTTCTTACTGTTGTAATGCCCCTTGAATCGTTATTACGTCAGTCGTCTACTAATGGCGGAATAGCATTGTTTCCGAATGCTTCCTATTACAACTATCTATTTCCTTTTTTTGTTTCAAATGTCAAGACTGTCAAGACTGCGAGTTATTTAGTTTCAAAACAGAATTATTAGGGAGTTGCGAAAGCATTTGTCGGATTTTTACACATATTTCTTTTGCTAATAATAACGAAACAATACACATACGTAGCATACGTTTCTATGTGAAAGACAGAAATGTCAGCGTATTTCTTAGTTTTTGTTATTTATCCAAGAACCAGGAATCACATGCGCACAATCAAGGAATACATCTTTGATACATTCTGCAATAATTATCCCCGACCGTTTCGATAATCCAAGCATATCATAACGAGAATGCTGCTCGTTTGTCTCGGCTTACCGTCAAGTCTTCAGCTTATTAGCTAATCCACTGTCTCAGAGCCCTTGGCACTATCAAATACTTCCACCATCGGAATCTATCCCTTGCCAGCTCCTTACCGATGTAACGCGAATCATAGTCCAAGAGCCCGATCAAAGTCCATCATTCCCGGCTAGAAACTCCGACGGATTTTGCCGGACCGGGCGGCAGATCTGTTGGTCGCATAACGGAGGAATTTCACCGAGATGCACTCAGTGCGGCAACAATTCCCGCGGGCGCAGCTGCCAACTCGCCCCCGACTTGCCCCCGACTGCAGTCGCTAATTAGAATGGCATGAACGCTTGACCATAGCCCGGAGCAGAGCAGCAATCAGGATCGAGATGATGACACAGCTACCTGCACCTTTTACGACGGTCATTCGGATTATCGTTCTCGGACGCGAGAGTAACTCGCTTTTACGAGGAGCAATGAGCTTCCTCTTTTTCTTTTCTTTTTAATCGTGTGAAAAGCGCGATACACCTCCTTCCGCTTTTTCTTAATCCCAGTCATCTTGTATAGTTCTCGGACAAAACAAAAGAAAGAATTAGAAAACACAGAAACGAACACACTGTAAAAGATCTTGCGTACAAATTTTTGTTTTAATTATTTAAAACCAAGTTTTGATTATAATTTTAATGTAAAATTAACATACAACTGATATGTTATTATTTTCGTAACATTTTAATGTATTACATTTATATCAACTCAATAATTTAACAATTTTTATATGCCATTTAGAGATGGAATGTAACTTTCAATTATTTTAACACATTTATTAATAAAGTCATTTTGAACAGAAGTTGAAGTACACGTTATGATATATATATATATATATATATATATATATATGTCATAAAATTCTTTATTATGAACAAGTACAAACGGCATCTGAAATTGCAATGCATAGAAACGGCTGAATGCATCACCGCGATTATCGTGATTTGGTTGCCGTAAAATTGCATAAATAATTTGCATCACGCGCAAACTGCAATCCTCATTACTTAACTGTACCTCGCAACCTCGTTATTTAATGCTTCTCATAATGTGGTTTACTCACTAGCCGCGGAATAACAACTGCATTTAACGCCGACGCGAACATAAACCGGTAAATTTTGTATGCCGTTTACATAAAATGAGAAGCTCATAGGAGAAGCGAACGTTCCAACCTCTCACATAATTCCGCGCGACTTTCCAATTTCCATAAAAAGACAAAATAAGGAATCACATCATTATAGCATCGTATCTCCGAGCTGCGCTCAAATTATCTGTCAGAACGTACAAAGGCCCCAACACACACCTGTTACTATCGCGCGTGCAAGTATGTTTTATTGCAAAAATTCTATGCAGCATGGAACCGCGCTTCATACTCTGAGCACGCGTTTACCCCGAAGGTATCCTGCAGAATCTCATAAATCGTAGACATTCTTCGCGTGCGTCCGGCCAGCAGCCATGGATCGCGCAATTCAATTACAATACCAATCTTTCATGAAAGCTCACGGCTCTTCTAACACAATCGCGCCTGTCGATTCTGACGTGCCGTCGGATAACCAGGCATACAACTCGGGAACGTACGCACCTATCGCCGTCGTAAAATTTCATCATCACGATGGCTGAGGTGAGGACAGCCTCAGACTCTCCTGCCAGAGAATTATTATCAACCCCCAACCCTTCCGTGTACTTTCGGATCTCCCGAATTATTGACTAAAACAAGCCCGCGAGAAGGTGTTCGCGCGATCTCGAGCTTCCCAAGCTGCATCGGGCTTCCGTTGTAGCGATGCTTTCAGTCGTAAAGCTTTTACGATTAACTCTTTAAGTGCCACGTAATTTGCTAGCGTCTAAAGAACTTGGCTGTAAAGCGCGCAATGGTATTTTCATTATCGCGAGTAAGGCGAGCTAGTCTGCATTTCGCATTTTATATTCACGGGCGATATTGTAAGTGCAACGAAATCTACAGTTGTGTTTATCTATAATAATTACCATTCGCGACAATGAAGACGCAGATAAGGGAAACCATGTCTAAATAATTCCAAGAGTATGTTGCTCATGTGCTTTTTTTAGTATTTATCTTGAAAGGAACAGTGGATACAAAATTACGAAATGGTCCTTTTAGAACATAAATGCTTCTCTCTGTGAGATTCGTTAGAATCAGAATAATATCACAGTTAAGAAATAGAAAAAATTAATTGTGTCTGTGAGAAGTTGTAATTTTGAAATTCTGAAATATGAGACATTTAGCCTCGATCTCCCTTACCTTCAATCGATCGTCATAAAGTGAAGGAATTGCGGACATAGAACATGATGCAGAATCGAAAAAATGCGCATAATCCTCTCGAATAATCCTCATTCGCGCGGATCATATTATTCGCTTTATTCATCGCGTTAACTCGGCGCTAACTTAGCGCGATAAAACGGCGAAACAGTGCCGTGAAAAGGAAAGCGAGATGAATGCACGCCGTAGGGGAGAATTTACGAGGCCGCCGCGCCAGTGTGTTCTGCATTCAGCTCGAAATGACGGATGCAAAACTTGCGTTTCAGATCACGTCCCTGCAAACACTAGTCGACGATATGCGTCTTCGCGCCGACACGTACTTTATGTAATACAGATTCTTTAAGGCAGTCGTGACGCACGTAATAATTCTGCGAGCGGACCGTAAAAGATTCGCGAGACGGCGACGACGGCGGCAGCTCGTAAAATGAGCCAGGAAGAAACGCAGATAATGTGCTCGCGGAAATAATTGTGCCGGAGATTATAGAAATCTATGCACGTCTCGGCGTTACATTAACTCGAACGTTCTCTAAAACGAGAGGCGCGTGTTAATATTTAATTCGCGAATATAGAACACGAAGTCCCCTGTATATATGCCCGTCCGTATTATCTTCTCTCAGCATCCGTTTAGCAGGTGCCACTTACGTGAATCGTTTTACAACAGCTTTCGTAAGGAGCTACGCGTTTCGTTGGATAATTTCCTGATTCGTGTCATCTTATTTGACAATCGCTATAACAGAATCTTCATACGTTTAGTTTAACAATTGTTAAAATGTTGCTATATATCTTAAAAACTGAAAATTAAAAAATGACCAAATAATCTCGCAATAGATATGAACTTTGTGACAAAATTTCAACATTTACGGCAGCGATTTACGAGTTGCACTATTAAATATAAATTTCATATATATATATATATAATGCAATATAAGTGCAAGAAATCTATATAAATAGGTTCCTCCATCCGCATAGCACATTCTTACATTCTTACAATAATATTCTTCTCTCTCTTTCTCTCTTCTTTTCAAATCGTCAAAATGCACAATTCCCGCGACAACAGTTCACAATGTCGCATCGAGATAGCCAACCAGCAATGCAGAAGAGAAGCAACGATGAGTTAGCATACTTTCTTTTAAAGAGGAATGTTCATCATGATCATATGATACATAAAAATGCGTGTAGACAACTTCATTTATTGCAGTATGGATTTTCGACAATTTTTGTACATTTTTAGTCAATATTAATAAAATACTTTTATATAACAATATTTAAGTTTTTATTGCATAAACAGAATATTTTATTCCTCTTAGAGAAATAGATATTCACTTCAATATAGATGACACATAATTAAAGAACGGAATGTTTTATTTATGACAAATTTTTGACGAATAATATTTACAGTATATAATGTATTCAATACATGTATATACATATATATACACAGAGTACCCTAGAAAAACTTCCAAAGCTCTCGTGGAGGCATAGTACGGATTAAGATAAACATAATGGTTCTATACTGTTTTGTGATATTCACAATAATTATCGAAATATTAATTAAAGAAGATTTGTTAATTATTATATGAGATATGGTAGATGAGCTGTAATAGTAACATCTACCGTTGTATGCTTGTATATTAGGTCAAGTTGAACAAAAATGTATTCTATCCCTTTCCTAATAATTTTGTAGATTTCTAGTTATTAATTAAATAACATTAATGTATTATCGCAAGCAACCATTCGCTAATTTTCTCTCTAATTATATATATATATATATATATATATATATATATATATATATATATATATATATATATATATATATAGAGAGTGTCTCACTCTCCTCCGGGCATTTTGTGGGGGACGTAGAATAGGTTGAGGTGAACATAAAAGTCCTATACCGTTTTGCGATATTCGCAATAATTATCGAGATATTAATTGTAGAAAATTTGTGAATAATCATGCAGAATATGGTAAATGAGTTATAATAGCGACGACTGCCGTCGTGTACTTATACTTTAGATCAAATTGAACAAAAAAGTCCTCTACCATTTTGCAAATAATCACATAGATTTTTAATTATTAATTAAAGAAGATGAGTGCATTATCACGCAAAATCGTGCAATAATCTTCTTTAATAAATAATTAAATATCTATGTGATTATTTGAAAAATGGTAAAGGATTTTTTTGTTCAATTTGATCTAAAGTATAAGTACATGATGGCAGTCGTCGCTACTATAACTCATTTACCATATTCTACATGATCATTTACAAGTTTTCTACAATTAATATCTCGATAATTATTGCGAATATCGCAAAACGGTAT